>NC_138871.1:17806903-18406903 GCF_965194805.1 Balaenoptera borealis
GGGGTAGCAATACTTATATCAGACTAAATAGACTTTAAACAAAGACTGTAACATGAGACAAAGAGGGACATTACATAATAATAGAGGAATTGATTCAAGAAGATATAACAATTGTAAATATATAATTGCCCAACATAGGAGCACCTAAATACATAAAGCAAATATTAACAAATATAAAGGAAGTAATTTACAGTAACACAATAATAGTATGAGACTTTATCACCCCACTTATATCAATGGACAGATCAGCCAGACAGAGAAATCAATAAGGAAACACTGACATTAAATGACTTATTAGACCAAATGTAGATAGATATAGAATATGGAACATTCTCTAGGACGGATCACATGCTAGGTCACAAAACAAATCCCAATACATTAAGAAGCTTTAAATCATATCAAGCACCTTTTCTGACCACAGTGGTATGAGACTAGAAATCTACTGTAAGAAAAACTGCAAAAACACAGATACATGCAAGTTAAACAATATGCTACCAAACAACCAATGGGTCACTGAGGAATCAAAAAATACCTGGACACAAATGAAAATTGAAACACAATAATCCAAAACCTACAGGATACAGCAAAAGCAGTTTTAAGATGGAAGTTTATTTCTATACAAGCCTATCTCATTAAACAAGAAAAATGTCATAAAAACTACCTAACCTTACACTTAAAGGGACTGGAAAAGAAGAAGAAACAAAACCCAAAGTTAGTAGATAAAAAAAAAAGAAAAGAAAAGAAAAATCAGCAGAAATAAATGAAATAGAGGCAAAAAGAATAGAGAAAATTCATGAAACTAAGAGCTGGTTCTTTGAAAAAATAAAAAAAATTGTTATACCTTTAGCTAGATTCATCAAGAAAAAAAGAGAGAGCTGAAATAAATATCATTAGTAATAAAAAAAGAAAAGTACCAACTAAGATCATAGAAGTACAAAGAATCATGAGATTACTATAGTTATCCACTAATAAAATGGACATCCTAGAAGAAATGGATATGTTTCTAGAAATGTAACATATCTCAAGAGTATATGAGGAAGATATAGACAATATGAACAGATCAGTTGCCAGAAATAAAACTGAATCAGTAGTAAAACAAACAAACAAATAAACAAAAAACCCCAACAAACAAAAGTCCATGACCAGACAGCCTCACAGGTGAATTCTACAAAACATTTAAAGAGGAGTTACTGCAAATCATTCTCGAACTATTCCAACACATTGAAGAGGAAGGAATACTTCTGAACTCCTTCTATGAGGTCAGCATCACTCTCAGACCAAAACCAGTTGAAAAACTCAAGAAAAAAGAAAATTAAAAGATCAATATCACTGATGAACATAGATGTACAATCATGCAAAACAGCTGAATTCAACAATATATTAAAAGGATCATGTATCATGATCAAATGGCATTTATTCCAGGGATGTAAGAGTGATACAATATCTGCAAATCAATCAAAGTGACAGATCACATTACCAAACTGAAGAATCAAAATAATATGGTCATCTCAGTAGATGCAGTGGCAATCATTTTGTAACGCATAGAAATATGGAATCACTATCCTGTGCACCTGGAACTGAACATAGTGTTGGGTCAATTATACTTCAATAAAAATTGTTTTTTAATTATTTGTAACCATATTCAAAGAATACAAAATTTTAATATATTTTCAACAAAATTAAAATAAATATAAGAATTAAAATTAGTTTATATATAGTTTCCAAAGTTATTTTCTTCTAAAATATGTAAATGATATATTAAAATTAAAAGTCAAAATACAAATTATTTATGCATATACATTTTTAATGTAAATTATTTAAATGGGGTGAATTTTTAAATTCATTTTTTGAAAATTTAATTAAATCTTATAAGATATTTTCATAAAAATAAAACTATCCATCTATAGACCTTTAGGGTATTATACTAAGTGAAATTAATCAGAAAGAGAAGATAAATATATGGTACGATATCACTTATATGTGGAATCTAAAAACAAAAACAAAACAAAACAAAGTATGAAACTCACAGATACAGAGATCAGATTGGTAGTTGCCAAAGGCAGGAGCTTGGGGGTTGATGAGATGAGTGAGATGCTCAAAAGGTACAAACTTCTAGTTATAAAACAAATAAGTCCTGGGAAGGTAATGCACAGCATGGTGACTATCGTTAATAAAATTGTATTGTATATTTGAAGGTTGCTAATAGACTAAGTAGATCTCGAGAGTTATCACCACAAGAAAAAAAACTTTTGTAACTATGTGTGGTGATGGATGTTAACTAGACTTATTGTGGTGATCATTTTGCAATATACACAAATATTGAATCATTACATTGTACACCTGAAACTAATATATTGTTATTATGTCAATTATATCTCAATTTAAAAAATATTCATAGAGAAAAATACTAATATAAATGTAAGTTGCTTTCTACATTTTGTTTAGCCGGCATTTTTAGAACAGAATTTACATGAAACTTTTTAATGAAAATATTTTTTTCACTTTTGCTTAGCATTCTTAATGGTTTATTGCAACTTTCAGTAAAACGCAACCTGAAAACATATTGTTTTAAATGGGGCTATTGCACACAAAAGATATAATTTTCTTTAAGTTGCTTGTGAAAGCTACATCAATTGTGCACCAGTTCATAAGACAAACCAAACATCAGCACCGTATTATACATGGTAGACTATTTACAAAGGGAGATACATCAGCTCTCAAATTCCTGAAAACAGAAGACTTTAAAAAAACACCTCCACAGGGTGCCAGGGCATCCCAACTATTGGTAAACTAGTTCACACCCAAGGGCAGAGCCTGGAAGCCAAGAGCAATATTTAAATAAATGCAAAGAAAATGTTCCAGGTAGAGTCTTCTATGGTATGTCAATATGTAAATATTCTAATTAGATCAATGAAAATAGAACTAGTACCTTCTGTTACAAGGAAATGGAACACTGAGTTAAACTGTCAATATGCAAATATATAAACTAGAGCCTCAAAAATAGTAATAGATAGATTCTATAAGGGAGAGTTGAAGAATAGGAAGGAAAGAAATATTTTATTTATTTATTTTTTTGCCTGAGTATATATTATATGCAGGGTTTTTTTTCCCCCTTCATAAATGGTAAAACTTGTGATGGTTAAAGAATAAGAACTAACAGATCCAGAAATCAAATATGTTTAGCTTCCCTTCCAATAGGCCTTCCCAAATAATTTGGTAAATGACCAATCCAAAGCCACGTGTCTCCCTGTGTCCTAAGAGAGTCTGGTGTGGGTTTTGCCAAGTTTGAAAATAGGATAAGGAGCGAAAGAGAAGAGCTTCATCCAGGCCTCTGTTCCCTGGAATCCAAATGTATGAAATGTTATCTCAGGTGGAGTGTTGTGAGAACAGTTACTGCCTACCTCAGTCTCCATGGTAACGACAACAGAAAAAAAAGTATAGCTTCGGTAACTATAAACCAAATAAGAATAAGATTTCTAGGTTAATATTCCATTAATTAGAAGTGACTTCAGATGAAAAATAATTTCTAGAGACTCTAGGTGGATTATGATAATTAAGATTTATGCCATTTAACACAAACTTTTTTTTTGCTGCATTAAAATATGTCTGCTTCTTTTCATACTGTAACTTGTCAAGGAACTCGAAATTTCCATCATCAGAGATTTATTCAGTTTATTTTATATTTGAAGTTTCTCAAAGTCTGCATAAGCTATCACCTTCCTTTTACTTGTCAGCATGAATTACATTGTCAGACAAATTATCAATAACCAATCAGTGCACTGAGATAAATTGAATTTCAATATGAATTGAAATCAAAGTGTAGTTTCCAACATGACAGCTAACCAGATAGATACTTGTTACTGGACAAGAGAAGATAGATAATAGCTCCAGGTAATAATGCCCTACCAGGAAAAAGTCTGCCTGGTAGATACCAAGAATAGACCACACTGTAGCTTGAAGCCAAAGGTAGCTATATGATGTTGGTCTAGTGAGAAGGGGGGTTTGTACATAGATGTGCTAAAGGAAAGAATCATATCAGACGACAGTACGATAAAAGGAGAGAGATGAATATGAATACCTACCAAATGGATTTACAAACTGGCTCATACTGTACATAATTTGTGCCCCTAAAAGAAGTCAGCTTCTGTCCATAGCAAATATACCTATTTCTTTTTTAAACACAAAATCTCCATTCTATTCTGACCCCTGAATTTGAGTCTGATAAATGCTGCCCTGATTCCTTTGATCTCAAAAATAAAATAAATTATATAATATTGAGATTACTCTCAGGCAGAATTCTACATCTTCAATATTCTTTGAAGGGAAAGCAATTGGAATGTAAGACTTCTAAAACTACCCCCACTCCTACCCCTGATTTTGATAGGTATTTATATTTTCAACAAAGAGGAGAGAGAGAGGTTACAGGGAATTTGAAAGGATTCATTAATATCAGTACTGTTTATTTAGAGCAGGGTGTGGGTTTTATGTACCTCAGAGCATGAAATACAAATATATTTTTGGGTTTACCAATTACACTTGGATGAAATTTATATACACTCACCATTCCAAGTGATGCATTTTTAACCTAAATATTTGTTATCACAAAAAACATAAAAATATATTCTATTTTAGAAATTTAGAATTTGGAAACAAGAGAGAAGTGAACATTATGTGAAATATACTGAAGAAATGAGAGATGTGTTTAGCAGAAGCATTCCTTTTGATCTGCTTCTATTCTAGGCAATGTTCAAAGATATATTTTGCAACCTCCTTTATTTTTTCCAAAATAATTCCTTTTTAAATAATGGTTGGTAGTCAGATGTGTACTTACAACCTGCTAAGTGGATTGCTGCTTTTATTTCTTTGAAGTCAAGCCATTTTTAAATGGGAAGAAAATACTGTCCTGAAAATAGAATGGGTCTTCAGAGAGTTAGACTCTGAGAGGCTATCAAATGAGTGGCTTAAGCAGGTCGCCTTCATTTCCAGAAGGGAGGAAAGGTAGATGCTTAATGGAGACTAAATGTTCATTACCACATCCCCCTGTAATTGTAATCTGTCATACTAGGTCTATCTGCCTAGATTAATCCCTTTCTGGCTCTCTCTTGTGAGCCAACATTTCATTGACTGATTAGATACTGTCAGTGTGGGTGAAGTATCAAGATACCACCATCCAAACATTAATACTATTTAGACTCGTCAAGGTATATGAATATGGAGTAATATAGGTACGAGCTTTAAAAGGAATTATAGTGACAAGGAATGAATGACATAGGAAGAGATTGTTCTATGAGATGAGTTCTGTTTGGCTGTATGTAAAGCAGAACGTTGCAATATAGTATTTATTATGTCATTGAAAAAGGTCATGAGGTTAAAACTTTTATATATAACACTCCAGTGGCAATATTATCCAATTTATAAATGAGGAAACTGAAACATGAAGAGATGAATTAACTCAAAACACAGCTGGTAGCAACAGGGCAAGAATTCAAACTTAGAGAGTCTGGCCCTAAAGCCCAGTCCTAACCTTTGTGCCACATAGCATGCCAGCCATGGATGGTATCAAGTCCTTTCACTTGAAGAGGTAACATTGCTGCTTATTAGGAACAGGGGCTTTCAATTAATTCACTGAAGAAATACGCATTTCATGTTTCCTAATTTCAGACCCTATATCAGGTCCTTGAGAGAAAGAAGCAAATAAAACACAGTTTTATCCTTTAACGGTTTAGAGTTTAGCCAGGTAAGATTCACTGAAATACTAGTAGAAAATTTTAGGTCTCTGGGGGGATTGTGGAGAACTCAGAGAAAGTGAATATTGAGCAAAACTGTAGCACCTTACTGTTCAGAGAATTGGGAAAGGGAAAATTCCTCATGAAATAGATCATCTAACAAAAGGAAAAGATGAATGAAAGTATTGGAGAAGAATAGGATTGGAAAGTCCTAGGGAGAGTGAATAGGCTGATCGAGATAAATATCAGAGCTTGTGGATGGACAACATCTGGGGAATGAGACCCAGTGGGAAAGTTAAAGTAAGATAATGAAAATATATTATACTGGGGGAGGGAAACATCGGAAAAAATTAAGCAGTAGAGTATATGAGGAAACATATTTTGGAATCCTGGAAGAACTCTAAAAAAGAATATGAAGTTTTTACTCCATGAGGGTATATAAAACAAAAATTAGGTGACCTAAGATGTTGTGGTATCCTGAAGTGGCTTGGCCAAATCCCTACTCCTCCATCCATGAGCTCTGCTGGAACAAGACATGTCCTTATTTTTCTATCTGTACTTGTTCCCTGAGATCAAGTGGAAATTAGATGGTCTCATCCCTCAGAGAGTCATACAGTTCATGGTGATAGTAAATTCAAATGCATTAATAAGGATGTTATATTACAGGGGACAAACATCTGTGCCAATATTTGAAACTATAAACTCATAAGATCAACAGATTTAGGTTAGTGTTAAATATTTACCTTTATTACAGTCTCAGTACTGTGCTGATAGTACAGCAGTATTCCTTGGCTAAGACTGTAAGGTAGACAATAGTCTTAATATTGTGCTGTCCATTTTCTGCAAACTAAAGTGGTAAGAAGGAGCCCACTGTACTAAAACTCAAATAACATTTATTTTGGTTTAGAAATTCATGTATTTGTAATGCTAACTTGAGAAGGTCACAGCTTTCAGGTCTGTCTTCTGACATATTAAATGGACTCAACAAACATTGATGGATCCCTCTCATGTAATACCTTTGAAAGTCAAATGATATTCATCTCACATTATGAGTTGGTAACATGAAATTGCAGTTGAAGACTGTGATTGTGGTAAGAAAACCCCCTCATTGATCCAATGGATTCTGATTGCTTTACATGTCCCAAAGATAGTACCAATATTAGCTTAAAAAATAAATTCAATAGTCCACCTGCAGAAAATGGAGTATTTAGCAGATAATGAAGTATACAAATATAAAAATTTTAAAATGGAAATTCAAAAGAGTGGTGCAAGCACAGAATTAGGTAACATCAAAAGAAGAGGATAAGCAAGATTTCATGGTGAAGAGGACTTTAGCTGTTATTTAAGAGCATGTGTTATAGTGTGCACTCCATCCTCCATCAATTTCCCTTTGCATCCAATGGTGTTAATTGTATAGTTGGTGAAGAGTTATGTTGATATTTATGTCTTGATATAGATTCATAAATGTAGTCTTGCTCTTTATTGAAGAATATTCTAATTTACAGGATTAACTAGTAAGACCATGTGTTATCTTCAATATTAAAGTTTTCTTTTTATGTAGAATATTTTGGTGAAAAACATTATCATATTCCCAAATATCTAGATGTCAGACTACTTTTTCACAGAGCCATAACCAATACAATCAAGGAGGGGTTTATTTTATCTCAGGGTAGTTTTATACTGGGTTCTTTCATTTTGGTTTGGTTTGATTCTTATTTTTCTCTTTAGGCTGTGTGATCAATTTCAAATGACTTTTTATGGGGAAGCACAATTGCAGGACAACATTTTGAGGAGATAAATGGTCTATTTAACCCCTCATCTTTCTCAAAGATTCGTAAAAATATTTCCTCACTAAGGACCTAATGGTCAGTCCTCTCAGATAACTTATTTCACCTTCCATTTATGAAGCGAGGAAATATTTCTGTGTGCTTGAAGTTTTCTTTCAAACAGAACTGAGTACTCTTCCAGAAATGATTTTATGGCATTAGCATTTTTGTTATATCTCAAGGAGATGGCGAATCTAATCCACAGGAAAGGATAAATGAACAGGAAATTTTGGGGGGGAAAGGATGAGAGTTAGAAATATAATATCATATATAATATACCATGACATATTATATATTATAAACTTAGATCCTGTCCCATAACCCCAGTAAGATACTCTCACGTTGTGTTATAAGCAGCTGCCAATTTGCTGTATGCAGCAGTCATTGGAACACTTCCCTTAGGTTCACAGTTTATCACTACTATTTCCCTTTAATTCTTGAAAGGACTGTATTAAAGATCAGCTTTCTCCCAAAACAACATTTATCTTAAGTGCTCCCTATTAAAATACAGATGTATGCAGAATGGGTAACTCTGTTAACCCTTTAGCAACCACTAGTACCAAGACAGATTTCATCCAGACAAGCAAATAATATGTTCCTCAGATATTAGTGGACTCAAGACTGTCTTATTGTTGCTTTTTATCTATTTTGTTTTATTGTCTCCTAATGAGTAATGTAGAAGAGAAAGGCCTGCAGTGTGCTCCCAATCAGCAGTGCTATCCAAGGCAGGGTTGCAGCTTTAAGACACCACAAGACAAATTCAAACCTGCAAAGTAGAAGGAAACCTTCTATAGCAAAGCCCTTTCCCAAACAGTAAGGAAGGGAAAGACATTATCTAAGCTGTTGCTCATTATGCCCTCATTACAATAAAATTAGCCTTGCAGATAAGAAGTACCCATCATGCATGGACGCCATGACACTTCTGCGCTAAGCTAAATAAGGACAAAAATCCCTCCTCCCCTCGGGAAGATGGAGCTGGGATGAAAATCAGGGAATACAACCCCAAACTCCTTCTTCTCCAGTGAATATTCCACCCTTTCTTTTGTAGGCCCCTTATAACGGCAAAGAAACCCAGGGCAGCAGCCCCTCACCTGTCTGCCCGCTCTCCCTCTAAGAGTGTATTCTTCCTTAAATAAATGCTCACTTTACTTTCTTAATCTCCCTGCTTAGTCTCCAAATTCTTTTGTGATGAGTCAAGAACATTAAATTCAATGGGGAACAGCCAGACACCATGGCTTGGCAGTATGGGAAGAAAGGAAAGCAAAAAAAGGAAGATAGGAAATGCAAAGTACATCTTCTATTTAGTATACTTTGCTATTAAGAACACATAGTTCTTGGGATAAGGATGAATACTGAAGCAGAATATAATCTTATCTCATTGAAGCATAATTTCTGTTAGCTGGTGAATCTCTGGCCTTAGATGAAGGAATGCTGCCCCTTCTCAGGTGTCAGGGACTTAACAATGCTTGAGCATCTGGGTTTCATAAAACTGTTTCTGTAGAACATTAATAAAGTTTAGAAAAGAAGGTGGCAGGGAATAGTTTGGGAATACTTGAATTAAAAATATTTCTTTAGTAAAGGACTTCCTAGAAGTTTTAATATTTGAATATGGCTCATTGTGAATCTCTATAACAGCATGTAGTAGGGAATAACTAATATATTTAGCCATGGATCCCTTTTTATTCAGAGACATCATGAAAATAATGTACCACAGTTACCCATGCCAACGGCCTCCAATCATGGCATACCTGAAGTCTTCTGCTGTTTCCACTATAAAGCTTTCCGGCTTCTCTGCCTGCCCTTGAGTCTCTGCCAAAATACAAGTGATGGTGGCTGACCCTGTCATTACAACAAGCTCTGTTCTCATTTGGGTGGCCTTCATTTATTACCACAGTTACCACAGTGGTCACAGAGATCCAGCGTACACTGTCCATTGCACAGATGCCGCGTGTGCCTTGTGGAGTCTGTGACTACTTGGTAAGTCAGCACTCAGTCTGAACTCTGCTCTTTTTGCATTGAGTTCCTTAGCCCTTTATTCCCAGTTTGGTACCTGGGTTTTATTATTGGTATCAATTTGTTTGGCATCCTTGGTGGAATCAAGCTCCTTTCCATCCCTCTGTGCTCTGTGCACTATTAAAAGTGTTGTTTGTCATAAGAGGGAGACTCATAGAACAGAGGAAGAGAGGCCATGAGCCTATTGTATAAACTGGCCTCAGAGACCCATGAGTTTGAGGTTCTCACCAGACGGGTGTGCACTTGGACAAACTTGGCTGTGGGTTATGAATACAACAGGATGAAGCTATTTTTTACCTCATTTTTTTTGTCCTGAGACCTTGGCCTTGATCCAGAGAGAAAATTCTCTCAGGTTTTTCACCTGCCAAAAGTTGCAAATTGTTGAGTCTCTGTTTGGAGGTGGCCATCCATCAAATTAGGGGATCTGACATATTAGATGCACAAGTATTATATTCCCACTGATGTTGCTAGCTTTCAATGGGCTGTCAAAATATAAGCCTTCTCCCCTTCCAGGAAAAACTTCTGCTTCTTACATGTACTCTCATTACAATTCCAGTTCTTGCCACTATGTTTCTAAGTGGTATAACTTCATCAAGGATAATTTGGGACTTCAGTGGCCATTCTAGGGAACATTTCACTTGAACAAAATTATTATTTGACAAGCACCTTAGAAAAGTTATGGAATAAGATTTTTCAGACCCAAATGGAAACAATCTTTTGATTGATATACAGAGTCCTCCAAATAAACTTTTGAATCAAAAATTGCATCACTAAGAGATTCTTTGGCCAAACAGGCACATGAAAAGATGTTCAACATCATTAATCATCAGAGAAATGCAATTCAACACCAAAATGAGATATCACCTCATACCTGTCAGAATGGCCATCATTAAAAAGTCTACAAATAACAGATGTTGGCAAGGATGTGGAGAAAAGGGAACACATGTAAACTGTTGGTGGGAATATAAGTTAGTG
Source organism: Balaenoptera borealis (assembly GCF_965194805.1). NCBI lineage: Eukaryota > Metazoa > Chordata > Mammalia > Artiodactyla > Balaenopteridae > Balaenoptera > Balaenoptera borealis. The sequence continues at coordinate 17,817,444 of NC_138871.1, forward strand.
CAGCCACTGTTGAAAACAGTATGGAGGTTTCTCAAAAAACTAAAAATGGAACTACCATATAACCCAGCAGTTCCACTCCTGGATATATATATGGAAAAAAAAAAAAATTCAAAAAATACGTGCACCCCAAGGTTCATAACAGCGTTGTTTACAGTTGCTGAGACATGGAAGCAATCTAAGTGTTCAACAACAGATGAATGGATAAAGAAGATGTTATGTACATAATACAATGGGATACTACTCAGCCACAAAAAAGAGTGAAATTTTCCCATTTGCAGCAATACAGATGGACCTGGAGGGCATTATGCTAAATGAGATAAGTCAGACAAAGAAGGATAAATACTGTATGATATCACTTATATGTGGAATCTAAAAAATACAACAAACTAGTAAATATAACATAAAAGAAGCAGACTCACAGATATAGAGAACAAAATGGTGTTTACAAGTGGGGATAGGTGAAGAGTAATAGAGTGTTGAGGAAGTGGGAGGTACAAACTGTTGGGTGTAAGATTGTCTCAGGGACGTATTGTACAACATGGGGAATATGGGCAATATTTTGTAATAACCATAAATGGAAAGTAATCTTTAAAAATTTTATTAAAAAAATTTAAAAAATAATTTAACAATTAAGCAATTTAACAAACTTAAGCAGAACAAACTAGACTCATTTGCCTAGTAAATCCTACCTTTCCCTCTCTCCAATTGCCTCCTTGTGTCCAGTCCTCTCTCTTCCCCCTTATCCTTCTGATCTCTTATTATACAGCTCTGTCTACCTTTCCCTCCTCTTCCCTTTATCCAGATGGCCTTCCTTATTTCAACAACTTTTTAAAATCCCAAAATGCAAGTTGCCACTAAAAATTAATTTGTCCTAATATTTATGTATCAATATATAGATTACTGTAGAATTTAAACTATAGACTTAAGGTAAATTAAGAGCTACGGTTAAATTTTTCCTAAAACTAAAAAAGACAAGACAATATTCACAGAAGCATTTAGAATTCTTTTGAGTGCATATGGCCCACGGTTACAAGCCTGTATCATTCGTATATGTGTTGGTCAAAATCTCAGTGGCCAAAACCTGGATGTTAAAATCTGATTAAACTGATCCAAAAAGGGACCTAGAAAATCTCACTTTCTACAATAACCCTGAGAGTTAAAAAAAGGACCCACAGATTTTCCCTATCTCCCAGCCCTTAACCATAACCCTTGGGCTCTTGACCAAAACGTCCTTTTCTTCAAATTTAATGGGAAAGACCTACTCTGCAAATGTAATTGTAATATAAAATGCATACCTGAGGAACATGATACAACTGAAAATGCACTAATGCCTTCCCCAGAAGAGAAGATGAAATCCTTGTGTGATGTTTACCCCTCCCTTTGACACTTTATAACTTAAATACTGTGATGCAAGATTAACCATACTTAAACACTATAATATAAAGTAAATATATAAAAAGGGGATACGAAGGGGAGGAAAACAAAATTTATAAATATATATGTGTGTGTGTGTGTGTATTCACGTATATCACACAGGCATAATAAAACAAAATAATGAGTAAATACTGATGACCATTACAGTCCTTGTTTCTGTAACTGGTCATGTGGTTGTAGCTGATATATATAACTACCTTCTTCCATAAGTATCCCCTTGGCTTTCAACAAGTACCTCACCTGTTAAGGTGATATAAACCTTAATTTTTGAAGGATCTGTGCCATTAGTAGTCTAGCTTGAATTGGGTTATTGTAGTTTTCCATAGTTATTCATCACAGGACATGGTAATACTAAGAGATACCCTAAGGACTCTCTTTTGTGGAGTAGTAGTCCAATTTCTCCTTGAAGTCAAGACAATCACACCAACTAGCACAGTAACTCTTTTCCAGAGGTTTTAGGAGCCCAAAGTGGCTGGACAGGAGTCTTAACCTCCAAGTCAATGGAATAATTATTGTGTCTCCTGGTGGAAATATTCCTCCCTGTGGAACTAAGACTTTCAGACCAGTAGAACATAAGTTCATGAGGACAGTAAGAAAAATTTTTGCTAGTGGGTCACTAGGGAGAATGGTAAATGATACAAGTCCCATTTCCAGCCATTGATTCCTGAACCTGTGAATTCTGGTGATGGGAGAAACAGCACCATATATCAGACATTGATTCAGACCTCATACAGTCTTCTGGAGATCATTGCCCCATCCCTGCAAGATATTGTCACCTAACTGCACTGCCATTGAGTATTCAAAAAGCAATTCCACCATTCTATCAAGCCACTTACTTCAAGATGGTGCAGAACATGGTAAGACCAATGAATTCCTTGAACATGGGCTCATTACCACTTATTTTGCTGTGAAGTAAGTTTCTTGATCAGAAGCAATGCTGTATGGAAGACCAAGATGGTGGATAAGGCATTCTATAAGTTCATGAATAGTAGTATTGGCAGATGCATTTTGTGTAGAAAAGGCAAATCTGTGTGCAAAGTATATGTCTATTCCAGTAAGAACAAAATGCTGTTCCTTCTATGATGGAAGTGGTCCAATGTAATCAACCTGTCACCAGGTAGCTGGCTGAATACCTTAGAGAATTTTCCCATATTAAAGATTCAGTGCTGGTCTCTGCTGCTGGCAGATTGGACACTCAGCATTGGTCTTAGCCAAGTCAGCATGGGTGAGTAAATCTCTATGTTACTTATTTCAGACATAACCTTAATCTCTGCTACCACGGCTACTTTATTCATGAACCCATTGGGTAATGATGGGGCTGTCTATGAAAAGAGATTGACTTGTATCCCCAGAATGGGTCATCCTATCCACTTGATTATTAAAATCCTCCTCTGCTGAGATCACCATTTGATAAGTATTAAGGGGCACAAATATCTTCACATTTTTTGCCCATACAGAGATCTATCCTCATGCCTCTTCCCCACATTTTCTTGCAACCGATTTTCCAATCTTGCTCCTTCCAAGTTCCTGACCCTCCAGCTAAACCACTGGATACATGAATCAGTATATATACATCTGGCCATTTCTCCTTCCAAGTAAAATGAACAACCAGGTGCACTGCTTGAAGTTCTGTCCATTGAGAGGATTTCTCTACACAACTTTCCTGCAGGAATGTCCCTGTAATGGACTGTAGTGCTGCAGCTCTTCACTTTGGGGTGGTGCCTGCATACACGGAATCTTCTGTAAACCAGGCTCGAGTTTTCTCTTCCTCTGTCAGCTGATGATAGGTAACTTCCCTATGATGCCAAAGGTATAGGCTGAGAGAAAGTAGTGTGGCAAGAGTAAGGATGATGGCATTTGGACCACTTCTTCACAGAACTGACATGTGCTTTCAGGGCTTGCTCAGGCCTGATTACATATGTATCACTTCCCTTCGACAATGTAGTGTTGGTGTGCATGCCCATATTTACGGCTTGATGGGTCAGGCAACACCCGGTTCATGATGGGCAGCTCAGGTTATATGGTAACTGAGTGGACCATGGATATACGTTCAGTTTTTTAAGGCCTAGTAGTAAGATAAAATCTTTCTCAAAAGCAGAGCAGTTATCTGTAGAAAACAACAGGGCTTCACTCCAAAATTCTAAGGGCCTGGGCTATGATTTGCCAATAGGAATCTTTCAAAGCCTGCAAAGAGCATCTTTGTAAATGCTGGTCATATGGCCCAAGAGGCAAAGCACCTTGCCTTGCAAACTGAACTTGTTGCAGGGCCTTCCCTTGTTCTGGCACCCAATCAAAACTAGCAGCTTTTTGAGTCAGTGGGTAAATGGTTCAGAGTAACACACCTACAAGAGGAATATATTGTCTCTATAATCCAAAAAGACCCACTAGGCATGTGCCTCTCTTTGGCTGCAGCAGGGGTCAGATGCAACTCCTTACCCTTCACTTCAGAAGGGACACTCTCCAGGTCCCACACACTGAAATGTCACCAGGTAGAAGGCCCCTGAATTTTTTGCCAGAGTTATTTCTTACCCCCTGACATGTAAATGTCCTACCAATAAATCTAGAGTAGTTGCTACATCTTACTCACAAGGTCCAATCAGTATAATGTATCAATATAATGGATCAGTGTAATATTCTGTGGAAGGGAAAGGCAATCAAGGTTCCTGCAAACAGAATTATGACATATGGTTGAAGAGTTAATATACCCTTAAGATAGGACAGGGAAGGTGTATTACTGGCCTTGCCACCTGAAAGCAACATGCTTCTGCTGGTCTTTTAAAAAAAGGTCTGAAGAAAAAAAGCATTTTCCAGAGATAGCTGCATACCAGGCTCCAGAGTATGTGTTAATTTGTTCAAGCAATGAAACCACATCTGATACAGCAGCTGTGATTGGAGTCACCACCTAGTTAAGCTTATGATAATCCACCGTCATTCTATAAGATCCATCTCTCTTCTGCACAGGCCGAATAGGTGAGTTGGTGGGAATGAGGTGGGCAAAACCACCCCTGTATCTTTCAAGTCCACATGGTGGCACTAATCTCTGCATTTCCTCCAGGAATGCAGTATTGCTTTAGTTTTCTATTTTCCTAGGTATAGGCAGTTCTTGTGGCTTCCACATGGTCTTTCTACCATTATAGCCTTCACTCCAGTCGTCAAGGAATCAACACTGGGATTCAGCCAATTGCTGATTGGATCTATTTCAATTATACATTCCAGGTCTGGGGAATAACTACAGGATGAGTTTAGGGGCCAAATAGGCCCATTTTGAGACAGATATGGGCTAAAACTCAACTGATCACCTGACTGCTTTAAGCCCCATACTTTAACTAGTATGTCACAGGTATGTTTTGGGTCTCCTGGAATTAATGTCAGTTCAGTGTCCAGTACCCCTGAAAGTTCTAATTATTTTCTTCTTTCTAATGCACAATTACCCTTGTAAAAGGCCATAAGTTCCTTTGAAGAAGGTTGGGAGAAAGATTAACAGTTTGAATTTTTGGTAGTGTATCAGAGTCTTTCTTCAAGAGGAGCTACCTTCCCTTCATTCAAAAGATTCTGGATCTGTAAACTGGCTCAAGTGTGGGAATTGATTGTTTCTATTATTCGGTTTTGACTTTTGTTCACTTGACCTGGAAATTCTGCTTTAACCAATTACATCGGATACCCTACTTCTAAATTGTCTATCTTCAGCAGTCATACCTAAATTCTTCCTTTTTTTTCACTACAAAGCTTTCTCCTGCTTCTGTCTATCTTTGAATATCTGCCAAAATGCAAGAGATGATGACTGACCCCTTTGCTTTAGCAAGCTCTGAATAAATAGCCTTTGCTTCTTCTAATATGTGGGGTCTTCATTCATTTCCACAGCACTCAATGAATGATTTTTGAATTAATTAATTAATTCATCCATTGGGTGTCATATCTTGACAGTAGTATTTGTTCCATTGATTTTGTAGGATCCTCTGAAGAGGTGGCATCCTGAGGCAGCATGGTATTACAGAATAAGCAAGGAACAGGTCAGAAAACTTGAATTTCAGTATTACTGCCCATGGCATATCTTCAATTTCTCTCTGTGGGCCTTTTTCTCTGCAGTTTTTGGCTTCCTTATAAGTGCAATGAGAACAATGAATAGGCAATCTTTAAGGATCATTCCATCTCTGGGGTAGTGCCAGCTGCAAGTATAACTAACTTGCCCTTGATTTCCTGATTTAAGGTTCTCTCTTCTCTCTTTATCTCTCTCTCACACACATGCATGTAGATTTTTCTAGTTTATCTGCAGTAATTCCTAAGATGTTCAGAGAAGTCTGCAACCAATAAATTTTAAAACCCACAATTACTATAAATTAGCATTTAGAAACTACCTGACCATGCATACTTTTAATTAATTTATTTGACCTCAATGTCCCTTTCAGCCCTATATCCCAAATTACATGACAAAGAATAAGTGTTTATAAATAACATGTGGATTGTTATCAAATGCTAATTTGCATTATGAGATTGTGTGTTTGTTTGCTCTCTTTTCCCTGAGAAACATGAAGCAAATAGTATTTTTTTTGTTGGTTTCCTTTTTTTGTTTTAATGATTCCCTAATCTCTTGCCAAAGAGCTTTGGTTTATTCTGAAATGCCAAAATCCCAGCCTATGAACTTGGGCTGGATCAATCATCATATTTTTCAATTCTTCATATTTCTCAATTACAGAAATCTAAGGCAGAGTAAGATGGGCAGAAGATGCATGTAACATAGGCCAGTGTTTTGTAAAAACATTATAGGGTGGGCAATCCAGGAGGGTGTATTTTGTAATAAAAAGGCTACCAGGCCAGAGGCCAAAACTCTTGAGCTGGAGTTTTGTCTCTGCTGCTTCTTGGCTGGCTGACCTTTAGCAAATCAATTTACATCTCTGAGTTTCAGTGTTCTTACAAATAAGATAAAGAGTGGCTAACAATAACTACCCTTTTTGCTTCATAGCGTTCCTTGAAGCTGATATAAGATAATATGGTACACAGAAAACATCATTTGCAGTAAGTGATGTGAATGTTAAGTGGTGTTTCATTATTATTCTAAAACAAAAAGAGAAAATGAGACAAAGGATTAATCTCCAAAATATACAAGCAACTCATGCAGCTCAATATCAAAAAAACAACAACCTAATCCAAAAATGGGCAGAAGACCTAAATAGACATTTCTCCAAAGAAGATATACAGATTGCCAACAAACACATGAAAGGATGCTCAACATCACTAATCATTAGAGAAATGCAAATCAAAACTACAATGAGGTATCACCTCACACCAGTCAGAATGGCCATCATCAAAAAGTCTACAAACAATAAATGCTGGAGAGGGTGTGGAGAAAAGGGAACGCTCTTGCACTGTTGGTGGGAATGTCAATTGATACAGCCACTATGGAGAACAGTATGGAGGTTCCTTAAAAAACTAAAAATAGAACTACCATATGACCCAGCAATCCCACTACTGGGCATATACCCTGAGAAAACCATAATTCAAAAAGAGTCATGTACCACAATGTTCGTTACAGCACAGTTTACAATAGCCAGGACATGGAAGCAACCTGAGTGTCCATCAACAGATGAATGGATGAAGAAGATGTGAGACATATATACAATGGAACATTACTCAGCCAGAAAAAAGAAACGAAATTGAGTTATTTGTAGTGAGGTGGATGGACCTAGAGTCTGTCATACAGAGTGAAGTAAGTCAGAAAGAGAAAAACAAATACTGTATGCTAACACATATATATGGAATATAAAAACAACAACAAAAAAAATGTTTCTGAAGAACCTAGGGGCAGGACAGGAATAAAGACGCAGATGTAGAAAATGGATTTGAGGACATGGGGGAAGGGAAAGGTAAGCTGGGATGAAGTGAGAGAGTGGCATTGACATATATACACTACCAAATGTAAGATAGATAGCTATTGGGAAGCAGCTGCATAGCACAGGGAGATCAGCTCTGTGTTTTGTGATCACCTAGAGGGGTGGGATAGGGAGGGTGGGAGGGAGATGCAAGAGGGAGGGGATATGGGGATATATGTATACATATAGCTGATTCACTTTGTTATACAGCAGAAACTAACACAACAATTTAAAGAAATTACACTCCAATAAAGATGTTAAAAAAAAAAGAGTAAATTAAGCTTATTTCTACCATCCTAATGGTAGGTTCACATTATTATATGAAACAATTCAATTGATGATACAAAATTAGACATTTGAGTGAGCCAGAGATAGGGTCGCACAAAGACAAAGCTACAGAATAAAACCCCAGGGCAAATTAATTGCAAATTTTAATCTATCACAAACTTCAGATGAAACATTAGTCAGCATTCACTAAAAGCTTACGGTATTCTAAGCATGAAGCCCATCATGAGTCCACATTGTAAACCAAGGAATGAAAAAAGCCTATTAAAGCCTCAGGAATATCTAACCAAGAAAAGGTGAGTGAATCTAAAAACAACTGAAAAACAAACAAACAAGCAAACAAAAAAATGACTGTCATCAATAGCTATGGGTTACAGGATTTTTATATCAATATTAGAGCCAATACGGACTTAAAGCGGAGAGAATCTATACAAACACACATAACAGAAGAAGTTAGGAATGTCTGAAGATGTATTTAATTTTAAGAACACCACTTAGAAATAGTAAAACCCTCAACAGTCAAAAATATATAAATCCTATAATTGGAATCAGTTTGTGTGTCATGTGTATCTGCTATTTTCTTAGCAGCCAATATGCAATCATAATTAAGTATAATTTAACTGAAATTCATAGTTGAGGAAATTTAAAGCCTTGCTGGAATAAACAGTGTATGAGATCCAAATCACAAAGTTGAATGATTGAATAGTAATGAAATGGAAGTAGGAAAAAAAATGAGAACAAGATAAAAAAGGGGAACATATTTCATATTAGGAGAATCTTTTCAACTTTATTTCTTTTGTGGTTAAAGAAAACCCTATTTCCTTCTAAAATGATATTGTTTGGAATGTTTATTTTGAGTTTTTATTGCTTTTTAATATTTTTGTTGCATTTTTGCCTATGTCAGAGACAGCAGCAACATAGCTTAACTAACATTTATTTTGGCATTTTCATGATTTTTTTATCAGTTATTTACTCCTATTTCAGTAGGACATTATTATCCCTTTATCATGTGATCTAAAAGGGATATATGATGTCATAAAATGTCAAGACATATATATATACATAAGCCATATAGTTTGAGTTTGAAATCAATTCTTCTATGCCAAATGATTTTGAGAATTTAGTGAGATACTCTGGACCCCCAATTCCATTTCCACTCATGTGTTGTGAAAGCATAGAAATTTGTTCCAAAAAGGCAAATTTAAGAATAATTTCTTATACTGGCTTCTTCAAGAGACATGGGAAAAATGAGAAGCAAGTAAGATTCCCAGAGCACAGTTCTTTTATTTCATGGTTGTCTACTTTTCCTGGTATAACTCACAAAACTCTTGGTAGATACAGAAAATACATTTTCAGAAGACGCACCAATTTACTTCAAATTTTATTAGGAACAGGGCACAGTTTTCTTTCCATTTCTCATTGTAAATACACACCTTAGCTGCAGAAAAGAAATACCTAGAAGCATCAAAGAAAATAGCTTCTTTCTTTCCAGGATGAAAACTCAAGTTCTGTGGAACACAGATATACCTATGGCAGGTTATTATTATTTTTTTAATGATGTCTCCAAAGTAGGAACCCAAATCAGTTTCAGGATATTTTTGAACACTGTTGAACTCAGGAAAGGTTTTTTTGTTTTTGATTTTTGTGGTTGTAATTTAAAAATAAAATAAATTTCCCATACATTCATTTAGGTGTGAAATATATAATTCAAAGCCCAAGATTGAACTCATGTAAATCAGTAAACAGAAATGCTCTCAGTTTTTCTGCATCCTAGAAGACGGTTGATCACTTCATTGTAAATAGACTTAAGAAGAGAACTTTCATCAATGGGCAGGATGCTCCTTTGAGGTAATGTCAATTGTCATTCATATCTAGGAACATTTGTTTGCTTTTGTAAAGCTGATATCAGACTGGTTTAAACTACTTTTCATAACAGACCACTTTTTTAGGTGTCAAAAGAAATCTCTTTGCCTCTTCTGTAGCCACTGAATGGGTAGTAAATTAACAGTTAGCTGAACTGGCCATGTCTGAACATAAAAATGTCTGCTGCATGCAGACTGCTTTTGAGTGTGCCATATCTCATGAATATCCCTATGAGAGTCTCTGGGTAAGTTTTTCCTTGGATTTTATGCTTATCCAGGTCCTTCCACTGTCGGAGACTTGTCACAGAACGATGAATTCTGCTTCATTCTCCACTCATATGATTGAAATCTACATTCTCTTTTAGATATTATCAGTTTCTAGATCTCAAAGAAATCTATCCTTATTTATTCTTGCTTAAAGTCAGAAATATTACAGATGGAAATGGAGACACTGCATTTCTACTCTGATTCAAGGATTAGATGATTTCTTGACCTATACAAAGGCATAAATACGTTGCGCTTCTCTTAAGATTTGGTTTCAAATTGTTGATTCCTTAACTAAAGACTATCACAGATCCTAACCCTTGCTTCACTAGCATACCTCCTACTCTTCCTGCGGTATACCTCACTGAGTTTTTATTATACGTTTTGCCTGAAGTGGGGAGACATTTTTCTTATTTGGGAGGCAGGCAGCTGCTAATACCTTAGATTTAGGAAGTCACAAAATCTCTATTCATCTGATGCATATCTTTTTTTTTTTCTTCTACATTTTATACCCTGTAAACTGAGTAAAGAGTAGATAGAATATGAAACCTATTAAAGTGTGATATGAATATTATACCAATGTCTGTGAAATATAGAGTAAACAAAGAGCAGTATAGCATAGTGATTAACTATGTGGCCTTTAGCACAAAGCCACTGGAGTTAAAACCCTGAGTTCATTCCCATCAGTCTCATCACCTAGGATCAGGTATTTAATGTCTCTATCCCTGAATTCATACTAAATTAAATGAGATAAGCAGATAGTACCTTAAGCATATTAAATAATAATAGTCATAATATCACAGACATATCATATTTATTTATTCATTTATTAACTCAATAAACAGCTATATATTTTCATAAAAATTACCATTTATCTACTTCAGAGGGTCCATGTTCAAGTATAGCATCACCATGAGTTGACCAGTGAACAGCAATCAGAGGCCAATATTTTAAAATTGATCTGAATTTAACCAAGATTCTCTACTCAACTCTCAATTTACAGGAAATACAGAGCACAGAAGGACTTGTTGAACTCCACCATAGGGCTAAAATCATTGAAATCCAACTGTGAACATGCTTACATGACAATGCATTTTCCTTTAAAAAGAAATTCCAAGTAAAGAGAGAGAGAGGGAAAGAGAGAGGTGAATTCTATACCCTTAAACCCTTCTTGAATCTAGTACTAGAAGATTAGCTTTATCAACCAAATTAACTACTGAGAAAACTTCCACAAATAGACTGAGGGTGAGCTTTTTAAAAAATAAAATGCACATCTAATACTAGAAAAAAAATGTGGAAGAAAGAGGAAAATTAATGTACAAGTGTTATGTGCTGTAACAAAGTTAGAAATAATATTAATGAAAAATTCAAGGACAAGAGAGTAGACCAAAATAGAGTAAGTTCATTATATTGGAAATAGGGGGTGTCAAAGGATATGCATAAAAATGGATAAGCTAGATAGAGAAAGGTTAAATAACAGGTGTCTGAGGTAATTTTAAATTTTAAATATAAAAGATATATTGATAGTATATATACATATAGGTGTATACTATAAACTCATATATGTACTTGTATATTTTCTCATGCATATATACACATCTTGCAAAAAAAGAAGTATAGGAAAAAAACCCAAATTCATATAATTATAAAATCTTATAGCAAAGTCGAGATCAAACATATGAATCATAGCAGCATATGCAAATTAATTTCACTCACTCATTTTAAAAATTTGTTTTCAATTTGTCTCACAAAAGAAGTTTCCACTATATGCTGTATGTAACATAAATATTTAAAACATAGTGAGTTAAAAATAAAAGGAAAGACAAAAATATTGCAGGAAAATAGAAACAAAAAGAGAGCAGGATAGCAAGGCTGATTTCAGACAAAAGAGAAGTTCAGCCCAAAGCATTAAATATGACAAAGAACAATTTTCAATATAAAATCTACAATTCAAAATGAAGCTAGAACTTTTATACATATCTATGCAACCAATAACCTACTACCTTTGTGAGCAAAAACTATAGGATCTGTAAGTAGACATTGAACCACATTAATGATAGAACATGTTAATATAAGAATCTCACCACAAGAGAGATCAGATGGACAATAAAAGGCAGCAGAAGAGGCAGAAAATATAGAAGCTAGATCTTATGGATATATATCAAACACTACATGCTGATAAGAGATTACTTACTCTTCTCAAGTTCCCATGGAACAGTCACAAAAATTCATTATATTCTAGGTAACAAATAAAATATCTAGAATTTCCATGACATATAAATATTACAAAGAACACTCCTGGACACAATGCAATAAAACTGGAAATTACTAATGAAAAAAAAAGGCAGAAAAGCCCTTCAACCTGGAAATTGAAAAAGCTTCTACTAAACTGCTCTTGAGTTAAAGAGGAAATATAAACTTAAATATCAGAATTTTTAAGAACATAATGATAAAATCTATGAGATATAGTTAATATAGTAATTAGCAGTAAACACTTTTATCAGAATAAATGAAAATAAATTACTTACATTTCCAATTCAGGAAACTAGACAAAAAAACAGCAAAGTAAATTAAAAGAATATACACAAAAATAAATGATGAGAGGGAAGTAGAAATATATAAAATACGCAGTATTTTAAAAGTTCAGGATGTTAATTAATTATAATCATCTTTTCTGTGAAAAGGTAATGAGCAATCTACTCACTACTCTGATAAAGTAAAAAGAAAAAAAGAAGAAAGTAAGATATATGAGATAAGAAATGAGGAGAAAATAACAACAGAAATAGAAGATATTTTAAAAACCATAAGACAAATTGGCAGACTTCTATGCAAAAAATCTGGAAAAATATAAATTAAATGGATAATTGACTAGGGCTTTCAGATTCCCAAATTGACCCCATTAGAGTTGGTAAGTTTATACTGACCAATTTCCATATAAAAATAGAAAAGAAATTATTAAGAGAATCCTCTGTTACAAAAAGCACTAGGACCAAAAGATCTCACAGGGGATGTCTACCAAACCTTCCATGACTAGATAGTGCCGATGCTGTATAAATTACTCCAGGACATTGAAAAGGAATATATTTATTTGTTTATATTCCAATTAATATAGGAATGATAGTGCAGATACTAATGAAATAACTTACCAACATGAACAAAACAAGAAAAATCAACCAGTACGTGTGGAGACCCAAAACAGAATTTAAACTGTAACAATGAATCTAACTCTATGAACTGCACTGAAGGGAGTGGGGCATAAAAGAACTAACTTAAATAACTTGGAAAATATAACTTGATTGGGTGCTATAAGGATAAAGACAAAGTAAGCTGTAAAAATTTCTGTACTCTAGTTAATAGATTTGTTTTGCCCAGCAGTATCCTATAGCAATTCTGAAACTAATTTATGTGTTTAGTAAGACTGAAAAAATACATAAACTGTAATGAGAGCCATTTCTCAGATTTGGACAAAAATAAGTACAGATAAGAGAATGAAGGAAGGCTAAATCAAACCTGTGATTTTGTTTTGGAATCAGAGGTATCAGTATGAATTCATGGTATACAATATATGCATAAATCCATATAAAAGTGTTTATGTATGATTTGCTATATATGAAAATATAGTAAAAATATATATTCTTCCTCTGTCCATACAGGGATGGGGTATAAAAGGCATGCCACCCAGAAGCAATGAGCATACCTAGAGTTGGATCCTGGTTTCTCAACACCGTTCTTCTTTAAAAGGGACCAGGATTCCTTGGAGAACAAGAGCTGGAAAATACAAGATGAGTCTAAAATAACTTGTGCCAGAAAGTAAAGAGGTACTGAAAAATGGATGAGGGCAAGTCAAAACAATACAGAAGAAAATCTGAAGGTGTGCCAAATGGTTAAAGCTAGAACAATTTGGTAATTCAATAATTAATGAACTATTGGGCTAGAATCCTTAAAGTAAAATAAATATTCATAAGTCAATGCTGATATAGATAAATAGTTGAATGAAAAACATAATAAAAGCTAAGAGGCAGCTATTTTTATAGAAGAGTTTCAATTAATAAAGAAAAAAATGAATAAAATAAACTCCCCATTAGGCCAATTACACAGTTTATAATTGTTGCAGGCACGATTCTTATTTACTAATGAATGAAAAAATAGTGGGTAGAAACCTGAGAAGAAACATAATCTTCATCGTTTCAAAGTATCTGTCCCATGATATTGATTAATTAAAAAGGGAAAAATCATTGGGAATTCCCTGGCAGTCCAGCGGTTATGACTCTGCGCTTCTATTGCTGTGGGCCCGGGTTAGATTCCTGGTCGGGGAAGTAAGATCCCGCGAGCCTCTGGGCACAACAGAAAAAAAAAAAAAAAGGAAAATCATGATTTTTACAGTGTAGGAACCAGGCAAACATCAACTTAAGTGATGAAAGTTAACATCACTCCAGTAATAAGACATATCAACATCATCTACCCCTAATATGATTCTGAGCCATCGTACATGGAATATTTTTTTTTTGACAAGAAAGGGATTTAATTGTCACATACAAGTTAAGAAGTATGGGGAGGCCTGTCCAGGGCTGAAATGGCAGTTAAAGTCCTCCAGCTCTGCCATCCTCATCATGGGGCTTTTGTGCCCAAGGCCCCTGTAAGCATCACTTCTTAAGAAGAAGGAACTAAAGGCCAAAATTCCATACAAGTCCTGTTTTCCCAGAAGCTCTTCAGTCAGAGCTGGATCTTCTAACTGCAAGGGCATCAGGATGATGAATTATTTTCAGGTGAGCAAGTTACCCTCAACAAAGGCAGGGTGCCATGGGCAGGCCACAGAGCCAACATGCATACCCACGCCATTCCTCCCCTGAGGTCTGATGTCACTGACCAAACTGGTCACCTGCCCAGGTCTGGTGTGTGTGACGTGGGGATGGTGGGGGAAGGCATGGCCCCTCTGTCCCAGGACCTGCCCCTGTCCTTGGAATTCACTGTGTCTACACCTAGTCATCCTTTGGAGATTTCAGGCTGCAAGAGGGTGGTTTTTGGGCCCAGTTTCTATACCACATGGGCCTTCCTAGTGCCTTTAGAAAAGGAGAAAGGATCCAGTTCTCTTTGAAATTACTGGAAATTAGCTCCCATTGGGCTGGTCACCCATCTCTGGGATGACACCAAACAACTGGGTCCTGAGCACACCCGTGGTCAGCACCCCATCTGGCAAGCATGAACCGTGGCAGCCTGAGAGACCAGCTCACAGAGCAGGCAGCTTGCACACCCATCCAGCACAGCTGGAGCCCTTGAAGGACAACACAAACTACATGAACAATTTGACAGAGCTGCAATCCAGTGGGAAATCTAAGCATGACTCTTAGAATTTGACAAATCAAATAGAGGATTTGTGTAATACAATTACTTAAATTGTGCAACACATGTGAGTCTGTGCCCCCCTTCCTCTGTCCCAACACCAACTGCTTAGAGTAGCTGGCATTAATCATGTATCAAGAGTATTTGTTGGGGTATTGTCTGTGTTAAGACACACACACAAAAAAAAAAAAAAAAAGAAGAAGAAGAAGAGTTGGGTACAGTGGAATTAGCAGTTTGAAGGGAAATCTGTTAAGGGGATAGGGAGGAACGAAAATGCAGAGAGAAAAGAAAGAAAAAATACTAAGTGAAAGAGTACCTGAATAAGGAATTTAAGAAAAGAAATGTCAAATATGAAGTTATAAGTTGCCTTATTCTGGAGTTTGTGATACAAATTCCTCCCTCATTCCCCTACCAAATTGACAAAGTTTTCAGTAAACTTCCATGTCTCACTACTTAGTTGAGTAGTTTCAAATGATGTACGAGAGACTTGGCCTAATAATCCCATAGGATGATAAATTCTCTGCAAATTTCAGAAGTCTGGAGGAGTATTAAGACTTCTTTAGGCAATAGAATTAAGATTTGGAACAACCTTACCTAGACCCCATGGGACAGAAAGATACCAGATGACATCCCTTTTCCACACATAATTAAAAGTTTACATATATAAGTACATACTTAAACTTATGTGTACATGTGATTGGTGTGCCTATATTTATATGTGTGTGTGTGATGACATGTATACAAATGAATCGTTGTGGAGTATTAACTTCCCAATAAAGAGAATCCTTACCCTTGTCAAATATCCATCAAGTTTGTGAAAAAAATGAGGATCACCCAGGTGAAAACAAGCAAAAGCAATTTTCTCAGAAATAGATAAAGAAGTGAGAAAGCTTTAATAGTGGAAAAAAAGAGAAGGTTTCAGGTAAATATGCTTTGATTGGAGGCTGTTGGCATGGGGAAGCTGGAGGTAGGCTAACTATATGATTGGCTAGGAAAGCACTTTTGGCATTGTCTGTGTGGTAGTAGTTGAAAGTGGCGGAGGAGCTGCACAATTATGAAAGCTGTCAATTATTGAACAAGTCTTGGTTATTTTGGGTGATTGCTACCAAGGTTTTGGGTCAGAGTTCTACTTTTTAATATGACATAGCCATGTCTATTTGTATATTCACTCTTTCAAATTGTTAAAAAAAAGAAACAACTCTATATGCTTTGAGCAGATGAAATTTAGATCTTTCCTAAATTCTACCCATGATGTATTAATATTAGAAAATATTCATGATTATAGATAAACAAAAAATAGAAACGTCACCCCACAAAAATACTAAACACACACAAATAACTTTGAGATTAGTCACTGAACAGAAAAAAAAAAGAAAATGATAGCTTTGATATAATTCATACAAAAAATTTAACTCAAAAATAAAACAAAATAAAAAATATTATACATATCTTAAAATGAATTTAATACTCATTTATAAAAAAGTGATGTAAAATAAATAGATCAATTCAGAGAAGGAAGAAATTGATATAAGTGAAATCAGAGGTAAATGAATAAAATAACAAAATAATAAGAGCATATGGATAAAATAAAGCTAATTCTAATTTTTAACAAATTAATAAAATATATATTCATTACAAAACTAACCAAGAATAACATAGGATAAATTAAAATATACATATTCAGGAGGAGAATGACTATGTAAGTATTATTAGATTGCAATGGATATTGAATAAATAATGAGTAAATAATTACAATGATATGTCAAAAATATCCACATACAAATCACTTTTTAAAGAAAAATATTAATAAGTATCTGAATCAAAAGTATAAATCATGGTAGCTCAAAGTTTTGTTTTTTAAGGAACCTCCATACCGTTCTCCACAGTGGCTATACCAATTTACATTCCCAGCAGCAGTGTAGGAGGGTTCCTTTTTTCTCCACACCCTCTCAGTATTTATTATTTGTAGATTTTTTGATGATGGCCATTCTGACCAGTTTGAGGTGATACCTCATTGTAGTTTTCATTTGCATTTCTCTAATAATTAGTACCGTTGAGTATCTTTTCATGTGCCTTTTGGCCATCTGTATGTCTTCTTTGGAGAAATGTCTTTTAAGATCTTCTGCCCATTTTTTGATTGGGTTGTTTGTTTTTTTGATATTGAGATGTATGAGATGTTTGTGTATTTTGGAAATTAATCCCTTGTCAGTTGCATTGTTTGCAATTTTTTTTTTCATTCTGTAAGTTGGCTTTTTTGTTTTGTTTATGGTTTCCTTTGCTGTGCAAAAGCTTTTAAGATTAATTAGGTTCCATATGTGTTTATTTTTGTTTTTATTTCCACCCTGCAGTCCACTCCTGGGCATATATCTGGAGAAAAAAAAAAAAAATTCAAAAAGATACATGTACCCCAGTGTTTGCAGCACTATTTACAACAGACAAGGCTTGGAAGTAACGTTAAGTGTCCATTGACAGATGAATGGATAAAAAAGATGTGTGTATATACAATGGAATATGACTTAGCCACAAAAACAAATGAAATAATGCCATTTGCAGCCACGTGGATGGACCTAGAGATTATCATAGTAAGTGATATAAGCCAGACAGACAAAGACAAATATCATATGATACCCTTTATATGTAAAATCTTAAAAAAAAAGGATACAAATGTACTTTTTTACAAAACAGAAATAGACTCATAGACATAGAAAACAAACTTATGGTTACCAAAGGGAAGGGGGAGAGAAGGATAGGTTAGGAATTTAGGATTAAAATATACACACTACTGTATATAAGGTAGATAACCAACAAGAACCTACCATATAGCACAGGGAACCACATTCAATATCTTGTAATAGCTTATAATGGAAGAGAATGCAAAAAAATAATATATATATATATATATTTATGTGTATGTATATAATTGAGTCACTTTGCTGTATACCTGAAACTAACACAATATTGTAAGTTAACTATATTTCAAAAAAAATAAAAGAGTATGAATCATATAATGATTAAGAAACATGAGAAGCTAGAGGTCTTGAAATTTTAACCTTTAAAAATGCCTTGGGCTACATGGATCAATTTGTGAGAACTGTGGAGAATTCAGTTAAGAGAACTATTATCATATTATTCAGTATATGTTTTATAATAAAAGTAGTGTTTTAAATTTTTTGAAATAATTATATGAGTGTGACATAATCTAACACCGAAACACATTAAAAAAATATGGATGTACACACATGTATATAAATATACAAGAAATCTATTGGCAAACTGCAGCCAGTGAGCCCAAACCAATTTATTGCCTATTTTAGTAAATCAAGTTTTATTGAAAAGTAGCCACACCTATTCATCTGGAAAGGCAGTTGGCAGTTGACTAGCTGCAACTCAGACTTTTGGAGTAGCAAAGACTAATATATTTATTATTTGTCCTTTTTTTGTTAAAAAAATTGCCAGTCTCTGCTATAGATCAGTCTCCCATGGAATTGGATATATAAATATACCAAATAATATATCAACACATTAAAACCTATATTATATTATAATTAATTGACTGACAAAATAGAATTAATTATATGGATGTAAAGATATTTAAATATTTGGCTATTTAAAGATGAAAAATGATCACAACTTTCTCCTCCATCCTTGCTATCAAAATATTAGTTTTAGTGATGGGGTTGTGGATTGAAATAGGTGTTATGACTTGACCCAGAATTAAGTTATTTTCTCCAAACTGCAGACCTCTTACATCTCATTCCCACAACCATTCCACCACCCCCACCCTGCTATTAAGGAACAAGTTTGCCCCGGTAAACTTAGCTGGTACAGAAGCAGATAGTACAGGAGCTTGAGAATGAAGTTCTCCAAAAGAGACAAAGGAAGGGGCTCAATCATTCATGCCCAGTGCTTTCAGAAATCCTACAATTTACTGTTTTTCAGTTGTAAAAAAATGAAGAATTTGATGATGAGGAAGTTCCTACTTTATGTAACAGGACATAAGAGAGAATGGTTCCTCTTTATGTAACAATATGAAGTATACAATGTAATTATTGCTAGTATTTTTAAAAAGCATCCCGACTACCTCAGTCAATGACAAATAAATGTAATAAAAATTCAGCACACATTCTTGAATTATAAACCTTTTTATAATATAGAAAAAGAAAGGAAAAATAAAATCTGCAAATATTAGATTTAATGATGACAGTCTTTTTTTTTTTTTTTTTTTTTTTTATTTATGGCTGTGTTTGGTCTTCGTTTCTGTGCGAGGGCTCTCTCTAGTTGCGGCAAGCGGGGGCCACTCTTCATCGCGGTGCGCGGGCCTCTCACTATCGCGGCCTCTCTTGTTGCGAAGCACAGGCTCCAGACGCGCAGGCTCAGCAATTGTGGGTCACGGGCCTAATCGCTCCGCGGCATGTGGGATCTTCCGAGACCAGGGCTCGAACCCGTGTCCCCTGCATTGGCAGGCAGATTCTCAACCACTGTGCCACCAGGGAAGCCCTGATGACAGTCTTGAGTAGTATTTACCAGAGTATGTTTCATAGACAAAAAAAATCCCTGAAGGCAAACAAAATTTAAACATTTTTTTTCTCAAGTAAGTTTTAAAAAGACTCTAAACTGTATGCAGTGTTAGGGATTTCCAATGTACTTTAGTATATCGAAAGCTTTGACATGTCTAAGTTATATATTTATTAAATATGTAACCATGTTTAATTTAGAAATTACCAACCAAGAAATTTTTCATTCAGTGTTCATTATCTTACTGTTGAAATGCTGAAAAAGAAAGTTTCTAAAGAGAAAGTTTCTCCCTTTGATCAGTGAAAAGCACATATGTGTGTATGAGTATACCTAAGTACATAAAAAAACAAACCTGTACATTTCTACAGATATGCTCCAAAAGAATACTTAATATGAAAGTTGAGATGTTCCATTTTCATGGATAGGAATATCTGTTATCTTAAATCTGTCAATACCCTTCAAGTTCATTCAAAAATTTACTTCATTTCTTTCAAAAGAAATGGAGAATTTAACAGTGAAGATTTTATTGGGTTGATTATAAACTTTCTCTGGAAAAAGGTTAATGTGTGAGAATTGTCAAGATTTGCAAGATGAAGAAGAAGGAGTGAGATAGGAGCACTTCTTTCAAAAATTAACTGAACATCCAAGAGGCCTGCAATCATCTCAGTTTCAGCTGTTCACAAACCCTTAAAACATCTTGGTTTTCAACTATTTCTTGAATTCTGTGAACCAATAAACACAACTATTTGTGATGTTAGTTCAAACTGCAGTTTTATTAGTTACAACCAATATCATCTGTATTAGTTACCTACTGCCGCAAAGCAAATGACTCCAGACCTTAGCAACTTGATACATCATTTGTTACCTCACAGTTTCTGTGGGTCAGGAGTTCAGGCTCAGCTGAGCTGGGTGCCTCTGACACAGCATTGCTCACAAGGCAGCTTTCAAGGTGTAGACTAGGAATAAAGTCATCTCAAGGCTGGACTGGGGGAGGATCATTTTCAAGGTCCTTCATGTAATTGTTGGAAGCTGGGTTTGGCAGTATATATGTAACAATTAAGAAAATATAAAGGAGATTTTTGCTACGGGGCAAGTAATGGGACAATGCAAAAGACTTTAGCTCCCACAGTGACCATAAAATAAACTGAGACAAAATAAAATGCAGACTTTTAAAAATAGGACTAAAAGCACTGGATGAAAGGAAGCCTTAAATGAATTGAATACTATAGATATTTTGCCCCCAGTATTTGAATAGAGAGTGTTGACAACAACTGTAACTGAGAACAGGCTTCACCTCTGGGTTCTGGAAGCCTGCTCTAGGGGAGATTGCTTACAGAGTGAGGACAAAGAACCCAAGCCAGTGACGAGAGTGTAGGTTGGCATGATAGTTTGGAGTGTGGAAATACCCTAAAGCAAAATCTGAATGGGGGGCACAGCAATTCCCCCTGTGTCTACTGCCTCAGATTTTTGCAAAAAAAAAAAAAAAAAAAAAAAAAAGGCAGCAGCGGAGGAAGATATATTAATTAGAGAGAAAATTCAAAAATATCTAAAACTGTGCCTGATGTATTTAAATCTCAAATACTGACAAAGTCACAAAGACATCTGCTAGAGCCCTTGAGGGTTGGCTTAATCACAGGTAAATTTAATCTAATAAAGTTGGCCCAACCTCAGGTTAATTTAATAATGTAATAAAGTGTGACCTAGTTTCAGATTAACTTAATTCTAGGACTCTAAATGATCAACCTCTCCTTCTAAACACCAAATTCAAGAAAATGATGTCAACAAAGCTAAACCAAAGTTTTCACTGTACTCTTATACTCTAAATACATAGAAAATTGTAAGATAACAAGAGAAGCTAGAAATTTTGACCCATATTCTAAAAAAATCTATGTAAATAGAACTAGATTAACAAATGACCGAAGCATTGGAATTAACAGACAAGGGTTTTAAAACAACTATTTATAGACATTAAATAATTCACAGGAAAAGATGAGTTTAATAAGGGAAGGGATAAGGTAGTTCAAGAGAGATGAGGAAATCTTAAAAATGAAAACAATAATTGAAAATTCAATAATTAGAAATAAAATTAATTTAAAATAAGCATGAAATGGACTTAACAGCAGAATGAACATACAGAAAAAAAAACAGTGAACTGGAGAATGGGTAAGCACAAATTATTTAAAGTGAAATACGAGACAAATATTTTGGAGAAAAAAAGAAATATAGCCTAAGTAAGTTTGGGATTAATACCATATATTCTAAAATACATGTCATTGTAGAAACAGATGGAAAAGAGAGTGTGAATGGAACAAAAATCATGGAGGATCACAACCAATATATTTCAAATTTGAAAACCTTATCTTACAGGTCGAAGAGTATCAACAATCCCCAAGCAGAAAAAGAAAAAAAAAAAAAATAATAAGATTTTCACGAGTGAGAGCAAGAGAGAGAGATAACAGATGCTTAAATATATCAAAGAGAAATTTCTGATAAGCAATAATAAAAATAAATCTGTAATGTGACCAGAGCAGGGAAACACACAGGATTTTACCTACAGGGCAGCAAGTTAAATACAGCTGTCTTTTAATGAAACAGATAAGATTCAGAAGATGGTGAATAGACATCTGTAGGTGCTGATAGAAAAAATGAAACAAACATGTCAGTCTATAAAATCGATAGCCAGAAAAATAATCATTTAAAAATGAAGGCAAGCAAAAAATTTTCAGAAACATAAAAAATACTTGGTTCTGTTAATACAGATACTTTCTAGGAGAAATGCATAAGGATATTCTATAAGTAAATGATACTAATTAAAAACTCAGACCTATAGAGAATACAATTAATAGTAAATATGTAGGTAAATACAAGACATTTTCCCCTCTTAATTTCTGTAGAAGAAAAATGACTCTTGGGGAATGAGATAAAGCAGCTGGCATACAATCCATTTATTCACTTTAATTGGGGGTTGCATCCAGGGATAAATAATAGAAATTAGGTGACAGTATAATCTCTCTGTTAACTGGCCTGCTGATCAAACAGACTGATGATATTTGCTAAAAGACTCCTTAGTTAGATGACCTTAGGAAGATGTCCCTAGCTAAGGATTACTTTTATTAAGAAAGAAAGGGTGGGAGAAGGAAGAAAAGAAAGAAAGGAAAGAGAAAAGAAGGCAGGAATGGAGGGATCTGTTACTAGACTATGTTGCTGAGTTATAAAACTGAAAATTTCATAAATTAAGTTTCCTTGCTGAAACTGAACTTTGGAAACTTATACACAATTTGGGTCAGACAGCACATGTCCAATGTGGAGAGGAAGGATGCAGGGGTCATGTGAGAAGTTCAGCAAAACTTTACTTTGAGTCAAGGATTGACCATCTTTGAAATTATTAGTAGAGCTTGACACAGGTTCAATTGTTTAATTAGATTGAGTGTGATTTGACAATTCAACAATTTAAGATAGCACAACTGCATAAAGCAAAATAATAATCACGTTTATAGCATATAGAAGTAAAGTATTTGATGAAAATCACAAAATGAATGAAGGGTGGTAAATTGAACATACTATTAGTAGTTCTTTTTATCATATGTGAAGTAATATTATTTCAAAATAGACTGTTAGGCATTCTTAAGGTCATACAAATGCAACAAGCAAAAATGAAACAGAGGAATAGAGGAGATAAAATCTAATATTAAAAAATTCTCAAAAAAAAAAAAAAAATTCTCAATTAAAACAACAGGAAAGGAAAAAGAAAATATAACAGAAGAGTCAAATAGAAAAATAATCAAATGACATATTTAAATAATCATATAAGCTAAACATTCTAAGGAAGAGATTGTCAAATTGGATATAAAAGCATGATCCAACAATGTGCCTTATACAAGATACACAATTTAGATATAAAGACACAGAGAGTTTTATGGATACATTTTTATGTTGTAAATGCAAAAAATCAATAAGAGGACAAAAACAAACATTGATAACTACACTTGCAAATTGGTTGCAACAAATTCAATACAAAAATTAAGATATATTTATGGATATACTATCAGTAAACAACTGGAAAACTACAATAGAAATACCATTTCAAAAGGATAAGAAATTAGAAATATATTTAAAAGACATGCAAGAAATCTACATTGTATACAATTGTATATAATACATTGTATGAAATACTGTGTATCATATATTGTATAAAATATTGCTGAGAGAAATAAAAGAAGCTACAAATAAGGAGATTTAAGTTTCTTGGATTAGAAGAATTTACATTGTCTGAAAAATCCATTATCCCCATATTGATCTTTAGAGTCTACAAAATCCCAAATACCCGATACCTTTTTTTTTTGTTTGTTTAATATGTGAGTGTATGTATAATATACATATGACATGCTGATTCTAAAACTGATATGGAAATACAAAGACTTAGAATAGCCAAAACAATCTTGCAGAAAAACAAATTCAAAGACCTTAGACTATTTAATTTTATAATTTATTCTAATGCCACAACAATCAAGAAAATGTGTTCTTGATTTAAATTGAAAAAATATAATCAACAAAATACAATAAAGGGGGTCAGAAATAGAATGATACTTAGTAAGTCAGTTGGCTTTTGACAGACACTCCAAAACAGTTCAATGTGAAAATGAAAAGCTCTTTTCCTAATCCTGCTGGATTAACTAGATGACTATACAGATAAAGTTGAGGTCAAATTCCACCTCACATTAGCTATATGAAGTCTGATATACACCTAACTCTTAACAGTTTTAATATGTGATTCAAGCTGAGAGGACACTTCTCTATCGCCTTCTCTCTCTTCCTTTTTTTCCCTCTTTTTCTTCCTACCTCCATTTACTTTCTTCCTTCCCCCCACTTTGTGTTTTTTTTATTTCTTCCTTCTTTCTTCCCTCTCATCCTTTCCCATTCCATCCTTCTGCCTTCTTTCCTACTTTCTTTCTTCCTTCCATTTTTACATTCTGCACTTCTGACTTTTTTGACCTTTCACAATGACCATGAATTACCTTATATAATAAAAACAAATGAATTTATCTTATGTTTTACACTGATATTTCTTCAAAATTATTATAGAGCTAAAGCATCCAGAGGGCTATAAGAGATTTACTACTAGAACATTATACTATTATTGTTTTTCTGTTTGTTTGCTTTTGAACCAACTTTTCCATCTAGGGCAAGTTTTAAAAACAGTCAAACATAGTAGATAATATTTATTGAGTTTGATTTTTGTTTCTGTGAATCCAAATCGATAACTTGATTGATAGTTATTCCTTTGCAAAACCCACAATAAAGAGTATTAATATAATCATGTACAGGTCATGGATCAGGGCATCATTGCTGCTTAAAATTAAGAGACAGGATTTAACAACTAGAGATGTTTTCCTGACATGACATCGAATAATGAATATTTTATGGATTTGTTTTATTTGGATTTTACCTATACTTAAGTTTGTCACCTGGCTAAATAAATCAACCTTATTAATTATTTGTTATATTTTGTACTGTCTGAGCAAAGATTAAAAATATTCAACTAAACATGGAATATGCAAGTATATACTAATCTGCTTATTTCTCCTTTCCTTTCATACCTGAATAAGTGTTTGCAGTTTGGGCACAAACACATTTCTGGTAACTGATATCAATTTAAATTTATGTTATATCAGCTCTAAGGAAGCAGTTGAAATTTAAATATCACTTTAAAATACTATGAATTTGTAAGAGCATTACCAAGCCTAAACAAACAAATCAACAAAAAAATCGTTCTTACCCTCTTAATGTTCCCTGCTTAGTTCACATTCCTGCATTTTAAATGGTTTTCTTAGGCTTTTTGGCTCTCTCTGGTAAAAATCTATAATCTGATTCCCAAATGAGTTTGACATGCTAACTATAGGAGTACTGCAAGATTTTAAAATCCAGTGCTTTATGAAGATCATTTCTCACAGTATGCTGAAATTTGACTTTCAGAGATTAGAATGAAAAGAAGGATATATTAGCTATTAAAGTGATCCATCCCTGCTGCCAATGAAAATCAAAATCACGTTTATCAGCATGCCTCTTATGCTTGCTTTGATATAGACAAGCATATTTTTACACAGGAGAAAGCACAGAAATACATCCTCATCCAAGTTCAGTAACAAATTGTGACCCTCAGTTCTGTTACAAAACTAAAATTTTGTTTCATTGAAATAGAATTGCTATCTTTTAAAAAGTACATGTATGTTTAATGTTAAATGAAATCTCATATCCTATCAACCTGTGGGCCATAATTATTTGTGTTCAATAGGTATCTTCTCAATAATCAGTCTCTGAGTATTAATACTGTCATTGTGGCCTTATCTTGCGTGGAACAAACTCAGCTCTACCCCAAGGCAGGCCCAGGACCTGGTCAAGCAGGCCTCAGGTTAAAGGACCATATATTCCAGTTTAAGAACACAGTCCTATTGTATGCTCATGGTACTGAATTTGACTCTATTTTCTACATCTGAGCTTTATACCTTTCCCTAGAGATCTAGAATTAGCCTTGAAGCCTGATTTAAGCCACTGTATATATATCTTATTCTTATGCTAAGCCTTTGCCTTTACGCTGTGTTCAGTGTACCAGTTTCAGTAAAATTGTGGTTCTATTTTTTATTGGCTATTCCTTCCCAGCAACTGGGTTGCTTCCCCTGAAACTCAATTCACTGGGTAGAAGCTCACAACATGGTGATGTGCTTTCCTGATGCACACTGCCTTAGCTGTTTTTATATTTTTCCTTTGAGTGGCCCATTTTTGTTTTACAACAGGTGCAGTATCACAGGTCAAAACCTCCTGGATGCCCAATGCTTTCTTGAAACAACAAAGTTGTTGCAGTATTTTAACTGATCCTTCTAGAAAATTGCCATTTAGTCTACACCTCCAGTACTTACCTCACTTCAATTCATATGTATCTTTCTAAGACCTGGTACTTTTGAGTTGGCCTTTCCTACAATAGCTAACCCCCTAATACAAAAATGTCTTTTTGTGCCCTAAAATATGAAAATGACTGAATGAGAAAGGTTTTATTTTACCTAGAGTGAAGAAGAGACAGTTGTATAAATTGAATATGCATTTGAACTTCTTCCCTGGAGATTAATTGCTCTTGGGGTATCTATTATTTACTACAGCATTGCTAGGTCTTTTACCCATTTTTCTTACTCTTTTTTTTCCCATAACCCTGCTATATAGGTATGCTATATTCAGTTTTCTTATGATGAAATTGAGTTGCAGAAAGATTAAGGTCACTCACCTTGAAAGTGGAGAAACCAGGATTTGAAAGCCAGTCATCTTTCTACTCAGTGATGTTGCCTCTAAGCAGAGAGAACAAAAGGCCTCTGTCTCCCTCACCACCTCCATGTAATTGCTTCTGAATTTTTCAACTTAAAAGAGCTCGTTTCTCTATCATTTACCTATCAATCCCCACATGCCGTTTCATCTAATATGATATTTAATCAGATACTGCCTTGGGTTGGTAACTACTTCACATATATATGTAATTTCTCTACAATTTTATTGTAAGCTCTGTGAGGGTAAATATACTTTCACTTTTTATACTTTATGTGGCAACTAACACAACGCAGATACATCCGGTAAATTTCTCCTGAACTGCATTTTGTAACATAAATGTGGTTGTGTTCTTTGGGGAGAAATCTCTACGCAAATAAAAGCACTTTTATAAATACTTAGTACCTATTTTCAATGTGAATGTCAGGCACTTCTTGTACTCCTTGATAATTGCAGGATGAAAGCAGACAACATAATCTTTGTTTTTTCTTCCTTTCTTTCTCTTACTGGGATTAAACACCAAATTCAATTTATAGAGAAGGCTTAATTTATTTTTAAACTCTTGTACTTATATCCATTCATTCAAAATATAGAATGCAGGAAGCAACTGTTTTAATCACAGTAGCAAATAAATCAATGATGAAACATGGCTCAAGGTGAATTCCTAACTGTAGGTTTTTTTCTAAAATAAAAAAAGTATATCATGTTTCAACTAGAATGGTTTACCCACAGGTAAAAAAAGTATTGAATACATTATTTGAGAAAACTCACAAATAGGAGTATATATATTTCAAATTATTTAAAACTTCACAGGTAAATCTTTTCACTTCACTCTTCAAAAAATGTCTTTAAAAAATTCTTTAAAATTCTCGTATTTCCATAATTATGGATGAAAGTATGAGGCAGTACAGAAAACACAGAAAAATAACCACACTTAATCAACTTTCAGTATTACCTAGGATCAGCTGAGATATCGGTGACAGGAATAAAAAGAAAGAAAATCTCTATTCTCCTGGATCAAAGTGGCTACTATATACTCATGGTAATAGTATTAATAATCTCAGGGACTTCCCTGGCACTCCAGTGGTTAAGACTCAGGGCTTCATTGCAGGGGGCCCAGGGTCCACCCCTGGTCAGGGAAGTAAGATCCCACATGCCATGCAGTGTGGCCAAAAGTAAATAAATAAATAAATAAATAATATTTTAAAAATAATAATATTCTCAAGTGACTGGGCATAAACCAATCTCCCAGTTGTCTTTTGGAAAATCACAAAACCTGTTTCTCAAACCTCTGTTACTATCCACACTCTCTTGCTTTTCTGACAATGCCAGAGTGTTAGAAGAGTTAAAGGAAACAACATTCTTTGTAACATGAGTTCTGAGTAATGGAAAAGACAACAAAACACTTTGTCTAATTCCTTAGCTAAATTTAATAAATTGGAAGGCAGTCTTTATTCGCCTGAGGGATGCTCCAGTTTTACTTGTTGCTGTTTGGTTATAACTTTGATTGTAATTAAAATTTAGGTATGTCATCTTCAATTTAAATAACCAGAGATGGGTGTTGTTTCAAGATTACCAGGCTTTTGCCTCCTCAGCCATTAGTAATTAGGCATATTCGATTGGTTATTATTCTTTGTATATTCCCTTTGAGTATATATTGACGGGTGCTATTCAGAGGACAATCACTTTCCCCTTGGTCTTAGGAATCTGTGAATCAACCCAATTAGAAAGCTGGTTAGTGTGTGAAATGAGTTTGACAGATTTGATCCAAGGAGCTATAAATTCTGCCATTTTCTTCACAGAATCAATATTGTTTTCTATACACTTGTCTCTAGTGGTCGTGGTGGGGCTATTAAAATGAGGCTTCACGTGGGACTTCTTAAAGTCTCAGAGAGTTAGAGAGTACAAGGTCCCAGCTCGTAAGAAAATTATTCCCAGAGAGGGCTTCCCTGGTGGCGCAGTGGTTAAGAATCCGCCTGCCAATGCAGGGGACACAGGTTCGATCCCTGGTCCGGGAAGATCCCACATGCCGCAGAGCAACTAAGCCCATGCGCAACAACTACTGAGCCTGCGCTCCAGAGCCTGCGAGTCACAACTACTGAAGCCCACATGCCACAACTACTGAAGCCCGTGCACCTAGAGCCTGTGCTCCCAAACAAGAGAAGCCATCGCAATGAGAGGTCCACGTACCACAACTAAGAGTAGCCCCCGCTCGCCACAACTAGAGAAAGCCTGCGCCCAGCAATGAAGACCCAACGCAGCCATAAATCAATCAATCAATCAATCAATCTATCAAAAAGAAGTTAATTCTTAAAAAAAAAAAAAAAATTCCCAGAGAGAAAATAGATATTACTCCCCACATAAGAACCAAAGAGATGTTTCAAAACCTTAATTATACAATATTTATTCCCTTCATCTAATTTTTCATCAATTCCTATCATATTTAGAAAGAAACTGAAATACTAATCCTTTGTAAAAAACTTGAATCTACATTATCTGCTCCCTGGCTCTTTTTCTGACTTCATTTCCTACCCACTCTTCACCTTTCAAACTCAGTTTTAGCCACATTGGCTTTCTTGATAATCCTTGAATAAAATAAGTACAGTCCAGGCTTTGCAGGTTTTGCTTACTCTTTCTGATATCACATATTCTCTGCTACCATATCACCTCATATATTCTCATGGCTGGCTTCTGAAGGACCTGCTCTATGGAAAGTATCATCACTAACAACAATAACAAACAGCAAAATATTTCCTGTCAACATAGCCTACCTTGGAAGCAATCCTTGATTTGGGCTTGTGCATCCTCAAATGGCCTTCCTGAATACATACCATATCATCTAATGTAGTCCTATTTTTTCTTTGTCTTCTTACTCTGTCTTTTTCTTTTTAACAGTTATCTCTACCGATTACGAATAATAACACACACATTATTTATTTTAGGTGACCTCTCCTAGTATGGCACTTGAACATAGACACTTTCCAATGGATTTGTAATATAATTAAGAAATACATCTTTGTAATTTTAAGACATTGAGGTTTTGGTCCTGTTTGTTACCAGTACATACCAAGACCATCTCAACTTGATCAGGTTCAATTTTATTTTATTCTATATGGAACATTAATGGTTACAATTATTAAAAGGTGCATCTTTGCAGTGTCAGTTCTGAAGTAAACCCAGTCATCACATTTGTTTGCATCTGGATGTATAATCTCCTCTGACCCTTATCTATCCCTAGAAGGTAATGATCCTCCCTGCAGTAGATGACAACACAGAAGTTAACATAGCTTGAACTTTTACTGAGGTTATCATATAAGGAAGGAGTAGAACAAGGATGAAACAAAATTGAGATTGAGATCCAAACACTGTGCTCTTACGATTACATTATAATCTGTCAAACTTAAGTGTCTGAAGGGTTAGTAAAATGTTGTAAAGTATTGTTAGTAAAATGTTGTAAAATTAGTATGATGGAGTGGGCAAAACTTACTTGGTATGGATTTCACCTTGACATTGTATCTTTAAGGCAGCATAATGTAGTCACACACAACTACCAATGAGTGTGCACTGTGAGGCTTCTCAATGCTTTTCACAGCAATTATTCTGTACTCGAATTGCTTGCTCTTGTCTATGTTTCTGAATTTATCCTTATTATAATATTTTTGGATCCACTTCTCATTTTCTACCCTGTTCCTTATCTAAACACTGCACTATATTTAAGTTGGATTTCCACAGGTTAACGCTGCTTTCCTGGGAAGACTCAGTTCAAACAAGTTGATTAGCTCCTTATGCAAAATTGTATAAAATAAATAAATAAAAATTCCCACTAACACCAACAGTACTAACTCAGGAAATATTTCTTGTCAAAGACATCCCGTGTGGAACCAATCTTGTGTCAGTCTTTTCCTGTAGGACCAGGCCTACAGCATGGAGCTGGGAGGTAAAAGTATGACCTACACCTCCCAATTCCTTAGAAAATTAGTTTTTAATTGACACTCTGCTTTTTTTTCCCATAGCTAAAATGTGCTGTCACCACCAGCTATGTCAGTAGATTAAAATGTCTTCAATAGAATGACTTTCAAGAAAGTTGTAAGGCTGATGCTGAACATGGGCAAAATATAAGCTTGCATGAGAGGTAGGATCTGACAACATCTTTCCTCACCAACTTATCACTCACATTTAAAATCTTTTGAGGATAAATCATTATCTTTTCAGAAAGAGAGGAAGAAGAGATAAGGAGGAGTTCATTTATTTCATTCAAGATGTTTAGCAACAAAGTTACCAGTGAACAGAATGTTAGGGTATGTATGACTGCACTGGTGAGTTGTAATCAGAGAGGTCAGGGCTTTAGTAACTTTGTGGTTCCAGAAAAAATACTAAATTGTGACCTTCAGGAAGCAGCAATCAAGAGAGAGAAAAAATGTTAAGTGTCTGAAGAGACAGAATTTACATAATAGTTTCGATTATATAGCACCTTTTTGGACTATAAGACTGAAAATTCACAGCCAAATCATCTACCTTTATAGTAAACAATAACAGATATTAAATGACTACAGTTGGAGAAAAAGAGCTTAAATAAATCATGATCCTTAAATGATATATGTTTGAAAGGGTATTAATTATAAATCATATATATATATATATATATATATATCTATATATATACACACACATATATATATATATATATATATACAATAGATTGAACATGATAGGGTATAACATGTTAAGGAATTTGAAAAAAAAATACCTCAAGAAAGAGCAGGGTCAATTTAAAAAAAAAAAAAAAAAAAAAGAAAAGAAATAGGCTAGAAAGAAAACTTGATAAGGCAGCTGCATTTAATCAAGTACTAGAAAAGTAGATAGGGCTGTGATGTTCAGTCTTATTTGTCAGCCTGGCTGGTCTATTGTACTAGGTTTCCAGGGCTGCTGTAACAAAGTAATATAAGTGGTGTGGTTTAAAACAACATAGATGTATTATCTCACAGTTCTGGAAGTTAAATATTGAAAATCAAGGTGTCAGCAAATTCTTGATCCCTCTGAAACCTGAATTGGAAGATCTTTCATTGCCTCTTGCAGCTTCTGGTAGCCCCAGGCACTTCTTGGCTTGTGGCAACAAGCATAAATCTAATCACTGTCTCCTTCACATGGCAAACTTTATGTCTCTGTGTACCTCTACCTCTGTGTCCAAATTTCCCTCTTCTTATAAGGATAAGAGTCATATTGGATTTAGGGCCCACCCTAACCCATTATAATTTTATTGTAAATTGATGACATCTGTAAAGACCCTATTTCCAAATAAGGTCACATTCACAGATTCTGAGAGGAATTCAATTTTGGAGAGAGGCGAGCATATTTAAGAATGCTAGAGTACCCAGTGATTGGGTCAAATACTAATCTAGGTATTACATGAAGGTGCTTTGTAGATGGTTAACATTTACAATCAGAGGTTTTTCAGTAAAGAAGATTACCTTCCATATTGTATTGGTGTCATCAAATCAATTGAAACCCTATAAACAAAAAACAGAAACTGAGCTTTCCTAGGGAAGAAAAATTCTGCCTCAATACTGCATCATCAAATCCTACCTGAGAGATAGAGAGAAGGGGATATTATATATATGTCATGTATTATGTATAATTATATATATCTATCCTATTATAGCCAATAGAATATATAACCAATATGTATATAATAGAATATATAACCAATGTATATATATGTTATATACATTATATATATATATATATATATATATATATGCATAGAAAATATATATAAGGAAACATCTATTTATCAATCTCCATTGTGTTTCTCTGGAAAACTCTGACTAATGGAAGGGCATAGACAAAAGGGAAGAAGCAGGACAGTATTTAAGATAAGAGAGAACAGGATCTTAAATTTAGATCACCGAGGATTTCTAACTAGGATTGTATTCTGGATTTTTTAAAAGGTGAAGTTTTTATTTTACCTTCACTTATGTCTTCTTTGATTCTTTTCCTTTTTTCATGTAGATCTGAGTTTTATCTTCCTTCTCTCTAAAGTACTCTTTTTAAACATTATTATTATTATTATTATTTGGCAAGGTAGGTCTACTGGTAACAAATTTCCTCAATTTTTGCTTATCTGAGAAAGTCTTAATTTCTCCTTAACATTTGAGGGGTAATTTCACATACAGAATTATGGGTTTGTGAGTTTTTTTCTCTGAACACTAGGTATTTCACTCCACTCTCTTCTTGTTTGCATGGTTTCTGAGGAGAAGTCAGATGTAATTCTTATCTATTCCTATATAGATAAAGTGTTTCTCCCTGTGGCTTGTTTCAGGATTTTTTTCTTTATCTTTGATACTCTGTAGTTTAAAATTAACATGCCTAGTGGTAGTTTTTCCGTCATTTTCCTGGTTGGTGATCCCTGAGCTTCCTGGATCTGTGGTTTCATGTCTGATAGTAAATTGGAGAAATTCTCAGTCGTTATGATTTCAAATATTTTTTCTATTCTTTTCTCTCTTCTCCTTTTGGTATTCCCATTACACATATGTCACACCTTTTGTAGTTACACCATAATGTTTCGCTATTCTGTTCTGTTCTTTTTTTCCCATCTTTTTTAAAATTTCTGTTTGTTTTTCAGTTTTGGGAGTTTTTGCTGAGATATCCTCCAGCTCAGAGATTCTTTCCTCATTCCTGTCCAGTCTACTAATCAGCCCATCAAAGGTATTCTTCATTTCTGTCACAGTGCTTCTGATCTCTACCATTTCTTTTCAGTTCTTTCTTAGAATTTACATCTCTCTGCTTACATTGCCTATCTGTTTTTCCATGTTGTTTATTTTATAAAAGAGCCATTAACATATTAGTCAGAGGTTGTTTTGTTTTGTTTTGTTTTGTTTTGTTTTGTTTTGTTTCTGGAATCTTAGTTTCCTGACCAGGGATAGAACCCACATTCCCTGCATTGGGAGAGCAGAGTCTTAACCACTGGATCACCAGGGAAGTCTCTAGTCAGAGTTTTAAATTCTTGATTTGATGATGCCAATATCCCTGATGTGTCTGGTTCTGATACTTGCTCTGCCTCTTTACATTATGTTTGTTGTCTTATAGCATGCCTTGTAATTTTTCTCGATAGCCAGACATGTACTGGGTAAAAGAAATTGCTGTAAATAGGCCTTTAGTAATGTGGTGGTGAGATGTGCAGTGGGGTGGTCACGGGAAAGCATTCTGTAGTCCTATGACTAAGTTTCACTTTTTTAGTGAGCCTGTGCATCTGGACTATGAGCTTCTCAAGTATTTCTATTTTTCTGCCCCCTTAGGTGAGACAGGATGGCAAGAATTTGCTGGAGTTATCAATTTCTCTCCTCCCACATGGAAGGCTAGAGCTGACTGGAGCTGGATATAACCCTCACCCCCAGGTCAGTTAGGCTCAGATAATAGTCCAGCAAGTTAGGCTCTGGTCAACTAGTTTCTTCTAAGGGCAGGACTTGTTAAGAAGAAGAGTGCTCTGGTGTATTTCAAAATTTCTCCTTTCTGTTTTCAGAAACATGAAGAGATTTTTCTCTGATATTTACTGTGGGAACCTGATCAAGATGCTGGAAGTAAATCTAAAAACATTTTGGGGGCCCCCTGATGACGGGGTCCACCTGGAGTTTTTAATTTCTCAGAGTTTTTCACTTTGAGCCTCCAGCAATTTGTCAATTATAGTTCAGGTTTTCCTTCCCTGGCACTGGTTCCCAGGGCTATTTCTACTCCTGATTCTCTGCTCTGGAAATCCATTGCTCTCTGCATTCACCCATCTATCTCTCCAATCTAGGGGGCATGGGTTTGCCCTGTGTCCTCCCCTCTCTTGTGGATCCAAGAAGAGTCATTGATTTTTCAGTCTGTTCAGCTTTTTACTTATTGTTATGGAGTGGCAACACCCAAGTTCCTTACAGGTAGAACCAAAATTTTATTTGTTTTTTTTTTCAATTTATTTTCTCTGTTTTCCAGTTTGGGTTAATTCTATATCCTTTCCTTAAGTTCTCTGAATCTGTCCTCTGTCATCTCCACTTTATTATTTAACCAGTCCAGAGAGATTTTGTTTTTATTTTAAATTTTATTATTATATTCTCCAGTTCTATCATTTTCAGTTGTTTCTTTTTATAAGTTCTATTTATTTGCTGAGATTCTCTTTGTTACTTTAAATAAAATTTGTATTTAACTGTTGAAGATTTTTTATAACAGTTGCTTTACAATCCTTGTCATATAATTCCAATATCTGGTTCACCTTAGTGCTTATCAGTTGACTGCCATTTCCTTCAAGTTGTGATTCTCTTGGTATAGGTAGGATGGGTGATATTAGAATGCATCCTGTAGCATAAGAAGTATCCCAAGGCCAGGTGACTCTTGATGAAGAAGAAGTGTAGCACAGTCTCCTGACAAATGCTCTTTGGCTGCCCTAGTGTCTCTAAGTGGGGGAGAAAAGCCTAAGCCAGTGAGATTAGCTTCTTATGATCAGGAGTGTCCCATGATCTTGGAGAGACAGCAGTGAGCGTTGGTTTGAAGTGAGATCATAGTTCCCTGTCAGGAATTGAACGTGGGTAGCCTGGATGAAAACCAGCAATCCTAGCTGCTAGTTTACCAGGGGCTAGAGGCTAGAAGAAAAGTTGCCCTGGCTCTCGCCCTGTTTGGAAGCAAAAAGGTTTCAAGGAGGCAAAAACCGTAAAAACAGGTACAAAGTTTATTATTAGAGACACAGCATAACAAGTGGGAGAGCACACAGAGAAACAGTTTGTTTATTTAACAGAAGCAAGGCAGAATTACACACCAGGAGAGAAAGGGTGTGGGCATCCTCACTAATGAGGAGGAGTACAGTAAAGAGGCAGTTAAATCATTTATATAGGGCAGTTCTTCCAGGTCTTTGTTTTACCTTTGGCCAATTACCTCCTTTCTTTTTTCACACCTGACCTGTCCTAGGACCCTCCCCAACATGTGGGCACAACTTTTTGCTAAGATGGATTTCAACACAGAGGCCTGTCAGGGTATGTCCACACTTATTATGGGGTGGTGTCCCGTAACTTTTTGACCCTCAGGGAGCCTTCCTGTGTATGTGCATACAGGGAAGTTTTCCTTGACCTCAGGAGTGGTCATCTTATCTCTTTACTTCAGCAGAGCTCAGTTCTGGCCACTAACTTTGGCCTTGGCATGTCTGGGAAAACAAAGCTTCAATTTTACTCCACTTGACAAACACTAGCTGTCCAGCCCAGGGGCCCATCTATCTCCTACCCGACCCTAACTGAGCCACTTTTGATGATGATGTCATTTACTGATTCTACTAGTTGCCCAGCTTGCTGTGATTGAGTCCCTTCTTCTTCTTGCTTGTTCTGATTTTTCTGAGGACAGGAGAAGCATCTTAGACCCATAAGTATAAACAGGCTTCCTGCACCAAGCCACTTGTTATAGCTGCATCTTTCCTGGTAGTTCTGCCTAGACATCTCAGTTCTTTTGGTGAAAAAGGGGGGGGGGGGTGTCTCATGCTTGGCAGAGACTGGAAGTGCTTCTCCTGTCTGCTTATTTTTGTAAGGTTCCCAATCTATTCCTCCTACCTGTTGTAAGGCTCATCTAATGTTTTCAGAGGGATTTCAGTTCAATCCATGGCAGGAATGAATGTACCTGTGCTGTTTTCTTTTGTTTGGTTCAAAGTCAGGAAATGCTGAGTCTGAGTGGCCATCCTCTACTTGGTGAAGTGGATACAAGATACCTGTTATTCTTCCAGCCCTGAGGTCCCAAACTAATTCTCCTTCGAACCACATTTCAAGGTTCTTCTTCAGTTGTCACTTTCTTCATTTTCAGGGTTTATAGATGTATTTAATGGGAAGGAACAGGGAGAAATGGGTCTATGCCACCTTCTCTGGACTAATAGTGACTAGTGGAATTCTTTCTGAAGTGTAAATATGAAGGTTCTTAATTTTATTGAATCGCTATCTCCAGCCAGAGTTTGCAAATCTAAATATTTAAGAAAATACCCAAGTGATTCTGATCAGGAGATAAACTATGCAGATAAACTGCAACTTTTGACACATGTAGTTTCTAAACATGGCATCATTATCTAACTTGAATTATGTTAACAATATTTTGCATTTTGATAAATTTGACTTGCACGTGTAGTTTTCAATACATGCTGCAGGTTTTAAAGAAAAGACATATGCCAATAGTAATTATGCTATTCCCAGGAATAGTAATTCCTTAGAGCTAGATATTTCTAAATGTATCCCTATAAATTTCAAAGCAATTAAGCTTTGGTGATAAGATATCCCACTGAGGTTAGTTTCATTAAATAATGGCTGAAAAGGGAAGAGAATGAACAAACTTTAGGTTTAAATTATCAAGTTAGCAGAACCAGACTTGAGATTTAACCATGTTCTTCATAGAATGCTATGAAGACATTTTCTCTTGATTATGAGTAGTAAATTAACAGAACTATGGTCCTGAGCTTAATAGAGATAACCAACAGCTCTGTAATTTGTCTCTTTAGGGAATTTCTAGGGTCTGATATGGTGGGTTTTTAGCTAATTTTAAGATGCTAAAATTAACATGGAAACATATCTCAACACACTTTGTCCTTGATTAATAACAATTTTAGGGTATTATAATTACTCTGAAAGAATTCAGGATTGTACTTATTATTACTGTGCTTTTCTTCTCCATGCCTCTATATTTCATTGGGAATAAAAGAAAAATCAGTTCCCCTCTTTTTCTAACAAAAGGATCATTTGTAGGAAGTAGCAATAATTGCTCTCTAAGAAAATGAAGGGAAAAAAGGCTTCAATTCAGATGAAGAAATAACAACCTACTTGTTATTTTTTATTCCATTCCTCAATGCGGTTTTCTTAATTGGAGAGGCATAGAATCACAGCATAAATATTCAGAGGCCAGCACCCCATTTCTCATCTCTTTTGATTTTCTGTTCTTTTCAAAGTTAAGTACTAACAGCTAGCATTTTTTACATTAATAAAACCTACTTCTTATAAAATAATAAATCATTCCTTCTCCATCAAAAATGTTCCAATGTAGATTATAGAGCAAAAATTTTGTATTTTTAAAAAAAGAAATATTAAGTAAGCAAATCCTGGAAAGATAGTTTAAGACTATTTAAAAGTAAAACAGAGGAAAAACAAAGCAAAACAAACAAAAAAACTATGGTGTTTAGTTAATGACTGAGTATTTAAGTACAAAACAATACAAATCTCATGGTGAGCATGTAAACAATATTGAAACAGACTTCAAACATTGAGCATTCCTTTTGATCCAAAAATGCAAGCTAACTCTTTTCTGACTTAGGTAGGGCATCTTGAAAATGGTTGGCAAAAATTAACATACTCACACAATATTTGGTCAATCAAATTTACCTATGACTTACATGTGATGCTTCTTATCACTCTACCTTGACTGATGTTATCCTGGTTGACAATTCATAACCATATTCTTTCCATTTTTTTCCTCCCCAGCACACTTCAGGCTACATCACACATACACACTATTTCAATAATCCTTAAATGGGGAATGGGAGACCCAGAACTGGACAGTATGAGAAAGCCTTGACAGGACACTCACTCTGCCCCCCATTCATCCTACTTGTACACACACAGTAAAGCTCCTATTCACCCCAGGTTAAAGATTACAGATGTGAGCCAAAAGAAAACAAATCTCTCTCTTATTTGAAAATGTTAAATCTGTTAAAAAATTCTAGCTTAGATCTGATTCAAATAATTCACTTTGTGTTCTTGTATGTCAAAGGTAGGACTGTTTCCATTTCTTTTAACACCAAACACAAAGAGAGATGGAGAGAGAGAGAGAGAGAGCTTCTATGTTGGTTTGAATTTGGCTGTTAGGATTATAGAACTGGTTAAACAAATTTTGAAGGTAAATAACTACCTTATATGGCTAGTTCTAAACAACTGTGTCAGAGATTTGCTTCCTCCAATTTTTTCATTCACTCTTTCAATATATATTTACTAGGAGCTTTTAGACATGTTCTCTGTGTTAGTTGGTAACATGATACCACTACCACCAACAACAAAATACATCAAAACTAAAACCAAGAGGACCAAAACTCCTTAGATCTTTTCTTTATGAAAATTTCAATTTAGTGGAGGATGAATATATTATGTAATAACAACAAAGAAAAATGAAAAATGATCACTGTCATAAATGATAAAAAGTACATGTACTAGCAATTGAAGCCATTCTGGGAAATCAGAAAAAAATCTTCTGTGATGAAAGTAATTTGATTTTAAATTTAATGAATAACGAGAGTCAACCAGCGTGGGATTATATAAAATTATTCTTATATTTCTGCACAGTTAGGGCTTTGTGAACTACTTTTAATGAAATTTGATCCCTAGGTTAAAGCAAGCACTGGAAGGTAATCCATTACTGATTGGATATTTAGTTCCAGAATATGGGGTATGAGGGGCTTTGTAGAATAGTTCTCAAGTGAAATAGTCATAACTGGTGAAAGAATATATATATATATATATATATATATATATATATATATATATATATATACAGAAAAACCAAATTATTGGAGAAAATCTACAAAAATATCAGTAAGAACAGCAAGAGTATGTGGCTCTTGACTACTACTTGCTCCTCCTCTCTCTTGCTCTCTGCAGTCCAGCCTGGCATATGCTCCTCTCTAGGAAGATGGGGTCAAGAAGTTGCAGCTTCCTCTATTCTCAGGTCCTAGTCAAGGGCTACAGTATCTCTCAAGGAGGGCCAAACCAGCAGCATTCCTCATTCCCCCAGCTTCATGCTGCAGAGGCTAAATTCCGGGTGAGTATTGCTGAGGGTTAGAGGCTATAAATCTGGAAGAAGCAGGTCATGTCCATGTGCTTAGCCTTTGAGTAGTGACTCAGAAATTTTGTAAGGGAGAGGCAGGCTATAAAGAACAAAAAGCTCAAAAGCTCTATCCAAAGAAACTGATTTTATTTAGAAAAGAGTGTGAAAAAGTGTGAGGATAAAGTACCCACATAAACAAAGTAGAGTTTGATGATAAGTAATTAAGAGGATGCTGGAAGCTCCATGAAAGCAACAAGTTAGATGGCAGAGCAGCTAGTTTACAGAGAGGATGAGAGGAAATAACAGCTTAGAGGAGCGTTTCTGATGTCAGAATAAACCTCAAATATAAGACTTAAAACTATCCCTTTAAATTTTAGTTGGATTAGACTGTGGAGTAATTTGTGCCCCAGGTCATTGCCAAAAACAATAAGCAATCAGGCAGCAGTTAACAGAGCCTTAGAATTGGTGTGGTACAACAGATCCAAACAGCTTAACAGAGAGACACTCAAAAAGATTCTTGCTAAAATCACTGTTATTCTAAGGTGCAAGTGGGCATGCCCAAGACTAGACCCTCTGAGGAGTGACAGGAGAG
Organism: Balaenoptera borealis; assembly: GCF_965194805.1. Taxonomy (NCBI): domain Eukaryota; kingdom Metazoa; phylum Chordata; class Mammalia; order Artiodactyla; family Balaenopteridae; genus Balaenoptera; species Balaenoptera borealis. The sequence continues at coordinate 17,857,712 of NC_138871.1, forward strand.
GCTTCACACTGCAAAGGGAATAGATTTCACTAAAATAATCCAGCCAAGTCATTAAATAAATAAACACGCAGAATAAAATAACACACCTTGGGGATTAAGTGAAACAATAAGTAGAGTGGCTATAATATATTATCTAGAATGTCCAGTTTTCAACAAAATTATGAGAATTGAAACAGGAAATATGACCTATACACAGAAGAGTAAGTAGGTAACTAAAACTGTCTGTGAAAAAGCTCAGATGTTAGACTTAAAAGATTTTTAAAAATTCATTGTAAATATGCTTAAACAATGAAAGAAAATTATGATTAAAGAAATAAAGGAAGGCATGATGGCAATGTCTCATCAAATAGATAATATTAATATAGAGATCAAAATTTAAAAAGAGCCAATGGAAATTGTAGAGTTGAAAAGTGTAATATTTAAAATGAAATGTAGAGAAGTAACACCTGAATTAACAAAGAGGGAAGATCTCTATTTATGATGGTCAAATAAAACTACTGAAAAAAAGGGGAACTAAACCCAAGGTAACTAGAAGAAAGAAACTAATAAAGATTAGAAGAAAAAATAATAAAATAGAATAAAGAAAAACAGTAGAAAATATTAGTGAAACCAAAAGATGGTTCCTTAAGAAGGTAAACAAAAGTGATAAATATTTAACTAAAGTGACCAATAAAAATTAAGAATACTTAAATTACTAAATTCAGGAACAAAAGAGAGGATATGACTACTGACTTCACAGAAATAGAAATAATTTTAAGGGAATGTTAGGAACTACTCTATGCCATTAATTTTCTAACTCAAATGAAATAAATACATTTTTAAAAAGATAAAAATTACCAAAACTAATTAAAGAAGAAATATAAATATGAATAGATAAAGTAAAAGTATTGAATTTGCAATTGAAATACTTGCAACAAAGACAGTCTAGTCTCCATGAGTATTCATGAATATTACCAAACATTAAGAATTAATGTCAAATTATCACAAACTTGTTACAACTTCTTCCAAACAAGAAAACAGTAGCAAACCCAAACCAGCAGCATACAAAAAGAATTGTACACAATGACCAAGTTGGATTTCTCCCAGAAATGTTAGTGTAGGTTCAACTTATAAAAATTATTTAGTATACCATATCAATAGAATAAAGGAGAAAAGCTTAAATGACCATTCCAATAGACAAAATAAAAGCATTTGTAGAATAAAGGAGAAAAGCTTAAATGACCAGCTCAATAGACACAAAAAAAAAACATTTGTCAAAATTTAACATCATTTCATGATAAAGAAAAAAAGAAAAAAAAAAAAAAAAACAGGTAACATGAGAGGAATAGAAGAGAACTTTTCACAAACTGATAGATGCATCTACAAAACCCCACAGCTAACATCACCCTTAATGGTGAAAGATATATGCCTTCCCTCAAAAATCAAGAAAAGGCTATGTCTTCTCTTTACATTTTTTTTGAACATTATATTAGAGGTTCTTTCCAGGACAATTAGGCAAGAAAAGAAAAGAATCCAAAAAGGCGTCCAAATTGGAGAGAGTAAAACTATCTCTATTGGCAGATTACATGTTCCTGTACATGGAAAATACTAAGGTATCCATTAAAAAAAAACTATGGCAACTAGTTAATAAGTTCAGCAGTGGTGTATGAAAAAAGTTCAATATACAAAAATAAATGTTTTTCTATTCACCAGTAATAAACAATCTCAAATGAAATTAGGAAAAAATCCTTTATAGTAGCCTTAAAAAAGTAAAATATTTAAGAATGAATTTAACAAAAGAAATATAAAACTCTAAAGCACTGTATAAATAAATTAAAGAGCACCTAAGTAAGCAGAAGGTCCATCCATTTTCATGGATCAGAAGACATTACTATTAAAATGGCATACTTCCTAAGGGATTTATTGATTAACGCAATCTCTATCAAAACTCCAGCTGGCTTCTTTGCAGAAATTGACAAACTGATTCTCGAGTTCCTATAGAAATACAAAAGATCCAAAATAGGCAAACAATCTTCAATAAGTAGAACAGAGTTAGAAGATTCACACTTTCTGATTTCAAAATTTAATTACAGTGCTACAGTAATCAAGGCTGCATGGTACTGGCCAAAGGATATACCTATAGATTAATAGAATAAAACTGAGACTCTAAAAACAAACCCTCGCATGTGTAATCAGTTGATTTTTGATGCAGATTCCATGACAATTCAAAGAGGCCCCAAATCCTTAGCCATCAGGGAAATGTAAATCAAACTACAATGTTTATAGTACTTCACAACCATGAGGATGATTACAAAAAAAGACAGAAATAACATTGCTGGCAAGGGTGTGGAAATTTTCAGTGCTCATACATTGCTGGTGAAATGTACAATGGTGTAGACTGTTTTACTTTAGAAATCAGTCTGGTCATCCCTCATACTTTAAGAATTACCTCATGATCTAGCCATTCCAGTCCTAGATATATATTCAAGATAAGTAAAAGAACATATGTTTATACAAAAACGTATACATAAATGTTCACAGCAGTATTACTCATAGTAGCCAAAAGTGAAAGTGATTCAAATATCCATCATCTGATGAATGGATAAACAAAATGCTGTATATCCACACCTTGGAACAATATTTGACCATAAAAAGGAGCGGGGTACCAATACATGCTTTGACATGGAAAAACCTTGAAAACATGCTACTTGAAAGAAGCCAACAAAGACCTCATATTGAATGATTTATTTATATGAAATGTCCAGAATAAGCTAATCTATAGAAGTGGAAAGTAAATTACTGATTGCCTAGTGCTTGGGAAGTTTGGGTGTAAATGGAGAGTGCAAATTGATAGGGGATTTCCTATGGGGGTGATGATAAAAATATTCTATAATCTGTTTACTTAACTATGGAGATATGTGTTTAATTTTCAAAGGTAGGTCTGAAATCTAAGTCCTAGGGGATTATTTTTTCACTAGGGTCACTCTAACTTTTCCATGTAGAGATTTACTTATATATCAAAGGCCTAGAGTAAGGATCCTCCAAGTAGACCCCTTCATAAGAGGAGTGAGCAAATAGTCATTTTCCCTTTAATAATAGAGAAAATCCATATTTCTTTCTTTCTTACCCAAGGAGTGAACCTGCCACTCACACACAGTATTTTTCTATCTGGCTTTCATTGTGTAATTCTGGGAGGCTGCAGGGCTTTTGGGGACCATAGCTATTCTGTATGTTGATTTTGCTGTGAGCATAAAATGAAATCTGGCTCTGATACAAAGAACCCATGTGTGCATTTAAGACAAAATTAATAAATATAAACATTAAAAACTTAACAATAAGTTGTAAGGAATGAGGGAAGAAGAGGAATCACAGTAGAGAAACAGAAACCAAGGGTTGCACTGTATTCGATTAGGCTATAAGAGAAGGAAGAAAACATCAGTCCTGACAAAGTTCATAAGCCATTTTAAAGACTTTTTACTTTCACCTAAGAATCAGAGGAATATGGTAAAAAGACTGTAAGTAGGCACCGATTTAATAAGCTTGGTTTTCCACGAATATATTTCTTTATTTAACTACCTTAATGAAGATAACCAAGGGTGGATACAGAGAGAATGATTAGCAGACTGTTGTGGTAGTAAAATGAAGAAGGAAGAAGAGAAAGAGGAAGACATGGATTCAGATTATTAAAAGTTAAAAACAAAGAAGGTAACATTGCCAGACTTGATGTTGTACGGGATATGAGGGTTAAGTATAAGAAGGCCAATCAGTATGACTCAATTTTTTGCTTTGTGCAACTGGATTGAGAATTGCACCAGTCAGAAAGGAACAGTAGACAAAGACCAACTTTTTTTTTTTCATTTTTTTTTAAACAGCTTTATTTAGATTTAGTTCACATACAATTCACTCATTTAAAGTAGTCAATATAATGTTGAATTTTTTTTTTTGTATATACACAGGGTTGTGCAGCAGCCATCACCACAATCAGTTTAGGACATTTTCATCACTTCAAAAAAATCCCGTACTCATTAGGAGTCACTCCCCATTTCCACCCAGGTTTTTCTGCCTGTCTTTTGTTTTAATTTTTAAGGATCCCTAAGAGTGGTCTGCAGCTCAAAGGAGAGGTATATATTTGTGATTTATATTTGTGAATCATCTTTTATTGTTTCTTGTAAGATAAATGGTAAATTGAAGAAAATACCTAAAATGAAATAATCATCCACTTATGAAATATGAAAGAATCAACTGACAAATCATTAGGACTAAAGAACAGTTCAGCAAGTTATCACATAAAAGATAAAGTTAAAAAATCCAGTAGCATTTATTGAAACTGACAGTAACAAAGTAAACATAAAATTAAATATAAGACTTCCAACAAGAAGCATAAAGTGTATAGTAGTGCAATAATAAGAAAATATAAGACCTCTTTGGAGAAAAAAATTTAAATTCTAGTTAAGGACATTGAAAATAATCTGAAAAATTGGAATATTCTCCAAGATTTTTCATGGATGACTATGTATTTTAACAAGATCAATTCTTCTTGGAAAAATTCAGTATATATATATATATATATATATATATATATATATATATATAAAGTAATATACAGTAAGTAGAGTTCTGTAATTTAATAGGTGTGAGGCAGAATATTTAATAAATTGTATATGAGAACTGGGTTATATATGTGGATAAATGAAGCTGTGTATCTGTCTAAAACCACCTATAAGAATGGATCTTAACAGGATTAAGACTACTAAAGGTATAGTGACCTAGCACTGGGGAAGGATTCGTTAAATAAAATTTCCCAATCAAGATCTATATGGCAAGATAAAGGTAAGCTTTATTATATAAATTTGAAGATTTCTATTGAAGAGATGAAGCCCTGAACAAAATGTACATGCAGTAGACTGACTGGGAGAATGTGTTTGTAAAGTTTAAAACTCATATGGAATTAATATCTAAAGAGAAACCACCAAAAAAAAAAAAAAAAAAAGACTGCAACTCCCCTAGAAAAATTATAACCCTAATTGAAAAAAAAGACAAAGTCAAGTCAGAATAATGACAGATCTAGATACCCCAAAGGCTAACCAATGTATGGAGAGATTATAATATTCACTAGTAATCAGATAAATACTAATTAAAGCAACAGTGCCGTACCACTTTTCAACTACTATATTGGCAAATATTTGAAGCCCAGATAATGCCAAATTTGGGTAGAAATGTAAAAAAACAAAAACAAAAATAATCTTATATATGGGAGTAGAAGATAATGTACCTATTCTGGAGACCAATTTGGAGCAAATTAGTCATGTATAGGAAAACCTTATGACCAACACTTCTTCTAGTGCATATAAAAAATGTTCACACAGGTACATGGGTGGACTTGTGTGAAGACGCTCACTGTGGTGTCATCTCTGGTTTCCAGGAATTAGAGGCAATCTGGGGCTCACCACTGGGACAGTGCGTAAGGGTAATGTGGGGTGCTGTGAAATACATTGGAGGTTAGAGAATGATGGAGCACAATAAAAGAGTCAGAAGTAAAGGTCTAGATGTGCGTAGACAGTGATTGAAAGACAGAAACATCAATGTTAGCAAAAGAAAAAAATCATGAGACCTAGAACCCAATTATCAGGTAAAATAAAAGGCATGAACATAAATCAACAATACACATTTTACAACAACATACAAACAAAAAATACCCATTAAAATCATTAATGGATATATATGGGGAATGTAGGAAACAGAAGTATGAGATTAAGATAAAAGGAATAAATAAGTTGATAAATCAAGAAAGGGGCTCTACAGGCACTTATGATGTGCCATGGAAGGAAGAGTGTGATTTAATCCAGTCTTCAGTGTGTGAAAGAAAGGGAGGAAGGAATATGTGAACCCCATACTCTGACCTTAATTGCACTTAACATTGCATATCTTTCATGTGCTGTCATGCCTGCAATTTTGAAAATTGTGAGAAAAGTGTTCTCCCATCAAGGAACAATGTGATGCTCAGAAAGATTGAGTGACTTGCCTAATAAATTCCCTCACCTTGCTGAGACTAAATCTAGGCCTTCTGCCTAGATCTTTGAATTATATACCACAAGAAGAACGAGCATTGAGGTTTTAATGTATTATAGCTTCTACTTAACATCAGGCAAGGATCCCTGACACTTTACTGAAAGGAAGGAAAAAGCGGAAGAGTGGGGAGGAAATTCTGCCAATGTACTGAGATCAATGCAAAACTTTTTTTTTTTTTAATATCTTAATTTATTTGGAGTCAGCAGGATTTTGGAATCCTCAATGCTGCTTTATTCTACCTGTTGTTAGAGTTGGTCCTTCAAAGAGTCATCTGCTAAAGCAGGTCTCTGCACTGAACTTAGGCTATTTAATCAGGTTTTATTGTTTGTGTAAGACAAAGAATATTTAATGTTTAGAGAGGCAGGACCCTATGGTCCAAAGATGTAATGCTTGCTATAATATAAAATAAATATTGACAAGAAAGAAGAGCCATTCTGGAATTCCTTCCCCAGGGTAAGACAAACGGAAACAACTGTTGGTTTATTTTCAACCAGTCACATTTGATGTGGCTTCTAATATAATGAGGAGAAGTAAGGCTGTTCCTCAGGACAGTGTTAAAGGCCATCATCCCACCAAGCTGTGAACAAGTGTTTTCAAATCTAAAAAAATCACAGGACACCATCAAAAATTGTTGTGGTTATATTGACTTATTATTAAATGTATTCAAACAATGAATATCTGGTAAGCCCCCAAATTTTGCTAGTCATTGTGCTAATTGTTGTGCGTACATTGGTGAGCAAAATTAACATGGTTCTTTCTTCTATGGAACCTATAGTCTAGCATAAAAGATAGAAAACAGCAATAAAATGTGCTAAGTTTTTTCTTAAGAGTAAAAAGTATGAAGTATGAATAGGAGACAATAAATTGATGGATTTTTGTAGGTAATATTTTCCTTTTTTTATTATGAAGAATTTTGAGCATACCTAAAAATTAGAAATAATAGAGCACACCATCTACCTCTCTTTTGCCTTTATTATTTGAAGTATGTTGCATACTAGGAATCATGTAATTTCAAATAAATGTTGTAGTGTGTACTCATAAAAAGATAAGATCTAATTTTTAAAACAACTATTTGCATAAATTTAGAATGATTCTAAAAATGCCGATAATATCCAAACTCTCTTGGATACCTAGTGGCACTAATCAATACCCAGACTACATACATTTGCCTTGCATTTAATAAACTTTCTAAGACTATTCTGTATAATCAAATATCTGTAGTTAGATTTAAAAGCTCATATTTTTATTGGTGGTTTATTGTTTTGTTTATAAATGCATTGGTTAGACATCACTTTCTCCGTTTGAAATATGTTTCAAATTTTCAGTTGTACAAACAATAATAACATCTCTCCTGTAGGTGAAAAACTTCAGTTGAAAATGGAGGATGTATATGCAGAGCCCTATTCAATGAAGGGGATATAGAGTCAACTTAGTCTGTTTGGGCTGTAACAGCAAAAAATCTATAGACTGAGTGACTTAAACCACAAGCATTTATTTCTCACAGTTCTGAAGCCTGGGAAGTACAAGATCAATGTACCTGTAGATTTGGTGTCTGGTGAGGCCCTATTTCCTGATTCACAAACTGCCATCTTCTTGCTGTATTCTTACATAGTGGAGAGGGCAAGGTAGCTCTCTGGGGTCTTTTTATAAGGGGCACTAATCCCATTTATGAGGGTTCCACCCTCATGACCTAATCACCTCCCAAAGGCCCCGTCTCCAAACACCATCACATTAGACTGTTTGTGTCCCCCCCAAAGCGTGAATCTGGGGAGACACAAACAGTCTATAGCAAGAGTAATATGTTAATATGATACATGTGAACTATCCAGGATTAGACCTATTGCTGGCCTCTATCAACCTATATTTCTCTATCTATTAAAGAGTGCCATCTTTTTTTAAAATAGTTACAACTCACACCTAACTTTTATACAGAACTTGTCACTGCTCTTTGTTCCTTTGATGTATGGGTGGTGTTATTGGTGCTAACCATAGTGGAGGATGCAGTGCTCAGCTCCATCAAATATTTTCAAGTCTCATTGATAATGTTGGTCTGATATATGCTGCTGAAAATTTGCCAGAAGGCAAAAACTTCAAAAATAATTGTAAAGTTCTTTTTTTCACTTTCTCCTGATAATGCTCCTGTTCTTTGACATGGCATTACTGCTAAGAGTAGAAATTATAAAAGGATTGTAAAATATTACTCTGAGAAATGTGTTTTGTTACTTATATAACTTTTGGTCAAAATGCATCCCTTGGAGTATATTGAAGGCATTGTTAGCCTTATATGGCAGATATCATAATATTTGGAAAATCTCCCATGAGCCTGTGAATAAAATTGGCATCTGTATTCTATATTTCAGTACAAGACCCAAAGGCTCTGGCCATTGAAATAGTAGTCCCAGAATTGAGAACAGTAAAAATAATACTAGAAATAAAATAAAAAAGAAACAAAACAAAAACTGCATACATTGCTCCCATCCTAACAAATCCAAAGTCTCTCACACTGCTTGATATTTTTAATTTTATTTATTTTTATTTATTTATTTATTTATGGCTGTGTTGGATCTTCGTTTCTGTGTGAGGGCTTTCTCTAGTTGTTGCAAGTGAGGGTCACTCTTCATCGCGGTACGCGGGCCTCTCACTATCGCGGCCTCTCTTGTTGCGGAGCACAGGTTCCAGATGCGCAGGCTCAGTAATTGTGGCTCACGGGCCCAGTTGCTCCACGGCATGTGGGATCTTCCCAGACCAGGGCTCGAACTCATGTCCCCTGCATTGGCAGGCAGATTCTCAACCACTGCGCCACCAGGGAAGCCCCTTGATATTTTTATATACTACTAATAATTTTATTTATTAACATTATATTCTGCCATTTGTTACATGTTATGAAGTGGAAGAGAGTATTGCACCCTATAAATATTTGCAAATATAGTCACATTTTCATTAATTTTTGGTCACTAGAAACTTCTGACAAATATGGTAGTTAAACAATAATTATATCGCCATAACACACTGCACTGTGACTATCTCATAACTTTCTCTGGTGTTGTCTATCACAACTTGCAATAACTGGTCTAATCTTACTGTTGCTCATTCTCTTTGTAGTAAGTTCCTTACCCAAACCTGTCATCCTTTTTATCAAAATCTTCCATCACTCCAACTCACATTGATAACTTGCTTTTCTTAAGTGGTTTTAATATGATTTTCTTTGATAATTGGCTGTATATCATGTACCTTTTCAATTGCTCGTAACTTCTCACATCGATATGATTTACCTTCCTAAGTAGACTGCAAGCTCCATATGAATGCAGTTCATGGAGTAGAGTTTTTCGTTGTGACCTATTATGGCTTTGGTACTAAAAATGTCATTCTAGAACCAGCTAATAGGCATCACCTGGCAGCTTGTTAGGAATGTATGATCTCTGGACCTTTCTGTGATCCAGTGAAATAGCATCTGCAGATGATAAGATTTCCAGGTAATTCACATAAACGTTATTGCTTGAAGCACTGCCCTAAAATGTATCAGCCCTCTGTATACGTTAACTGAATGACTGCTAGTTTATTAGTTGTGATAAAAGTTTTCTCAGACTACTATAACAAATTACCACAAACTGGGTAGGTTGAAACAACAGAAGTTTATTCCCTCAGAGTATAGGTAGCCAGAAGTCAAAAATCAAGTTGCCTGCAGGGTTTGTTCCTTCTGGAGACTGGCAGAGAAACCGTCTCTTGCCTGTTTCACAGCTTCTGGTGTTTGTTGGCAATCTTTGACATTGCTTGACTTGCAAATGCATCATTCCAATCTTTACTTTCATCTTCCCATTGTGTTCTTCTCTATGTCTCTCTGTGTCCTCTCCTTTTTGTAAGGACACCAGTCATTGGATTTAGGACACACTCTAAATACAAGATGATTTTATCTCAAGATACTGAACTAATTACATCTGTAAAGGCTCTATTTCCAAACAAGGTCACGTGCTGAGGTTCCAGGTGAACATGAATTTTTGGCGAGAGGGAGGGAACTGTATTCAACTCACTACAGCCATGTAAAAGAAAGGTGTAATTCATTACTATTAGTTCTTTTTTATTGCATATGGGATGATGACTACTCTTTCATCCCAGGACTCAGACAAAGTGAGAGATCATTATTAATAGAGGTAAAAGAGTGATCGTATTGGTAGAGGTAGAAGTATTAATTTTCATTGTGGCTACCACAAACCATTTAAACAAATCCAAAGCCTAAAATGATCTACCTCTCTCTCCCTCTCTCTCTCTCTCTCTCTCTCTCTCACACACACACACACATGTGCACACAACCATACACAACAGGCCTTTCTAACTCTAAAACTTGGCCTTTCTAACTCTAAAACTTGGTGTCTGAAATCACCATAAGACTCTCTCAAGGTTTATTCTTCCCATTAAATAGCTATGAAGTCAATCATTTTTTTATGTATAAAAAATGTATAAGCACCTGCTTATAGTCACTTTAAGAAAACTTAATGCTATCACCTACATTCTCTGCACCTACTGTATTCATTTTTTCATGGCCTCCATAGCAGTAACTGAAAATTTATAGTGATTCTTTTTCTTACAGCTTATAGTTAAATGATCAGCCAATAATATTTCCTGTGAGTTGTTTACAGATGTTTCTCCTTCATGTTGTGCAGTTAACATCTCTACAGCACGCTTTTTCCCTGGCAAAATGTTACTTCATGCTATATGTTAATGCATTCATACCCAGAAGCTTTTAATATAACAGGAACAAGGGTAAAAAAAAGGAAGAAAAAATAAACGTATGTAAATAACTATGCCTCCCTATAAGTGATTATCTAGGAATGCTTAATTGTTGCTTTCCTTCTCCATTTGCTAAAAATGTCTCATATGTAAACAGCTGACAATCATATTGCTGACTCTGCTCAAAATACATTAGATGGTAGTAAGAGATCTTATTAAAAATTAGAAGGGATTTATTTAATATCTGACTTGTTCAAAACACTGTTGGGTGTGACAATGCAGTTAGAAAAATTTTGGTTTAATCCTCAAAACAGAGCAAAAATTACTTTCAATCTTTTTTGTATGTTTGTGTTTCTTAAAATACTTCTTTTCAGATAAAAACATTTATTTGATCTCTGGTTAGTTAGCTAAAACCAGGACTGACTTGCCCATTTCAGTATTGTCAAATAAATAAAACTTGCCTTCAGACAAGCAGGTAGGTAGTCTTAGTATTTCCTTGCTGTCAAGGAGTTGTTATTTTGTTAACCAACTTGTAACTGTTTTATGCTTTTTATTCCAGGGAGGGAATAAATACTCTCCTCAGGTACAAAATTTAAGAGGTTGCAAAATTAAAGAGGTGCCAAAAATCTATATTCAAGACAAATAGTATTTTAGTTAGGGAAGCCAGAAAAAATACAAGGTAAGCAGTTAAATTTGAATTATAGAAAAACAACAAATTTTTTCAAAAATTTTAAGTATACTTCATGTAGTAGTTAATCTGAAGGAGGGAAGGGGGCAGGGCACAACATTTGAAAGAACGACATAGCCTGAGGACATGACATAAACTGATTAGAACCAAATGGGTCCAAGATGGTGGGCAAGTTGACTTCCACTGGACCTTGAGTCTCAGTATACTCTCACTGTAACACATCAGCAAGCTAAATGACAAACCAACAGGTGCCATGACAGTTCCAAGGCCGACCATAAGGATCAAAAAGTGGGCGGTGGCCCAGCTCCTGGAAATCCCTGCCCCTTCCTGAAATAGCTGGACTACTCCTCCCACTCATTAGCCTATGAAATTACCCACCCCTATAAAAACTGACTACCCCATTCCCTGGTGCCTTTCTTACCTTCTGAGATGGCCCACACTCTGTCTGTAGAGTGTGTTTCTCTCTAAATGAATCCACTTCTTACCTATCACTTTGTCTCTCACTGAATTCTTCCTGTGATGAGACATCAGGAACCTGAGCTCCATTAAGTCCTGAAACAAGGTGTGTGATCTCAGTTGGAAGACCATGAGTTTTGGCTGGGTTTGAGTCCTGGCTTCATGGGTTTGAGTCCCAATCAGGGTTTTGGCTGGGTTCGAGTCCCAGCACATGGGTTCAAGTCCCAGTCTGAGTTTTACATGGTTTCACATCCAAAATTCAAATACTACCTATAAAATGTATATCAAATTTTTTCTTGCTGTATATATTAAAATTTAACTTTGTCCTATGTTTTTATTTGCTAAACATGGCATTTCTAACTTTAACGCACTATGTTTTAAAAGTGAAAATTAATACCAAAAAATCCAGAATGGAAGTAATATCAATTTTAAATAGGCCCAAGACAAGTCTTACTAATTTTTTTCTTTTTCCTCAGGCTGAGAACAACATGGTGATTGATTCTAAGTTTTAAAATATTACATTAAAATATTATGTATCTTGATTACTGAATACTGTTCAGTTTTGCTCCCACAGCAAATACCTCATTTGCCTCTTCATAATCTGAACACTGCCTGGAGTCTTTCTTAGCTTCTTACAGTTTGGTTTCGCCATGGACCATGGTTTTGGTGAGGTTTTGGTGAGGAATAATGTGATAATAACCAAGGAGCCAGAAAATGTATACTGAAAGGGTTCTTAAAGATTATTCTGTCTCATGATCACATTTAACTGACGAAGGACTCGAAGCCCTGAGGGTGATTTGATGTGAACTCTAGTCACATGGGAAATTATCAGCAAGTTTGGAAACAGCAAACAAATCTCCCATCAATCCAGTGCTATAGAGCTATTTACACACAAACACACACACACACATACACTGTTTTCAAGCAAATTGCAAAGGAGAATACAGAATAACTGTCCTGTCACTCAAGGACCTTGAATGGAATGACCTATAAAATGAGGCCACTATCAGTCTCTTCAATCCCACCTAAAGTTACAAGTAAGATACTGAGAGAGCAAAAGAATTGTATCATTTATTTATTCTTCCAGTATGTACTGAGCTCCTTTTATGTACTAGTCATTATTCTTGACACTAAGCATATGCCAATCAATATGAAAGATAAGGCCTCTTTTTTCTTGGATCTTTCACTACAGTGAAGCAAGCTAGGAAAAAACAAATAAAGCAAATAAACAAATAACATAATGCAGGTATTACAAAATGCTAAAAACAAAACAAAACAAGCCTGATAATAATAATTATGTTCCTGAGTCTGAAAAACTATAGTAGGTAGTATGGACAGGAAAGATTTCTTTGAGATGATGACAATTGAGGAAAGAGATGAATGTTGAAAGAAGTAATCAAGATCTGGCTGGAGAACATTCCAGGCAGATGAAAGAGCCAGGATAAAACCTAAAGGAAATATGGAACTTGGCTTAAGTAGGGAACAACATTAGTTTTTAAAGTCCAGCATTGCATAATACCATTCTGCCTTTATTTTAATAAGCATCTGGAAATGCTTTTTCAGAGCTATTTAACTTTATACCAGTGTTTGTAGAACCATACAGTAACCCTTAATTTGGAAGTTGCAAATAATGACAAAAGTGGTAACTAGCCACATATCGCTGTTAACATTTAAGTTAATAAAATTTTGAAAAATAAAAAATTTAGTCCCTCAGTGGCACTGACCAAGTTCAAGTGCTCTGTGTGGCCTGCGTCAACTATACTGGACAGTGCAGGTACAGCGTACTCGTATCATCAAAGAAAGTTCTCTTGTTCAGATCATGACTAGACTGGGGGAAAGAGCAGATTAGTTTTCTTTTAATTAAATTTTTTATTGGAGTATAGTTGAGTTACAATGTTGTGTTAGTTTCTGCTGTACAGCAAAGAAAATCAGTTATACATACACATATATCTACTCTTTTTTAGATTCTATTCCCATATAGCCCATTACAGAGTACTGAATAGTGTTCCCTGTGCTATTCAGTGGGTTCTTGTTAGTTATCTATTCTGTATATAGTAGTGTATATATGTCAATCCCAATCTCCCAATTTATCTCTCCCCCCCGGTAACCACAAGTTTGTTTTCTACATCTGTGGCTCAACTTCTGCTTTGTAAATAGGTTCATTTGTACCATTCTTTAGATTCCACATATAAGTGGTATATGATATTTGTCTTTCTCTGTATGACTTACTTCACTCAGTATGACAAGAACAGATTAGTTTTATATCTATATAGATATAGATATGCATGTATACATATATATTTTTAGAAGAAATTCAATTATTTGTATGCATTCCTTTGTTCATAATATTGGTTGACTGCCTACTACATGACAGATAACAGGAACTATTATAAGCAATGGGAATTTAGTGATGAACCATAGAGGCAAAATATTTATATTCATGGAGCTTATATTTTAGTGGTGCATAAATAGGAAAAATATAGTGAATTCAATATTAATAAAGGCTAGAGAGAAAAAATAAAGTAAGACAGGGGAGTTGAAATGTTGGGGTTTGTTTGGAAGAGTTGAAATAATATATGTGGTGATTAAGGAAAGTCTCTCCAGGAAGATGACATTGGGGGAAAGACCTGAGGAAGCATAAGAGGAGGAAGGAGACACTTCTAGCCAGAAGGAAGAGCAGTACAAAGGCCCTGAGATGGGTGTTGGACAAGCCTGTTTGAGAAACAGAGAGATAAGCACAACTGACACAGAGCAAAAGGAGGATTAGGGAACAAGAGGGAGCTAAAGGCAAGGGGTTAGTGGGCCCAGACTAAATAAGAATTTAAAGATCATTGGAAAAAAATTTGTATTCTAGTATGTATAGGAAAAAAGCTTAACAATTTTCTTTTGAAAGATGCCTTTCAATAAATAAGAAACAAACTGTTGGCACAAATGCATTATTAAAATTGTTTGGGTAGGAGGATTCAAGATGACAGTATAGGAAGATCCTAAACTCCCTCCATCAAAGACAAAACAAATGTGCACCTACATGTGGAATAATTCCTTTGGAAGGAAATCTGACAACTGGGTGAACAGAGCCTCCACAACAAAGGGTAAAAGGATTACATCAAAACAGGTAGGAGGTGTTTTGCTAAGGAAAAGCCCACACCCCAGCCGTGGGGTGGGTGATCTGCAATTGGGAAGACTCACAAGGGTATGAATTTTCTCTGAGTGAGAGATTTGAGCCCGACATCAGCTACCCCAACTCCTAGACCCTGCATAGGAGAAACAAACCCCCAAACAGCTGGCTTTGAAAAACAAGTGAGAAAACATCCAGTAAAACTATAAAACTGCAGGGAAAAAACTTCACTCTTAAAGGGTTCACATGCAGACTTACTAGACCCTAAAACCAGCACACAGACACCAGATTGAAAAGCTTTGTAGACCAGAAGTAGAAAGGACCCATGTACTCATCTTGAAGCATCTGTCAGAGAGACAAGAACCAGTTGGGATGAGTAGCTGGTGGAAACCATTTATGTAATTTCAGGCTACCTTGTTAATACCAGCACTGGTGGGCACCATTTTGGAACTCTCCATTTAACCTGTTAGTACCAATGGGGATGCCCCACTGAGAGCCCACCCACCCTGGGCCTAGGCCAGACCTCATAACAGGCGGAGCAATAGCCCTTGCTACCAGCGCCCCACAGCAGCTGCGGCCCCACCACAAGAGGAAGGTACATGCAGCCTCCATAAGGGACGCCACTTGAGTGCCTGGCTCTAGTGTCCAGGTGAGGCTGCACTTCTGAGACCCATAGGACATCTCCTAAATCAGGCCACTCCTTCAAAACTGGGAGAGATAACAGATATACCTAATACATAGAAACAACAACAACAAAAAAGGAATATGTTCCAATTGAAAGAACAAGACCAATCTTCAGAAAAAAAACTAAACAAAAAATAAGCTAGCAATCTACCAGATAAAGAGTTCAAAGTAATACTAATAAAGATGTGCTCTCAGGAGAAGAATGGATGAACACAGTAAGAACTTCACCAAAGGGACAGAAAATATAAGAAAGTCCTAAACAGAAGTTTTAGCTGAATTGAAAAAATAAAATAGAGAGTTTCAACAGCAGATGGATGAGGTAGAAGAATGAATCAGGGAGCTGAAAGACAAAACAGTGGAATTCATTTGGACAGCAGAAAAATGAAAACAATAACTTAAAAAGTTAATTAAATGTTTTATGATGGTCCCAGAGGAGAAGAGAGAGGAAAAAGAGCCAGAAAAATTATTTGAAGAAACAGTGTCTGAAAGCTTCCCTAATCTGGGGAAGGAAACAGACACTCAGGTCCAGGAAGACCAGTGAGTTACAAATAAGATGAACGCAAACAGACACACACCAAGACACATAATAATTAAAAGAGTAAAATTTAAGGATAAAGAAAGACTCCTAAAATCAGCAAGAGAAAAACAACTTGCTATGTACAAGGGAAACTCTGTAAGGCTATCAGCAATTTTTTAGCAGAAAATTTGTAAGCCAGAGAGAGGCATGTGACATTTAAATTACCAAAAGAAAACAAGCAAAGCAAAAAAAAAAAAAAAAAAAAAACCCAAAAAACAAACTTCCAACCACAATTCTCTACAGACAATGTTATCATTCAGAATTAAAGGAGAAATTAAGAGATCATCAAAAGCTAAAGGAGTTAATCACCACTAAAACAGCCTTACAAGTAATGTTAAAGGGACTTCTCTAAGATGAAAAGAAAGGCACTAACTAATAACAAGAAAACATAAAAAAGTACCTATTCACTGGAATAGGTAAATATATAATAGAGATAGTGGGTCAATCACTTATAAAACATGAATGAAGGTAAAAGACGACAATAGTGCAAATAACTAAAATTATAATAACTGATTAAGGATGCATAAAATAAAAAAAGAATATAAAAATTGTCACCAAAAGTACAAAATGTGGGAAGGGGTATAAAAAGACAAAGCTTTGGAATGTGTTCAAATTTAAGTTGCTACCAATTTAAAAAGACATATTTACATACAGGATGTCAATGTGAGCCTCACCAACTAAGGAATAACAAAACCAATGGGAAAATAAAATAATATCCATAACCAAGTTATCTATATTTTATATCTTAAATTTTGATATAAATTTGGATTTTGTTTGGATTTTGAAAAAATAGATCGCCTACCTTAAGACTAAAGGGAGGAGCCTTTGTTATAGAGGACCATGATACAACACTAGATGTAAACTCCATTATGGTGAAAAAACACAGCTTATTATTTTTGCAGCCTCATAATTAGCATAGCGCGTGAAACACAGAAATGATCAATAAGCATGTCCTTCTCTGAGTTCAATTCATCAACATCCCATATCAAAAGAAGCTATAGGGGGTAAAATGTACCAGATAAGACGTCTTGATGTATCGAAGTAAGATTTTTTTCCTTTTCGTTTACAAGGGTATAGACAAAATCAGAGTGACAGGATAAGTGAATGAAAAAACATATCTAACAATATAAGGATGGAATATGTCAGATGGAAACTGAGAGAAACTAAGAGTAGGTGCTCTAGGATGGTGGCTCTCACTTCCCATTAGCTATGACATTCACACATATGACATTCTAGGAATAGCAAGTCTCGACCCAACAGCCTGTAACAGAGAGAGCAACAGAGCCTGCGAGGAATGCATGATTCTTGATGGCCTTGCTGTAGCCTCAATCATTCTGTTTTTTGTTGGTTTATTTTATTAAAGAAGACTTTGGAATGAAAGTGACTGGGAGTGACATCATTACAGGTAAGGTGACTATGGAACTAGGCTGAGGAAAGTGAGTGGTTTAAGAAAGCAAATCCCAGGTGCTGACCTTGTACTTATAAGAATTTGAGAGTAAAAATCTCCTTAATACTGTACCCTAGGAGCTTGGCTGGCTTCACATAATTCAGACCCATTGTTCTGCGTGGCTCAGGACAGTTTGGAATTACAGTCTATTTTTCTGACTTAATTAATGATAGTGCCTCTTTTCACTTCCAACATTTTTCTAGTTTGGATGATAAACTGTATGTTCATCATAGCTACAGGAATCTTTTTTAATCCATATTAAAGTAAATAATTGGAAAACATTAGATCATTATTCTTATATTTTACAAATTACTTCCGTCCAAATTCAGAACTGATTGAAACACGTCTGTGCTTTGAGATATCACAGTTGAAAACTGCTGCTCTAGGCATTTAACAGAATTGAAAAGCTCACCCTGGGCTAATGTAGACTTGAAAACCTTTACAGAAGACATGAGCACTAAGCTGATATATGATATGTAATGCTATATGATATATGATAAAAAATAAAATGTGTATACTTTCAGGTTGGAAAAACAGATAAATACTACTAAGTTGCACAGGAATCCACTTATGTGTGGGGTTATGTAGGACAAATATCTTATATTCTTATCCCTTCTTTTTCCCTCTTTTCACAGGACATGGACATAGGATAATAATCATTTAAAAAATGTATTACTTAGATTTGACCTACGTTTTAACATACTGCTGACAATAAAACAAATATTTTAACAGACAGCCTTCCTGACTGTCAGGTAATTCTTTCATTTGACCTCTGACCCACTCAATTGGTCACTGGGTCTTTTGTCAGAGTCTTTAAATGATTTATGCGTAATCAATTAAATCAATAGATTGTCTTTGCTGTGGGAGTGAAAACATTTAATTCTGGAATTTCCCATGAATAGATCAATGCTTCAAACTTATGGAAAGCAGAACTTACTCTTGTTACCACATACTTCAGAGATTAAGGTAAAGAATGACAGCACAAACGGATCTTCCATGGCTCCGTGGGTCCTTCATTTCTTCCATAAATCATGGAGGCTTGACTAGTGTTTGTATCAAACACTTGGGGTATTCCATTGGGTAACATCATTATTTGTTGGTACAATAAACCAATACTAGTAGCTCTCTCTAGAAGAAACTAAAGCAAGAAGAAATCCATGTATTCCCTACAGTCAATGCTCACAGCTCAGTGGAGGTCAGTGTCAGTTGATCTCTAGCACACATCACGCCTTGTGCACTGACTCTCCATCTAGTTCTGGCTTTGTGGACCCTTATGGCAATATCCAAATAGGGTCCTTGTTAAATACCACATTCCCCCAACAAACACTTATCACTCAATATTTAATCAGCTTTGTCTTTCCTTATCTTAGAGCCTAAGGGGAAGCATCTAGATTAATTGGCAAACTAACTTGTGTGATATTGTGAACAGGAGAGGAAGAGTAAGCCATTATTCTACAAGTTCATGTGTACATTTTCACTGTGGCTGTCTGGAGACATTGGGGGGATGCCAGTGAGTGTTCTAAGTTGTTACTGTTTTTGAAGGCAATAATAGGAGATTCTACATAAGGATGCATTGCTTTTATGTATATGATTTATAAAGGATCCGAGGTGTAGAATACTTGATGTTCAATGGAAACATCTACTTTACCAAATGAATACTGTTCACTGCCTGCCACAGTGCCAGAAATAACACAATTAATGTCTCCAACAGAGGGAATTTTAAACAAGACAGAAAGCTATGGCAGCAAGCAGGAATGGAGAAATGTATAGCATAGAAATTCAGTTGTGTGGAGTCAGTTCAGAAGTATGACACTGGCATTCATTCACTGTATGACTGTGTTCAGTCCATTTAGCCACTTCGAACGTGTTTTCTCATCTGTAAAAGGAGGCAAATGTTATCCTACTGAAGTTCTTGATTAAGTGAGATAATATCTATAGAAGTGTTTAGCTAGTGCCTTGCATATAATATTTCAAAAAATATTATTATTACTATTATTATTATTTTTATTATAGAAAAATGAAGAGAGAGATATTTGAGGGCCAGATGAAGACTGACACAGTCCTGCAGACCACTGTGTGTGATCAATCATCTCATCTACCAGGGTATTACCAATTTGGGGTAAGAAGTACAGAGGGTTCCCTTGTTACTCAGGAATACTGTCTCACTGCCACTTGCTTTGCACTAAACTTATTTAAATCATTGTTTAATGAAATCTGACTGTCAAGTCACTTGAGAATGAAATATATCCAGAATCAGGACCAGAACTCAAAGTACCATTCCTATACTATTTTTGTTACTCCACAGTTAAAATATTTCTCTAATGGGGCAAATTGCAGCAATTAACAGTAAGAAGATTTTAGTTGTGAGGCACCAAGTCTCTGGCCATCCCCAAGGAATATAAATAAAAGATTTGTTTAAGCCCCTTCTCCTTGTATTTTAAGTATGTGAGCAGTTTTCCTGAAGAAAGTAAAGTAAGATCCATGCACATAATCCTCTGGCTTAAGTCTTGGAGGAAACTGTCTGCTTTATATTTTTCCCATATGTTGTGTGCTTCCCTAGACTCTAAGGGTGAAGAGATTTTTTTTTTTTTTAATCTCAAGGGCATTCAAACCAGCAAATTATTTGCTGGCTTGTGAATTTCAGACACTTGATCTGTCCCTCCCGTCCCTAACTCCCTTCAATGCTAAAACTATTATGAAGTGAGATGCAATTCTTTGAAGGCCAAGACCTTTAATCAGCATTTAGATACTCCTTTACATATTGCATTTTATGTGTGGTTATCCTAAAATTTTTAGTGTACACTCCTCCCTCAACCAGCTTTGAAAAGTGGGGGGAAGTTGATTGGTTTGCTTGGTTATTTTTTACAATATTGTACCACTGTCAGTGAAATTGACCATGAAAGTGCATTAAATGGTTGATCATAAAATAAAGCATTCTTGGCATGTAGAACAATGACAAAATAACATAGTGTTGAGCTTATTTTAATTAAAATCACCCCTTTCTGGCTGATTAACTAAACTGTTCTGAGTGCTAGTGAGAAATTGGTAAGCACTGTAAAAATTCTGAATAAGGAGCTAAAGGTATCCAATTTAATTAATTCCAACCATCTAACCACCTGTGTACAAGATCCTGAAATGTAAACGTTTAGTATGGCCTTCATGGTGACAGCACAGAGATAGTGTGACCATTGTGTAAAGTTTTCTAACAGAAGTGTTTAGATATGGGAAATCACAGCTCAGTGCCAATCACTAACCAGCATTGCTAGATCCTTTCTCTCCTTCCCTTGCCATGAGCCCAAGTGATAGAATTCAAAGCAGAGGTAGTCAGACAGGCAAGGACAAATCATCTGTACCAAAGAAGGAAGTATTTGCCTATATGGTTTTAGTGGAAACTGTCTGGATCTTGCCCTGATTTTCATTACTGGCCAGGCCTGTGCACCCACCCCAGCTGCCATGAGTGTGGGTTGATAATTCACAACTGTCTCTTCTCTGAAGAATTGTCTCTGGCCACATGCCAAAGAGACTAGCCCCAACAACACCCCAATATCCGTAGACCTCAGCCAATGGCTGCCGGCAAGAGAGCACTACAAAAGACCAGGTCTCAGATCTCAAGACTAACACTATGGAGAACACACACACATACACACACATACGCACACAGAGAGAGGAACACAAGAACATTTTTGGAGGTGATAGGTATGTTCAGTACTTTAGGTGTGATAATATATTATAAGTTGTTAACCTTTCACACTTGCACATGGACTTTATGAAGCCTCATATCATCCATATTGATATCACTGACAGATGACACTAAAATTGCTTCCTATGATAACATGAAAGAGAAATAATCAGTGTACATTCTAGTAAATGAGCACATTTTTTACAAGTAAGAGAAGTGTTTATTATTAAAAATTCTTCTTTAATTTAACTGAAACTCTTTTAAATATTAAAAGAGTAAAGTAAAAAGTAAAACCTATCAGCATTTTGTGATATCAATAATATAAGAACAGGATAGAAGGTCTAATCATTTTCATTATAATAATTCTGATATTCCAATTCTCATCCACACTCTGATTATGAAATATGTCCAATTTATTTGTAATGATAAAATTTCAACAGTTATTATTATCTCTAGAGGGATGGGATGGCTCTCCCTGCACTGGGAGGTAGAAGATGATGTGGAGTGAGTGAGCAGTTGGCAGGATTTCAGGCAAGAAAAATAAGTCAAAATTTTAAGTGTTAACCATAGAGATTTGATTTTTTTTGAAAGGTACTGAGAGCCACAGAAAACTTTAAAAGAGACTATCAACACGATCAGATCTGACAAGATGGGATCTTATCTAAAAACTAAAGCAACAGCTGATAAAGTTTAACACTTCTTGACAACACATGCTTTTAACCAAAGATTGGCTATGTGTTTGGTGGCATAATCAAAGGCATGATTTTGTTGAACAGGTTTTCTTATTAAATCTGTAGGATTCAGATTATTAATCCCTGCATGATAATGTTTTTAACTAAGAGAAGAGAGGGTGAATAGTTTTCTAATATGACTTCAGTGTACACAGACAAGTCTTCAACTACTTCATAGTGTTTCCAACCTTGAGATTCATCCCCAGGAGATTAGGTTGCCTTTCAATTCCTGAAATAAGGAAGAGAGGTGTCAGAGGCCACTCTCAGGGGAGAGGGTGTTGTCAAGATGCTATCTAGGTTGATACACTGCCGAATGAGCACACAGAATAATATTAGAACTCCAGAAGCACACACTTTACTCTCATACTCTGGACAACTTAGAATACTTTGGTCTAAAAGTGTTTGAAAACAAGCTACACCCATGTTAATAAATCCAATGGCTCGGAGTTCCAAGTTTGTTTCCATTAACACTATCTATAGGCTTTCTTTGACAAACCTGGTCAATCACTGCCAACTATCCTTTTCCAAACCTCTGTGTGTGTGTGTGTGTGTGTGTGTGTGTGTGTGTGTAATTACTCTGATCAGAATCTTTCAGTGACTTCACAGTGGAGTCTGGTCTGAAAATATGACCTAGGATGTGGAGCCCTCCACAATCTGAATCTATCTTTAATTTACAGTTCCTTATCCCATTTTTATTTTTAAATATTAGGTTAAATTCCAATTGGCCTTCAAATTAGATTTTTAGGAATGAGTCAGAAGGCAGAAATAGTATCCATGCATATAAAAACTGTGAAATTCTGGGAGAATAGAAAATTGCACAGGCTTGCTTTAATCGTCATCATCTGGCTGTTTTCTCATAGTTTGTAGCCTTAGAATCTTCAAACAAGTGAGACCTGTGTGGTTGGTTTTAAATAGAACCAATATCCAAAACCTGAGTGCATATTAAAATTATCTGGGGATATTTTCAAAAATATTGGTACTTGAATTCCACTTCCAGTGTCAATGGTCTAGGATGAAGACTGTCATCAGTATTATTTAACATCTTCAAGGGTGATTCTGTCATGAAGGAAAGGTTGAAAATGATTGAAGCAGAGCAAGGAAGGGTCAGTAGTAGCTATGAGTTATGTGCCCTACTCCAAAGTAATTCTTCTGAGGATCTAAAGACAGGTAATTTATGAGAGAATATTACCAATTAATTACATCGGAATCAACAATGTATTTTAGTTCAAAAATACCTACAGAGTACTTAATGTGTGCCAGGTAACACGTCTTCACTTGATGTATAGTTCTAAATAAGACAGGGACTCTGTTCTTGAGAAGCATACAATGAAAGCCATGGTTACTGACAATCTGGCATTCTGGAGATAGTGTTGTATTTCACTTTATGTAAATTATTCTTGAATTAAAATTATCAAGTGTCTAGGAATGAATCTAATGAAAGCTGTCAAATGTATTTACACAGAAGTATGTATGTGAGTTACCTCTCTGGTGTGGCAGATAAAGTTGCCAGTGGACTGACTCTCCCACACATATGAAAACAAACTCAATATAAACTTTTAAAACACTGTGTAAAGGATCTAGAGAATAAGCAATTGCAGGCACGTTTGGAAGAGAGTGGAGTTTTGTAAGAACAAACAAGACAGAGAGAAAAAAATTCAAAGTTGTTTTTTAATAAATTGAAACAATAAAGTCGTACCTACAGTGGAAAAGAAAAGAAGAAAGCACAGGAATCAATATCAAGAATGAGATTACTGTTGGCAGTATAGACCTAAAAACACCACTTTTTTGCATTTGCACCATTTTTTCTCAGGTTCTCTCCTGAGAAGTGTCTCAGTCTCTAACTGGATGAATATTTAAGGCTGATACTAATTGTATCTCCTAAGCTCTCTCATGCCATTTTATTTTCTTTTCCTCATTTTCGTGTTAAATCAAAGGCCAGATGATATGTAAAACCTGTCAATCCGTGTATTGTAATCATGGTTTCTCACTGTCTTAAGCAGCCTTGCAAAATCAAAGCCTTGTCTCATTAAGTGATGCTGGGACCCAATTGCCAAAAGTAACATGCATTTTCCTGAGGAGAAGAATGCTGGGAATATGGCTTCTGACCAAAAAAAGAAATCAGAAGAAATTATGTGGAGAGTCCCCTCCATGTACAGAAAGAATCACATAGTTTTTCTTCATCAGACTTGTGTGCAGTTTTTATAATTTTGCCTCCTTCCAACATGCATACTGAGAATTTCTGAAGAACAGAGCTGAATACTTGCATATTTTAAAAAGCACTCAAAGGATTTTGCTGTTCACCCTGGAGATATTACCTCCCACCTGTCAGTATGGTTACTGTCAAAAAGACAGCATATAACAGTTGTGGGTAAGGACGTGAGAAACGGGAGCCCTTGTGCACTGTTGGTGGGAATGCACATAGGTGCAGTCACTATGGAAAACATTATGGAGATTCCTCAAAAAATTAAAAATAGAACTACCACATGATCCAGCAGTTCCACTCCTGGGTATTTATCTGAAGAAAACAAAAACACTAATTCTAAAAGATATATGCACCCCTACGTTCATTGCAGCTTTATTTACAGTAGTCAAGGTATGGAAGCAACCTATGTGCCCATCAATAGACAAATGGATAAAGAAGATGTAACAAATGTATCTATTACTCAGCCATAAAAAGAATGAATTATATAAATATGAAATCTTGCCATTTGCAACAACATGGATGGACCTAGAGGGTATTATTCTAAGTGAAATAAGTCAGATAGAGAAAGACAAGAAACAGAGTCATAGATACAAAGAACAAATTGGTGGTTGCCAGAGGGGAAGGGGGTGGGAGAGCAGAGAAACAGATGAGGTAGATTAAGATGTACAAAATTCCAGTTACAAAATAAATGAGTCAATGGTGTGAAATGTTCACCATGGTTAATATATTCAATAATCGTTAAAATCTTTGTATGGTGACAGATCATAACTAGATTTATGATCATAATCATTTTGAAATGTACAGAAATATCAAATATGTTGTGTATCAGGAAGTAACATTCTGTTGTAGGTCAATTATACTTAACAAACAAACAAATAAACAAACTAATCGAAAAAGAGATCACATTTGTGGTTACCAGAGGCAGGGGTCGGGGGACAGGAAATTGGATGGAGGTGGTCAAAAGGTACAAACTTCCAGCTTTAAGATAAATAAGCGCTAGGGATGTAATGTACAACATGATAAATATAATTAGCACTGCTGTATGTTATATTTAAACATTGTTAAAGAGTAAATCCTAAGAGTTCCCATCACAAGGAATTCTTTTTCTATTTCTTTAATCTTGAGATGATGGATGGCCACTAAACTTACTGTGATAATAATTTCATGATGTATGCAAGTCAAATCATTATGCTGTAAAACCTTAAACTTACAAAGTGCTGTTAATTATATCTCAATAAAACTGGAAGAAAAAATAAGGTTCAAAAAATAAGATGATTAAGAGAATCACGAGGAATTATATAGGCAGAGAAAATTAAAGAGCTAATGATAAATAATTATTACTTTCTAAAGACAAACTTGCAATTGCAACCTTTGTTCATAAACAAGGAACTGAGCTATGCACAGAAAGTTATAGTTGCAAATAGTTTGCTCTCACATGGATTAAATATGAATATTTCAGAGGAACATAAATGGTATTAAAATAATACAATTTACAAGAGATATTAATTTCTTTTTTGATGATGCTTAAAAAACTGTGTACGTGGCTCCTGCATGTTTTTATTAGACTCCTTTTATGATGGAGAGGGGATGCTGAGAGGAGAAAAACAACATACTTACTGTCAATTAAATAATGGCATATGTTTTTAAAAACAACACAAGAAACTCTAGAGTGATTGAAAGGGGAAGCATAAAATTTGGATCAAAGTAATCCCAATAAAGAATTTCTAGACTCTTCTAAGATTCAGTGCGTGAAGTGGAGTCCTTGGAACTAGGAGGCTTAATACAGAAGCATTTATTACTTAAGATATTCCTATGCAATTGAGGAGTGGGAATACATTATCAGGAGAACTCTCAAGACCTACACATATGTATCCACTTAATTAACGATTGTTGAAGTATATAGTATTTATCATTAATTAAACATCTTAATATAAAAATATGTAAAATGAGCTTGTTTTATTGTCTTGTTAGGTACCTCTCTGGTTAGGGGAACTCAAAACAGGACACAAAATGAATGATCTAAGGAAGCGGAAGGACTTTTGAAAACATGAACGATGATGAAATTGTAAGTAACAGTAGGTCTGCTATAATAGTGTTATTATTTTTACTTCCTCTGACCATAACCCACGCTACCAGCACTTGAAGAGAGTGTTCAGGGTTGTATAGATAGCCTACTATATTTATTTCTGAAGCCATTTCATGTTTTGTCCTGGATATAGCTGCATTATCAAAAGAAAATAAGTAACTTCTGCAAGTCTTCTTTTCCCAATATTATGTCAGATTCATAGTAAGTTTTCTGCCCAAATAGATATGTGTTTTGAAGGGCATGGTCGAAAGGTTTACATGTGAGTCCTTCACAGCCATCGCCATATTGCACATGTGAGTCTCAGATATGATCAGTAGATTTCACTTTGCATTTGAGCTTCTATTATTGATACTACTAACTAAAACCTCCTGTTAAATAGGAATCTGAGGCATGTTCTGACTTCAGTGGAAATATGTCCACTGTGGCAAGAGATGATGGAGAGGCTGTTCCCATGAGAAGAGTTACACATTTCCCAATCTCAGTAAATACTTTTTATGTGCATAAGAAATTATCAACTTAAAATTTTATTTTATGAACTGAAATATCACAGTAAACATTCAATGAAATATCTGTTATTCCCTTGATTTTCAGAGAAATAAAAATGAGGGTTTTCTGCCATTTGCCAAGTAGTGGATGTCAGTTAATGCAATGGCAAAGCCATAAAATACTGTAAAAAATAATGCAAATACAATAGCACTTATTGACAGGTAATTTAAAAAGCAGTTTGCCTTCCAATTTCTGGAGAACTTTGGTCATTTTTGACCATTTAGCATCCATTCCCATTTTAATCATAATAATTTGCTTTTTCTTGGGAATTCACACCTCCATGTGATCAATTATGACCAATGCCATACCTAACTCACCTCTTGGGAAGGGAATAGCCACTTGATTAGTTCAAAGCCTGTGACCTACCCATGGATGTAGTCTTTTGAAAAGAGAAACTTTCTTACTATTCAGAAAGGACTCGAAAGAGAAAGCATGTAATTGTGTAACTCCCAGAAGTTGCTGACAAAGATCTCTCAAAGTGATCCAGACAGCCTTCTGGTGAAGCAACCACCACGGAAGTCAGGGAGAAGAACCCAGAAAAAGGAGGGAGAGAGGTTTGGGGAAAGAGGGAGGGAAAAGGGGGAAGGCAGGGGAGAGAAAGAAAGGGTGACATTTTGCACCTTGCCTCAACTCAGCATCAAATTTTACTTAAAATAATTTCTACAACTGGACTTTTAAGTTAAAGCCAACATTATTGCCTGAGCCAGTTTGAAAATGTTTTCTAGTATTTATATCCAAAAGATATCTCACTTACACATCATTAACTCTGCTAATGGTGTCTTTTGTTTTGTCTTTGTTAACTTTTGTTTTTGTAGTTGCAGGCAGAGGTAGAAGCACTTTGCAATTGTAGTCCACAGACAACAGAAGTTCCAAAAACACTAGCATACACTGCACTCTACCCTACCTGACCAAATAAGACTTCAATTCTCTCATGCCCAGAATTATGGTCTGAAAGCTTGGGCATCAGGTAGGCTCATTAATTTTTACGGCTTTTCCATTTTACCCTAGTCTCACATAACCACTGGCTTAAGTGATTACTTTTGGGCAGAGAAAACTGATTTGCAATCCATGATCCCAGCAGGGGAAAAGAAAGTTCACTCTCTGGCTAGTTAAGTTCTTGGAGAACAGGACAGGCATTTTTATTAAATCATGGGAGGGTCTAAATAGGATATCCTAGTCTCACCGAAGCTGAGCTAAGATAAAATACACTTTATTAGTTCAGTTAGTACA
Source organism: Balaenoptera borealis (assembly GCF_965194805.1). Taxonomy (NCBI): domain Eukaryota; kingdom Metazoa; phylum Chordata; class Mammalia; order Artiodactyla; family Balaenopteridae; genus Balaenoptera; species Balaenoptera borealis. The sequence goes on from NC_138871.1 coordinate 17,885,930, forward strand.
TTGCTTATACAGTTATCTAATGCCCATACATATTTGCAATAAAGCTTTATTAGTATGACAGAGGAATTTTAATTAGACAAAGCATAACATCTTTCCATTTATTAACTCTTTCCCTTGGTTTGCCTTTTAAAAAGTCTGGATAATTAAAACCTGGTAAGAAATAACATTGTTTCCTAACGTGTTGCTCTAAGAAAAATATTTACTTCTCTCTCTCTCTCTCTCTCACAAAAATAGAAAAACATATAAATGTATCTGACGAATACCAAAAAATATGTTGGCCAGTTGGGATCCCAACCTGAGTGACTGGGGTTAGGGAGTCCTATCAGAGGATGGTAGAAAAGTCACGATTTAGGAATAAATGCAGAAGCCCAGGGGTTACCCTTGAGGAATTGCAACCTAGTTTGCTTTGGAATGAAGTATATAAATGCTGGCTGCTTTTAGTGTTATTACCTGTTTATTTAATACATATTTTCATATTATCTACTTCTCTTTCATTGTAATTCATCTTACTTTTCATGATATGTATTCTATATTTAAATGGAATCATAGAATCAAAGTGTTTGAGACTTCGGTTAGGTTTTGCCTAAATGCTTAACTTTTCAGAAAGAAAATCTGGAAAAAATTCCAAGATCTCATTTTGAATGGGAATAGTGATCAAAAAGAGGAGATTCATATACCTAAAATTATCTTCTCAGATTCCTTTTATTTGGCCTTTGACACTGATAGGCAGGGCCACGCACAGCACCACTTACCAATGTCTCCACATTACAAGTCTTGGTGGAAGGTACAAAGAACTGAATAGATAAATGGAAAATTCATCAAAAAGTGGCAAATACAGATACACAAGACATAGTTCAGTAAGATTATTGACCTCTAATACTTTCTTTAAATATAAAGCTACTTCCTTACAGTACTATTTATGCACTTCAAATAAAGGGTTTAAGTGATTTGAGGACAAACTTTATGCAAAAATTATGAAGAACAGTAATCATCTAATAAATCAAGCTCTGCCATATGTCTTTATTAATATCAGAATAATAAAAAAATTGATAAAAAAATAAGTAAAAGTCTAGAAATAAATTTTTTAAGAGATGCTGACTATTTTGATATGTGTCTGACTTTCTAGGTTAGGGTCAAACTAGAGTAATGGACTTTGAAATTCCATTTATAATAAGAAAACCAAATTGTTTTAAGGGTGAATGCTTTTTCCTGAATTTTTAATTCTACAAAATTTTAATTTGGATTCTAAGCTTTAATTGTTAAAGTTTACAAGTTGATGTAATATTAGATACTGCTAAAAAAAATTATATATATTTAATTTTGTGCATCAAAGTTTTATAAGATATAGCAGCCTGGAAGGTGAAAATACTTCCTGGATATACACTGATGATTACAAATGATCTGTCAAAACTGGTTTGTAGATAAGACAGGCAAAGAACCCCAAACACTGTCAATTCCAAAAAGTATATAATAATCTATAGCCAAGTAGGAAATAGAGACACATGTTGTTCATTTCTACTTGTTGGGAACACATGGAAGAGAAGTTGGAAAAAGGACACAGAAAAGTAAAAAAATGATTCTGCAGAAAAATGTTTTTAAACTTTCAAGATGATAAACAATAATTTAAAATATATAAAAATAAAAACACAAAGTTCAAACTTAAATGACAAATTAATCAATAATTGGGTAAATAACTATTCAGATAAATACTTTCAGTTCACCTTCTAAGAACTGAAATAATTTTCTAAAAGTAACTGCAAAGATCAAAAAAATTAAAACCTTTGGAGATCTGTATATTGTGATGTTTAACAGCCTTTGTCATGCTGTAAAATGTCTTTTTAGAATTGGAAAGACAAAAGCTTAGAAACAGAAATAGAAAAGGAATGATGATGGTCGTCATCTCTGTGTACTTCTCAGTAGCAAAATGCAAACAATCTCACTATTTTTTTATACCACTTATCCCCTTTATATTATTTTCCTTTGCACAATTAGAGAGGAAAGACAATACCATTTTCCCTCAAAGTAATTCCTCCTATCTCCCTTCTCAACCCCTTACCCAATGACACACAAGAAACAGCATCAATAGTGGCAGTCCTCAACCTCTAAAAGGCATGAAAACTGACATTTAAATGGTCTTTGACATTTCACTACTCAATTAGTCTTCCTTAATCAGTGTATTCCTGACTGTATGGTACGCTGGGAGCATTTCAGCAAAACAAGTTTGAAACAGCCAAAGCCAGATAGGATTAGGGCTGGAGAAAACTAATATTGCAGCCCCAAGTTTTGGTGCCAACTGTCAGGGGTTAATAGTTCAAATCATCAAACAAGGGGCCTTAGCATCTGAGCCTGCTCCTGCTCAAACTGAACTACTTACCCAAGGGTTCTGATTGAGGGGATCACTAATACTTTCCATACGTAAAGTGCATTTCCTCCTCTCTTGGTGTTCAATCCACTCTTTATTTTCTTCCTGAGAAAGTGTATTGCCTGACACATAAACTAATGAGAATGCAGTTAATACAGAGAAGACCTTAATATATACTGAATTTACAAAAAAAGTGTTCTTTATTATTCAGTGTTCTATTGCATATGACTTAAACTGCTCTAACTATTTTTGTAAAAAGAATCATATAGTATGACGGACTGGAATATGTTCTCAGCCATTCACTCCCTGCTTCCCAACTGGATTATGCAGTCTCACTTTCTGCCATGTTAACTACAGTAATTTCACACTCCTTGATGTTGGGCTTAGCATGTGACTTGCTTTGACCAATGGGATGTTATTAGATGTAACATAAGCATTGGCTAGAATTACGATTGTGTGATTAAAGTTGGTCTCTCACTCCTTTGCTGTTACCATGAGAAAAACATGCCTCAGCTACCCTGCCATTCAGACTATGACTCACTTGGAGAAGAGCTGTCAGGCTAAGCCCAGCCCAAGTCAGCAGGATCCCAACTGACCCCCAGCAATGTGAAAATAAATGCTATTGTTGAATGGCGCTGAGGAGTTTTTGTTGGTTTTTATGCAGCATTATTTCATCAAAGGTTGATTGAAAGTTATAAGGTATTACGTACTGACGTGATTACTCAAAGGGCTAAAGGAGCTGACTCTAGACCAAACCTCTAAGAATGACTCCACAGAAGCAAACTAGCTGGCCCTCATGGAAGCTGCTCTTTCTAGTACAATTGTTCAGTTGCTATAGGAACCGATTCCTATCGGTTCATATTCCTATATTAATAAGAATATGAACGGATAGTTCCTATTCCTATATGAACTGATTCATATATCACTTGTCCTAGATAACATGTGTGGGAGCAGTTGGCTAACACAAAGCATATTCATAATTGGATTCATGATTAGCAATAATATACTATCAAGCCTTCCTTTATTTGACTCAAAGATTAGAAACAATTAAGTTAGCAAATACATGGACACTTAGCCCTTCTCAGACAAGTCAGAAGACACCAGGGACTGTTGAAACCTGCCAATAATCCATATAAAAATACAGGAATATATACTCCTTGATAAGAAAAGAATATCCAAATGCCACAGTGTATCAATTAGCCTTTTTCTCACTTATTTTTTCGTACTTCTTCCAACCCTTTAATCAAGCAACAGCAAGCAGCAAAACAAAACAAAAAACAAAACTAAAAACAAAAATAAAAGAGGAGAAGCAGCTATGAAGAAAGAATGCAGCTTTTACACTCAGAGAACAACGGAGCAGAGGGAAATTACATCCCGTTCAAAGTTTCAGCATAGACATCAAAAACTGCTTTCATTGGCTTAAGCCATGTAACATAATTTAGTAACATTTACTAATGTTACATTCAAACTGTAATAGAGATTGAGACCATCTGCTGGATTTATGAATGCTGACATCTGGAGGTAAATTGTGATCTACACTACTGACTTGATCTAATACAATTTTGTGGGAGACTTGAAGAATCACAACACTCCTATGTATTTCATTGTCATAGTCATATAGGGACATCATTATTATAAAATATAAATACACATTTAAGTCAACTGCAATTTGCTTTAAGGTAACTTTATAATGTTCATAAAAACATGCCATGATAACCTATAACCTCAGCCTAAATATGAGAAAAAAATCAGACAAATCTCATTCATCTGATTAGGCATAACTACCTGTAATTATTTACAAATATCAGTAATTCTCAAAACTTTCAAGGTCATCAAAAACAAGGACAGTCTGAGAAAGTGTCACAGCTAAGGATAGCCTAAGGGGGCAGGAAGACTCAATGTAATGTGGTTTCCTGAATGGGATGCTGGAATAGAAAAAAGGATTTTAGATACCCAAAACTAAGGAAATCTGAATAAAATACAGAATTTAGTTAATAATGATGTATCAATATTGATTCATTAATTGTGACACACCATACTAATGTAACTTGTTAGGACAGAAAACTTAATGTGGTGTATATAGAACTTTCTATTGTATCTTCACAATGTTTTCATAAATCTAAAACTATTCTAAATTTTAAAAAGTTATTAGGAAAACAAAATAACAAAAATAATTTTGTCAGGAAGTCAAGCAGTAAACCACAAATGCCTTTCAGTACAAAGGAAATTTCCTACATAAAATTGTTACTTTCATTTTATGAAGAGGGCTTGAAGGTCATGTGATCCAAATATAAGCTTCAGGATCTCAAGCTAGGCTCACCTATGACAGGGAAAAAATTGAAGCTATTCTTTCTCCTGGAGACAGGAACTACATACTTAAGCATAAATTCCAGTACTAAAATAGTTTTAAAGAACTACTGTCACCCTTATTCCTATGGGTTAGAGGGAAAAAAATCAACTCTAAAGTTTCTAGGTGAAAACCAACAGGTGAAAAATTCAAATATGAGCTATGATAGCAAATGTTGTGAAAAATCCAAATGTAATTACATCTTAAGTAACTATTTCTCTAACTTTAATAATTTTCCTGAGATATGGCATTGCTTACAGGTAAAAATTAAATTAAATATTTAAATGTGCCTTTTAGGTGTTTTGGTTGTAATATAAAGAATGTCTTTCATTGTAGTGAGTGAGAGAAAAGCATGAATGGTTAGATTGAAGTTTTTTTTTCCTTGCTTATTTTGACATTCTTGAAAAAAAGCACAATAGAATTAAGATCTTGCTTTTTAAGGTGTGGCCCATGGATAGGCAAAGAGCATGCTAGAAATGTGAAATTTCATACTTCATCCCAGAACTTCTGAGCAAATTACTCATTTTGACAAAATCTCCTAGTGATTTGCCTGCTCATTAAAATTTGCAAAACACTGAATAAAGCTACTTAATAACTACTTACTGGCAACTATCTAACACACACACACACACACACACACACACACACACAAGGATGTGCACAACCACTTTTATCCATTCATTTATATCATGAAGCAGAAATTTGAATTCTCATAAACTTATCTTCAATAGGACCACATGATTAATAGGGTCAGAACTAGATAAAAAGAGGAGGGATGGTATCATTTCTGTCACTTATTATCTTTGTGGCTTGGATGTTGATTAAATATTCTGAGCCTCATTTATTTCATCTGCAAAGTGGGGCTATAAAATCAATCCTTACTGCTTCACAGGTGTTTTTATGAGAATAACAATCAATAATTCATGTGTCCACTTTGCAGTCCATAAAGTACTAGAGTCATATGAAATTTGCCATGATGATTCCTATTAGCATCATTTGATGAAGGAAAATTTCATAATTGTAAGTATGTCTAAGACTACAAAGCCAACAACAGACAGGTTAGATTCATTTGTTGCTATGGTAATGCATATCAGAGAGATGAATTTGATATAGAATTTTTATTAGCTGATTTCCTCTTGCCTAGAATATTTTTCTTTTCATAATGCAGGCGTCATCATGGGATTCTATCTATGGTAAAGATTTTAATTATCAATTTGGCAAAATTCATCAGGGAAAAAGAGGTTTATCAAAACATTGTTAGAGAGGGTGTCTGGGCAAGATGGCGGAAGAGTAAGAGCACCACCTAAATGAGCTCCAGAGACGGGCTCAAGCCACGGCTATCAGCGCGGACCCCAGAGACAGGCATGACACGCTAAGGCTGCTGCTGCCGCCACCAAGAAGCCTGTGTGCGAACACAGGTCACTATCCATACCGCCCCTCCTGGGAGCCTGTGCAGCCCGTCACTACCAGGCTCCCGTGATCCAGGGACAACTTCCCCGGGAGAACGCACGGCACGCTTCAGGCTGCTGCAACGCTTCAGGCTGCTGCTGGCCTCTGCCGCCACAGGCTCGCCCCTCATCCGTACCCTTCCTTCCCCCACACCCGCCTGAGTGAGCCAGAGCCCCCGAAGCAGCTACTCCTTTAGCCCTGCCCTGTGTGAGCCAAGAACAGACGCCCTCAGGCGACCTACACGCAGAGGCGGGTCCAAATCCAAAGCTGAAACCCGGGAGCTGTGCAAACAAAGAAGAGAAAGGGAAATCTCTCCCAGCAGCCTCAGAAGCAGTGGATTAAAGCTCCACAAACAACTTGATATGCCTGCATCTGTGGAATACCTGAATAGACAACAAATCATCCCAAATTCAGGAGGTGGACTTTGGGAGCAGGATATATTAATTTTTCCCCTTTTCCTTTTTTTGTGAGTGTATATTTCTGGGTGAGATTTTGTCTGTATAGCTTTGCATTCACCATTTGTCCTAGGGTTCAGTCCACCCTTTTTTTTTTTTTTTTTTTACTTAAAAAATTTTTCTGTTAATAAATGTTTTCTTAATAATTTTTTCCTTATTTTCTATTTTTAAAAATTAAAAAAAAATTTCTTAATAAGTTTTTTTCATATTTTTTATTTTAAAAAATTAAAAAAAAATTTTAATAAATTTTTTTCTTAATATTTTTTACCTTATTGTTTATTATAATAGCTTTATTTTATTTTATTTTATCCTCTTTATTTCTTCTTTCTATTTTTTCTCCCTTTTATTCTGAGCCGTGTGGATGAAAGGCTCTTGGTGCTCCAGCCAGGCATCAGGACTGTGCCTCTGAGGTGGGAGAGCCAACTTCAGGACACTGGTCCACAAGAGACCTCCCAGCTCCAAGTAATACCAAACAGCGAAAATCTCTCAGAGATCTCCATCTCAACATCAAGACCCAGCTTCACTAAATGACCAGCAAGCTACAGTGCTGGACACCCTATGCCAAACAACTAGCAAGACAGGAACACAGCCCCATCCATTAGCAAAGAGGCTGCCTAAAATCATAATAAGGCCACAGACACCACAAAACACACCACCAGACGTGGACGTGCCCACCAGAAAGACAAGAACCAGCCTCATCCACCAGAACACAGGCACTAGTCCCCTCCACCAGGAAGCCTACACAACCCACTGAACCAACCTTAGCCACTGGGGACAGATACCAAAAACAACGGGAACTACGAACCTGCAGCCTGTGAAAAGGAAACCCAAAACACAGTAAGATAAGCAAAATGAGAAGACAGAAAAACACACAGCAGATGAAGGAGCAGGGTCAAAACACACCAGACCTAACAAATGAAGAGGAAATAGGCAGTCTACCTGAAAAAGAATTCAGAATAATGATAGTAAAGATGATCCAAAATCTTGGAAATAGAATAGACAAAATGCAAGAAACATTTAACAAGGACGTAGAAGAACTAAAGAGGAACCAAGCAACGATAAAAAACACAATAAATGAAATAAAAAATACTCTAGAAGGGATCAATAGCAGGATAACTGAGGCAGAAAAACGGATAAGTGACCTGGAAGATAAAATGGTGGAAATAACTACTGCAGAGCAGAAAAAAGAAAAAGAATGAAAAGAACTGAGGACAGTCTCAGAGACCTCTGCGACAACATTAAACACACCAACATTCGAATTATAGGGGTCCCAGAAGAAGAAGAGAAAAAGAAAGGGACTGAGAAAATATTTGAAGAGATTCTAGTTGAAAACTTCCCTAATATGGGAAAGGAAATAGATGATCAAGTCCTGGAAGCACAGAGAGTGCCATACAGGATAAATCCAAAGAGAACCACCCCAAGACAAATATTAATCAAACTATCAAAAATTAAATATAAAGAAAACATATTAAAAGCAGCAAGGGAAAAACAACAAATAACACACAAGGGAATCCCCATAAGGTTAACAGCTGATCTTTCAGCAGAAACTCTGCAAGCCAGAAGGCAGTGGAAGGATATACTTAAAGTGATGAAGGAGAAAAACCTACAACCAAGATTACCCTACCCAGCAAGGATCTCATTCAGATTTGATGGAGAAATTAAAAACTTTAGAGACAAGCAAAAGCTGAGAGAGTTCAGCACCACCAAACCAGCTTTACAACAAATGCTAAAGGAACTTCTCTAGGCAAGAAACACAAGAGAAGGAAAACATCTACAATAACAAACCCAAAGCATTTAAGAAAATGGGAATAGGAACATACATATCGATAATTACCTTAAATGTAAATGGATTAAATGCTCCCACCAAAAGACACAGGCTGGCTGAATGGATACAAAAACAAGACCCATATATATGCTGTCTACAAGAGACCCACTTCAGACCTAGAGACACATACAGACTGAAAGTGAGGGGATGGAAAAAGATATTCCATGCAAATGGAAATCAAAAGAAAGCTGGAGTAGCTATACTCATATCAGATAAAATAGACTTTAAAATAAAGAATGTTACAAGAGACAAGGAAGGACAGTAAATAATGATCAAGGGATCAATTCAAGAAGAAGATATAACAATTATAAATATATATCCACCCAACATAGGAGCACCTCAATACATAAGGCAACTGCTAACAGCTGTAAAAGAGGAAATCAACAGTAACACAATAATAGTGGGGGACTTTAACACCTCACTTACACCAATGGACCGATCATCCAAAATTAAAATAAATAAGGAAGCAGAAGCTTTAAATGACACAATAAACCAGATAGATTTAATTGATATTTATACAACATTCCATTCAAATACAGCAGATTACACTTTCTTCTCAAGAGCACATGGACCATTCTCCAGGATAGATCACGTCTTGGGTCACAAATCAAGCCTCAGTAAATTTAAGAAAATTGAAATCATATAAAGCATCTTTTCTGACCACAATGCTATGAGATTAGAAATGAATTACAGGGAAAAAAACGTAAAAAACACAAACACATGGAGGCTAAACACTACATTACTAATTAACCAAGAGATCACTGAAGAAATCAAAGAGAAAATCAAAAAATACCTAGAAACAAATGACAATGAAAACATGATGACCCAAAACCTATGGGATGCAGAAAAAGCAGTTCTAAGAGGGAAGTTTATAGCAATACAAGCCTACAGCAAGAAACAGGAAAGATCTCAAATAAACAACCTAACCTTGCACCTAAAGCAATTAGAGAAAGAAGAACAAAGAACCCCAAAGGTAGCAGAAGGAAGGAAATCATAAAGATAGGATCAGAAATAAATGAAAAAGGAATGAAGGAGACAATAGCAAAGATCAATAAAACTAAAAGCTGGTTCTTTAAGAAGATAAACAAAATTGATAAGCCATTAGCCAGACTCATCAAGAGAAAAAGGGAGAAGACTCAAATCAATAGAATTAGAAATGAAAAAGGAGAAGTAACCACTGACACTGCAGAAATACAAACGATCATGAGAGATTACTACAAGCAACTCTATGCCAATAAAATGGACAACCTGGAAGAAATGGACAGATTCTTAGAAATGCACAACCTGCCGAGACTGAACCAGGAAGAAATAGAAAATATGAACAGACCAATCACAAGCACTGAAATTGAAACTGTGATTAAAAATCTTCCAACAAACAAAAGCCCAGGACCAGATGGCTTCACAGGCGAATTCTATCAAACATTTAGAGAAGAGCTAACACCTATCCTTCTCAAACTCTTCCAAAATATTGCAGAGGGAGGAACACTCCCCAGTTCATTCTACGAGGCCACCATCACCCTGATACCAAAACCAGACAAAGATGTCACAAAGAAAGAAAACTACAGGCCAATACCACTGATGAACATAGATGCAAAAATCCTCAACAAAATACCAGCAAACAGAATCCAACAGCACATTAAAAGGATTATACACCATGATCAAGTGGGGTTTATTCCAGGAATGCAAGGATTCTTCAATATACGTGAATCAATCAACAAGATACATCATATTAACAAATTGAAGGAGAAAAACCATTTGATCATCTCAATAGATGCAGAGAAAGCTTTTGACAAAATTCAACACCCATTTATGTTAAAAGCTCTGCAGAAAGTAGGCATAGAAGGAACTTTCCTCAACATAATAAAGGCCATATATGACAAACCCACAGCCAACATTGTCCTCAGTGGTGAAAAACTGAAACCATTTCCACTAAGATCAGGCACAAGACAAGGTTGCCCACTCTCACCACTATTATTCAACATAGTTTTGGAAGTTTTAGCCACTGCAACCAGAGAAGAAAAAGAAATAAAAGGAATCCAAATTGGAAAAGAAGAAGTAATGCTGTAACTCTTTGCAGATGACATGATACTATACATAGAGAATCCTAAGGATGCTACCAGAAAACTACTAGAGCTAATCAATGAATTTGGTAAAGTAGCAGGATACAAAATTAATGCACAGAAATCTCTTGCATTCCTATACACTAAAGGTGAAAAATCTGAAAGTGAAATTAAGAAAACACTCCCGTTTACCATTGTAACAAAAAGAGTAAAATATCTAGGAATAAACCTACCTAAGGAGACAAAAGACCTGTATGCAGAAAATTATAAGACACTGATGAAAGAAATTAAAGATGATACAAATAGATGGAGAGATATAGCATGTTCTTGGATTGGAAGAATCAACATTGTGAAAATGACTCTACTACCCAAAGCAATCTACAGATTCAATGCAATCCCTATTAAACTACCACTGGCATTTTTCACAGACTAGAACAAAAAATTTCACAATTTGTATGGAAACACGAAAGACCCTGAATAGCCAAAGCAATCTTGAGAACGAAAAATGCAGCTGGAGGAATCAGGCTCCCTGACTTCAGACTATATTACAAAGCTACAGTAATCAAGTCAGTTTGGTACTGGCACAAAAACAGAAACATAGATCAATGGAACAGGATAGAAAGCCCAGAGATAAACCCATGCACTTATGGTCACCTTATCTTTGATAAAGGAGGCAAGCATATACAGTGGAGAAAAGACAGCCTCTTCAATAATTGGTGCTGGGAAAACTGGACAGCTACATGTAAAAGTATGAAATTAGAACACTCCCTGACACCATACACAAAAATAAACTCAAAATGGATTAAAGACCTAAGTGTAAGGCCAGACACTATCAAACTCTTAGAGGAAAACATAGGCAGAACACTCTATGACATACATCACAGCAAGATCCTTTTGACCCAGCTCCTAGAGAAATGGAAATCAAAACACAAATAAACAAATGAGACCTAATGAAACTTAAAAGCTTTTGCACAGCAAAGGAAACCATAAACAAGACCAAAAGACAACCCTCAGAATGGGAGAAAATATTTGCAAATGAAGCAACTGACAAAGGATTAATCTCCAAGATTTACAAGCAGCTCATGCAGCTCAATAACAAAAAAACACACAACCAAATCCAAAAATGGGCAGAAGACCTAAATAGACATTTCTCTAAAGAAGATATACAGATGGCCAACAGACACATAAAAGAATGCTCAACATCATTAATCATTAAAGAAATGCAAATCAAAACTACAATGAGGTATCATCTCACACCAGTCAGAATGGCCATCATAAAAAAATCTACAAACAATAAATGCTAGAGAGGGTGTGGAGAAAAGCGAACACTCTTGCACTGTTGGTGGGAATGTAAATTGATACATCCACTATGGAGAACAGTATGGAGGTTCCTTAAAAAACTACAAATAGAAATACCATACGACCCAGCAATCCCACTACTGGGCATATACCCTGAGAAAACCATAATTCAAAAAGAGTCATGTACCAAAATGTTCATTGCAACTCTATTTACAATAGCCAGGACATGGAAGCAACCTAAGTGTCCATCATCGGATGAATGGATAAAGAAGATGTGGCACATATATACAATGGAATATTACTCAGCCATAAAAAGAAATGAAATGGAGGTATTTGTAGTGAGGTGGATGGAGTTAGCGTCTTTCGTACAGAGTGAAGTAAATCAGAAAGAGAAAAACAAATACAGTATGCTAACACATATATATGGAATCTAAGGAAAAAAAAAAAAAGGCCATGAAGAACCTAGTGACAAGACGGGAAAATAGACACAGACCTACTAGAGAATGGACTTGAGGATATGGGGAGGGGGAGGGCTAAGATGTGAAAGGGTGAGAGAGTGGCATGGACATATATACACTACCAAATGTAAAATAGATAGCTAGTGGGAAGCAGGCGCATAGCACAGGGAGATCATCTTGGTGCTTTGTGACCACCTAGAGGGGTGGGATAGGGAGGGTGGGAGGGAGGGAGATGCAACAGGGAAGAGATATGGGAACATATGTATATGTATAACTGCTTCACTTTGTTATAAAGCAGAAACTAACACACCATTTTAAAGCAATTATACTCCAATAAAGAAGTTTAAAAAAAAATTGTTAGATATCCAATTAAACAGCCCCTTTACAAAAAAAAAAAAAAAAAGGCCCCTTGACTAAATTTTACAAAGACCAAAACAGTAAACTTTTTTCATTAATTTATGGGTAATACACAGGAACAATTTAATTCATGCCAAGTTTCACTACTAGTCCTGCATATGCATAAATTATCTTCCTACCTTCACACTCTTTGTAAATGCAAGTTAGTTTTACTGTGACTTCTAAAAATTTAATTCAATACCCTTGTTTAGAGTATTCTCCATCAACATCATTACTTTCCTCACTTATATAAAGATTTCATTTCTCATATATGTATCATCAACTGTTATCCAAGTCCTTCTACATCTAACATTTAGGTTGTTTCCTATTTTTATGTGTTAGAAATAAAAATTGAATAAATGTTCATACATTACATAACATAAATGTCTTGTTGATTAGGTTAAAATTCTTAAACCAAAATTCCTGGGTCAAAGTTATCCTTCTTATAAATATTTTCATATACATTTTCAAATGGCACCTTCCCCTGAAACTTTGAACCAATAGTCTCCCAAACAGGAGATGACAATAGGTATAGCTGTCTTTCATTCCAACACCAATGATTATCTTTAAAAATTGACCAAATTAAACAGGCAAAAATAGAATCTCATTTTTAAATGTACATTCATTAAATTTATGAGGGAAAATCAATTTTTAATTTTAATAGTAATTTTTGGTTATCTGCCTTCCTTTCTTCCTTTCGTCTTTCTTTCCTCCTTCTCCCTTTTTGAAAAAAAAAATATTTTTTATGTTGTTTTACATTGACTTGTGCCTTTTTGCTGAAATTTACCATAAAAATACACAAAAATAAAATCTCTCTTTATTATTGAAGATAACTTGTTGTCAAATGTGTGACAACACATTTAGTTTTAGTTATGTTCTTTTAAATGTCTTATTTTGATTGTATGGTATTTACTGTTTCCATGTAAGATATTTAAAGTGTTTTACTGTACTAATTTCATCCTTTATTTTTTGTTATTTAATGGCCAATTTACACTTGTCTAATTTTATATTTTCTTCTTATATTTTATCTTAATTTTTAACTCCTTAATTTACCTGTAACTAGTGCTATTCCATGCTCTGATATAAACATTTACATTTCCATGTATCTAAATTTAACTATTTGTCTCAACACCATGTGTCATATTTAGACTTTTACCCACCGTTTTCAAATGTCACCATCATGCGGCTCATTGTAATGTGTGCTAGATTGTTGTTCTGGTTGTTTTTATCTGTTCCACTCGTGTGTTTGCTCTTGTACCAGCAACACAATTTTTTTACGTATACTATCACTCTAAAACATTTTACTAACCAGTAGAGCATATTCACCTCACAATGTTTTTGCATTTTTAAAATTTTCTTTATTGAAGGACAGTTGATTTACAATGTTGTGCCAATCTCTGCTGTACAGCAAAGTGGCTCAGTTATATACATAGAAACATTCTTTTTTGCATTCTTTTCCATTATGGTTTATCCCAGGATATTGAATATAGTTCCCTGTGCTATACAGTAGGATCTTGTTTTTTTATCCATCCTATATATAATAGTTTTCTTCTATTAACCCCAAAGTCTCAGTCCATCCCTCCCCCACCCATCCTTCTCCTTGGCAACCACAAGTCTGTTCTCTATGTCTGTGAGTCTGTTTCTGTTTTGTAGATAGGTTCATTTGTGCCATATCTTAGATTCCACATATAAGTGACATCATCTGGTATTTGTCTTTCTCTTTCTGACTTACTTCACTTAGTATGATAATTTCTAGTTGCATCCATGATGCTGCATATGACATTATTTCATTCTTTTTTATGGCTGAGTAGTATGCCATTGTATATATTATATGTACAACATCTTCTTTATCCACTCATCTGTCAATGGACATTTAGGTTGTTTCCATGTTTTGGCTATTGTGAATAGTGCTGCTATGAACATAGGGGTGCATGTATCTTTTTGAAATATTTTTTACATTTTTGAAGGTATTTGTTTTCCTAAAAATTAACTCATTTCCCTACTTAAAGGCTCACATGAAGTTTTTTATTGACATAAAATTGAAATATTAACTTATTAATGAAATTCACCCAAGAGTATGATATATCTTTTTTTTTTATTTACCTGTTCTTTTTAGTCCTTCTAAAAAAAAATATCTTCATCGAAAACATTGTTATAATGGTAATCTCAATATCTGTGGGTGGTTGTTCTTTAAAAGGAAATTGAAACCTCAAACCTAACCTACTCTGAGTATAATTATACAGCATTTGTAATTGGCACATTTACAAGCTCCCATTAGTTAAGAGTGTGCTCTAAAAGAAGCCCTTTTATATAGAAAGAAAACAAAATAGTGATCTCACATGTTAATGCTCTCTGCTGAGCATTGTTCATCTGTCTTCATTTATTCTGTACCACTTTAGTTTACACCTAAATAAAACCTTCTATGCATGAATGAAAAACCCATACACACGAATCTATAGGAATAGTGGTTTAATTTTTATAACAACATTTCATGTAAATTATTTTTTTTAATTTCAAAGTCAGATTCAGAAGACAAACTTGATGAGAAACTGGAGGCTCAGGAAGGTGAAGTTAAATGATTTAGGTTGCATTCCAAGAAGGAACAGAGCTGGGAACAGAGTCCAGGTGTGCAGAACTCTGTTGCCTTTACCCACAAAACTCAGCTCTCATGTAACACAATACAAAGGATATTTTTAAATTATTATATGTTAACTACTTACTCATAATTAATCTTAAGAAGAATCATCATATATCAAGATTTGCCAGTTATACCCATACTATTAAGCAGTTGTTTTTAGTTATTGTATCATGCTCAGATTACATTTAAATATTTATTTAAAGCTGCATATGTTAGGTGGCATCGTGACAAAATTGTTCTAATAAACCTAAAAATGAACTTTCTCTATAAACACATGTTCAACACTTTCAATACCAAAGTTAATTTGAAAAAGAAAATAAAATATTTCCTGGCTTTTTCAATTGAATTTGGAGATAGAATATTTCTTAAATATTTTTCGGACAGCAGTCATGACAAGTAAGTTAAAAAGTTAAAACAAAGAAAATAGAAGTTCTTTTAAAATTCTTAGAATGGTCATCATAAAAAAATCTACATACAATAAATGGTGGAGCGGGTATGGAGAAAAAGGGGCACTCCTACACTGTTGGTGGGAATGTAAATTGGTAAAACCACTAAGGAGAACAGTATGGAGGTTCCTTAAAGAACTAAAACTAGAACTACCATATGAACCAACAATCCTGGAGAAAACCATAATTCAAAAAGATACATGCACCCCAATGTTCACTGCAGGACTATTTACAATAGCCAGGGCATGGAAGCAACCTAAATGTCCATCAACAGAGAAATGGATAAAGAGGTGGTACATATATACAATGGAATATTACTCAGCTATTGAAAAGAACAACCGAATGCCATTTGCAGCAACATGGATGGACCTAGAGATTGTCACACTGAGTGAAGTAAGTCAGACACAGAAAGACAAATATCATATGATAGTGCTTATATGTGGAATCTTAAAAAAGAAAAGGGTACAAATGAACTTATTTACAAAACAGAAGTAGAGTCACAGAGGTAGAAAACAAACTTATGGTTACCAGAGGATAAGCGAGGTGAGGGATAAATTGGGAGATTGGGATTGACATATATACACTACAATATATAAGATAGATAACTAATAAAAACATGCTGTATAGTGCAGGGAACTCTACTTAATACTCTGTAATGGCTTATATGGGAAAATAATCTTAAAAAAAAAGAGTGGTTGTGTGTATATGTATAACTGATTACTTTGCTGTACACCTGAAACTAATGCAACATTGTAAATCAACTATAGTCCAATAAAAATTTAAGAAACAAAATAAAATAAAATGCTTAGTCCACATCTAGACAGGCATTTAAAATACAGTTTGGGACATCTAGTTCAAGGCAGTAAATATGCAAATGCTCTGTTTGATAACTGAAAACATACCACAGAATTAGATAATGGTAGAGGTCAGATTTGAACACAAATCTGTTTGATACAGAGCCCTCCTCTAAATAAAGGGTAAAACACAAAAGAATATCAGAATATATATATATATATATACATATATTATTGTATAAAGATATAAGCTAACTCAAAAACATTTGCAAAATGAAACGACAGATAACAGCAACAATAAGACTTCAGTTTTATATCAAGGTATTGATAAAGGTTTCATGGAGGCAATGGAAATTAATTGAGGCTGAAGCATTCCTGAATTCATAAATTCAAACAGTCTAGTCTCAGGTCACAACCAGTATCCTTTCAGTTTTGTCCTTCAGTCACTCCTACTGAAATTGTTCTCTGACCACATCAGTGTTTCCCTTATTTCAGGTTTGTATTTCTTTTATTTTCTCCTTTAGAACCTGCCATTCCAGATGTTCACAAGGGAAAGCACCAACCTTCTACCTTCTATCAGCATTTGAGGCTGTGTGTGGAACCTCTTTAAATTACTCCCTTTGAATAAATACTGAACAAGGTTTGAATTTATTATATTAAAAAGTAAACTCTCTTGGAGATAGAATCACTGCTTTTCCAACTTTAATTTTCTGGTAGAGTTATATGCATGATATTTCAATAAGTCTTATTATAACATGGCTTCCATTTTAGTTCATCTGATTTATATTACTCTAGTTTGTCACTGTCATTCTTAGCTTATGACACAGAAGACTGTCAATGTGTGCTATGCAAATATTATATTCATATTTATTAAATTTAAGTTGAACAAGACATTGATTGTATTATCAATGCATACACCTACAATTTTTTCTTCTTTGAGCCTTGTGTGTATACCAGAAGGCTTTAGTTTCTATTCATAAACCATCTTTCCCTAATTCTTTAATGAACACTCTCATTCCCAGAGTGCTAGAAAGTACTTCCCCCACTGAGATTTCAATTCAATAAATAGTGAGACAGATAAAAGTGTATTTCATATTCACATATCAGAATAAATAATGGAACATTTTTCATTTTTCTTCAACTTCTAGAAAATAAATGAACGCTACCTTAGAAAGACAATGCAGACTTCTGCATGAAATGAGGAAAAAATATCATGTAGTTAATTTTAACCTACTTTATATATTTTTTCTAACAATGTATTACCATCTTATAAGTAACTTAGAGAATTAAAATAGGAAGGTAGTCCTATAACTTCTACCTTTAAATGAAGCAGGATCATTTATAGATGGGAAGAGTAATCTTACAATATTTAAATCAAAATAATATTTTTCTGGTGTCACACAATCCTCTCTTACTTCAGAGTTTTCCAATGATGATTAAGCAAAGAGGAATTAATAAAGTCCTTTTTTGGGCTCTCGCCCAGGGACAATGGATGTTTACTTCGATTAGATGATCACAAAAAGTATGTATATATGTCTTCTTTTCATCTCCATGTTCTCTCTTTTTTGCATGCTAAAATTTTTGGGTGCATATATTTTATTCTTATAAACATCTTTAACTCTGGCAGTTATTGATATTCCAGTTTGGGGGCTCAGTGCAAAGAAGATAACGCTGCTTTTTAGGATGGGTTTTGGGCTTCAAGGGTAAGAATGGGGAAAGAGGGCTTTGGACGGCTGCATTATTTAACATTCACCAGATTAAAAAGGTGGCAGGGATTCAGTGTAAGGGTCTGGTTTGCAGTCAAGGGAGTGCGTTCATGTGGGAAGTTCTTTTTTTAAATTTTTATCTTATATTGGACTTTAGTTGATTTACAATGGTGTGTTAGTTTCAAGTGTACAGCAAAGTGATTCAGCTATACATATACATATATCTATTCTTTTTCAAATTATTTTCCTATTTAGGTTATTACAGAATGTTGAGCAGAGTTCCTTGTGCTATAGAGTTGGTCCTTGTTGGTTATCTGTTTTCAGTGTAGTGGTGTGTATATGTCAATCCCAAACTCCCAATTTATCCCCCTTTTCCTTATTGTTATTACTCACTATCCTATTTTATTAAAGAGACATTGTCAAAAAAGATAAAATCATGAGACACATAGATACAAAATAAACATGTTAAAGATTTTATTTAACTCACTATTAAGAAGAAACCAGTAAGGTATTGCAACCAGTTAAAAGAACAATCCAAGCAAAGTCACATTTTTAGATCAGAAATATTGAAATGAATGTATAAATTGAAGCAAAACTGGATTCTCCCATATTGGAAAAATGGGAAGTCAATAGAGCCTCTAATGGAGTAATTTATTTGCATGTCTATAAAATTATTTTAAATTTCTATCAGCTATGTAAAGCTTGAAAATTACAAAATAGCTAAAAATGAAATACTTCAATTAAATGAATTATATGGAATTTTTTCTTTATTTCTCTTTCTGAGAACTTATTATAGTGTATAGAAATGCAACAGGTTTCTGTACACTGATTGTGTATCCTGTAAATTTACCAAATTATTTATTAGTTCTGGTAGGTTTTTGGTGGCATATTTGGGATTTTCTCTATAAAGTATCATGTCATCTGCAAACAGTGACAGCTTTACTTCTTTTTCAATTTGCATTTTTTTTCTTACCTAGTTGCTGGGGTCAGGATTTACAATACTATGTTGAATAAAAGTGGTGAGAGTGGACAACCTTGTCTTGTTCTTGATTCTATAGGAAAAGTTTTCAGCTTTTCACCATTAAGTGTGAAGTTAACAGTGGGTTTGTCATATATTGACTTTATTAGATTGAGGTATGCTTCCTGTATACTCACTTTGTTGAGAGATTTTATCATAAATGGTTGTTGAATTTTGTCAAATGCTTTTTCTGCCTCTATTGAGATGATCATGTGACTTTGATTCTTCATTTTGCAAACGTGATGTATCATATTGATTGATCTGCAGAGGTTAAACCTCCCATGTATCTCTGGAATGAATCCCACTTGATCATGGTGTATGGTTCTTTTAATGTATTGCTTAAGTTGGTTTGCAAATATTTTGTTGAGGTGTTGAGGATTTGGGGATCTATGTTTATCAGGGATATTGACCTGTAAATTATGTGTGTATTTGCTGCCTTGTCTGGTATTGGTATGAGGGTGATGCTGGCCTCATAGAATGAGTTTGAAAGGGTTCCTTTCTCTTCATTTTTTTTTTTTTTTGAATAATCTGAGAAGGATAGGTATTAGTTCTTCTTTAAATGTTTGGTAGAATTTACCTATGAAGTCATTTGAAGCTGGACTTTTGTTTTTTGTGAGTTTTGATTACTGATTCAATTTTGTTACTAGTAATTGTTTTATTCAGGTTTTCTATTTCTTCATAATTCAGCCTTAGAAGCTTATATATTTCAAGGAATTTATCCATTTCTTTCAGGTGTTCTAATTTGTTGGTATATAATTTTTCATAGTGTTCTCTTATGATCCTTTATATTACTTGTGGTATTTGTTGTAATTTCTCCTGTTTCATTTTTGACTTTATTTATTTAGGCTCTGTCTCTTTTTTTTTGATGAGTCTGGCTAAAGGTTTGTTTATCTTATCAAAGAACCAGCTATTAGTTTCATTGATCCTTTTCATTGTTTTTTAAGTCTCTGTTTCATTTATTTTTGTCTCTTTACTATTTCTTTTCACCTACTAACTCTGGGCTTTACTTGTTCTCCTCTTTCTTGTTCCTTTAAATGTAAATTTAGATTGTTTGAGATTTTTTTTGTTTGTTTGATTGTTTCTTGACATAGACCTGTTTTGCTATATACTTCTATCTTAGAACTGCTTTTGCTGCATCCCACAGATTTTGGAAAGTTGTTTTTCCACTTTCATTTGTCTAAAGGTATTTTTTAAAAATTTCCTCTTTGATTTCTTCATTGACCCATTGGTTGTTTAGCAGCATCTTATTTAGCTTCCATGTGTTTGTAGTTTATCCAATTTTCTTCTTGTAATTACTACCTTTAAGAATCTCTCTTTAACTTTTGCCAGTTTCTTTTTGCTGTTCTGATTGGATGATTGCCATCATTCTATTTGCTTATTTGTTCTTCTGTATCATCTAATCTGCTGTTGATTCCCTCTAGTGTAGTGTTTATTTCAGGTATTGTATTCTTCAGGTCTAATTGGTTCTTCTTTTATTTTCTCTTTGTTGACATTCCCTCTGAGTTCATCCATTCTCCTCCTGAGTTTGGTGTGCAGCTTACCACCATTGCTTTACACTCCATCAGGTAGATTTCTTATCTCCATTTCATTAGGGTTTTTTCCTGGGGTTTTATCTTCTTCTTTCATTTGGAACATATTACTCTGTCTCCTTATTTTGTTAGACTTTCTGTGCTTGTGTTGATGAATGAAGCAAAACAGCTACTTCTCCCAATCTTGAAGGAGTGACCTTGTGTGAGAGGATACCCAGTGTAAACTACATATACCAGGCAGTTTTAGCAGGTAGGGTAGAGATGGAGCAGATATGGATGGAAATGGGATCCCAAGGGGACTTAAACAATGGTTCTCACCAGTGCCTCTGACCCCGGAGAGAGTTCTAGCAGTTCCCTGACCATTTGGCAGATGCTCTAAGGTAAAGTAATTGGATTTCCTTCCCTCATAGTATAGGCACCCTTTAAACTGATTATATATATATATATATATATAAAATATTATATAATATATAAAAAATATATATAATATATAAATATATAAATATATAAATATATAAATATATAAATATATATATATATATATATATATATATATATATATATATATATATATATATATAGACACACACACACATACAGCTGTGTCCCTTGCCAGCTGTGTCCTTTGCCAGGCATGCCTGCAATGGACCCTTCAGTGATATTCCTCCCTACTATAGGTCACTGTGTCATGGGTGGGATTTCCATGAATACTGTGTCTTCACTGTTGCTATCCATTTCTATGTGGTCCCTCTATGTGCAGAAGCTATCAATTAGCCCTCAGTTCTTCAGGAAAAATTGCTCTATACTTAGGTGTAGATTCAGTGTGTCCCTGAGAGGAGGTGGGTCTTCCTACACCACCATCTTGGACTCCTTTCAGAATTTCCTTCCTTTTAAACGTAGAAAAATAACCCATTGTGTTTTATCACATTTTGCTTATCTATTCATCCACAAGTGGATGCTTGGGTTGCTCTCTTCTTTTAGGTTTTGTGAATAATGCTGTTATGAACATGGTTGTAAAAATACCTCTTCTAGACCCTGCTTTCAATCCTTCTGGGTATATACCCAGGAGAGGAACTGCTGGATGATATGCTAATTCTAATTTTTAATATTTTTTAGTAACCACTATACTGTCTTCCACAGTGGCTTTACCATTTTACATTCCCACCAACCGTGCCAAATGTAAAATGGCACTGTTGGTGGGAATGTAAAAAAAAAAAGTGGACCAATTTCTCCATATCCTCGCTAACATTTGTGAATAACATTTTCTTGATCCTAATTTTTCTGATTAAGCTTTCTGTTGACTTCTGTTTACTTCTACTGTATTTGAAGTGATTGCTACTGGTTGTCACAACATAATATAATGTTAACTCTCTTATTGATGTTCCTTATATTTGCCTCTTTTGTCCCCATTCTCTAAATGTCAGTATCCCTCAAGTGTCTAAGTACAACTCTGTTAAATTATTTTTCTTAAGTTTTCTTGCACTATGATTTAACCAAAAACTGTGTCTATAAGTCTAACCATTAACAATAGCTCCCACATATTTGTACAGATCCTTCTATGTGACAATTGAAATATTTTGAATTTTACAGTAGAATATCTTTGAAATGAAGTTTCCTGCAAAATTCAAACACATCCTAAAAATATTTATCTAGAGCTCAATCTTAAATTTACTATTATTTGATTCCATGCAAAACTGCAGTAAAATAATTGACATTAGAGAGGCAGTCACTAGGGGATATGCTAATATTCCATTTATAAATGTGTTTATAGTTTATAATTATGCAAATAGATTACACAATATAGAATCTATGGATAAGTATAGCTGAGCTTTCATTCCAAAATGATTTTAATTAATTTCATATATTCTCTAGAGCATCAAGAGCAATTCTGTCTGTAATATAAATATCGTGTAAATAAATGAAGCAATGTTAACTAATAATACTATTGACAATAACAGAAATCATTTTTTGTGTTTGTATGATATAGAAATTGCCAAAGAAACTTAATGGTTTTACAAGTATCAGATATAAGTCCAGGCAACAAAAACTAGAGATAGGTTTTATTATTTTATCTTACAAATATAAAGAAAGTATAAAACTAATTTCCCTGATTTGAACAAGTTCAAAATACTAATAAATGGCAAAACTGTGATTCAAACCTAGGCATGTAGCACCTCAAAGCCCTGTAGTTAGACAGTATCTTTTTTTTTTTTTTTTGTCCATGCCACATGGCTTGTGGGATGTTAGTTCCCTGACCAGGGATTTGAAGCTGGGCCCTTGTCAGTAAAAGCATGAAATCCTAACCACTGGACTGCCAGGGAATTCCCTAGCCAATATCTTATACTTTAACTCCACAGATATAAACTGGAAGAAATACAATTCAAATGAGATATTGTCTCATTATTCCATACTTTGACAGATCAACAATCAAACAAACATGAAAAGGCCAAACAATACAGTGAATAAGGATATATTAGCTGTTCCACCTTTCTTGTTTGGGTTGCTTCTCTCTGGTATCATGGACTCCTCTCATTTTAAGGAAGTAAATCTTGGTTCATGGTTTTATGTAGTTGTTTGTGGCATAATTTGATCACTATGTCTCACAGGCTAACTATGACTACAGATGTTTGTTTCATATTTATCATTTGCCTAAATCCTAATCCTAGATTTCTTGAATTCCTCTGTTCTGTGAATGAATGATTCTCAGTTATGCATTACCTTGGTTTTGATAACAGAAAACATATAAGTTACTAATTCAAGAGAGAAGCCTTAAGTATAAGATTTTGAGGATAATAATGGAGAGAATTATTTGGTAGCCCACTCTTTCCCTTAATCTTCATTGCCTAACGTATGGTATTTCTCTGAATGTCTAACTGTTCTGGTTTTCAGGGTAGCTGACTATAGATTGGAAAGCACAGAACCCAGCTGTTTAATCTCCTCTAAGACTTCATCTGCTGTGACTCATATGACTCATACATCTGCTTTTGAGTTACTTTTGTAATTCCCTTTTGGCAGGTATTTTCCAAATTTCTACCATGTAGGGTAAAGTGTTTTACCCATCAATTATTCTTGTCTTTTATTATTTAATTAAACAGTTTTCTTAAGGAAAAAAAAAATAGTGGTATTTATCTGAATGATGGGATCAGCAATAACTACCTTAGTAGACCCGGCAGAGGAAAGTCAAAATACCATAGAAATTCTGGGTTTCCATTATTTCTGGATCAAGAGCAGCAATGGGCTCAGATGATAGGTTATAAAGCCCAGACCCAACACTGAAGCCTAAAGAATGAACTTACTTGAAAAAGATGGAATGAACACCTGAGGTCTTTACATAAAAACATTATGGATGGTTTTGTTTGGGGGATACTGACTCAGCTCTTCTCTAAGAAAAACTGATCAGTCCAAACCAGAGTTTCTACAATTATATCATGGAGAGTTTATCATTCTGTGTCCAAATAAGAGAGGGAAACTACACAATTATAGGAATATAAGAAATTTATTATGAAGAATTATCAATTCCAACAGGAGGTTGGAGTAAGGAAGTATAGTTTGCTGGAAATCCACCCTCTAGTATGTTAAGAACATTGATCCCAAGGCAATGCCTCACTGAAAGCACCATACTACAAGTTTGCCCAAAGGACAGTGTTGGCAGAAGCCACTGGCCACTGGGTGCTGTTGACTACCATGCAGGGAAAGAATCAGGTGCTGAGGAAGCTTTGAGCAGTGCAGCAGACTGGTGAGAGAGCACCAGAACCAAGAGGCAAAACCCTTCCTCCTGCAATGAGATCCCATCACTATCTATGGACAAACAAAGGGAAAAGTATATAAAGGGCTCAGATCCATTTGCAAAGAGCAGGAGAAAATTTATGAATTAGAGGCACAAAGGCAGTAAATCAATAACCAGAACAAAGTGAGATAATTTGTGTTAATAAATTTATTGTTGGCTACTGAAATATGATCTCTTGGTTCATTTGTTAAGTTTTTCTTAACTGAAATAAGTTTACCTAAAATGCAAGGATTTTTAAAAATTTCAATTTCAACCTATGTATTTATGTCTTAATCAAACCATTACAATGTGAAAGAACATTTGCTTTACCTCACTCCATAGTTAACAAAATATTTTGTTGAACTTCAAACCTATTTTAATTTCTAATGAACTTTTCTAATGAAATTAGAAATTCTGTTAGCATGTACATTGGAGGAAAGAGGAAAATACTCAGACAAATACAAAGTGGTCATAATTGTATAAGGAGAAGCTGAGAAGAGTCATACAGGAAAAGAGAGATGAAGTTATTCTATTTAAGAAGGTATCCATTATTTTTTTCACTCATTTCTCCTAAACAAATTTAAACCATAAAAAAACACAGTTTGTAAGTAGTTGCTTTTATAGTTAGAAAGCATTAATATGCCTTGGATTCATTTCTTTTTTTTGTTTTTATTTATTTTATTTTATTTTTTAACATCTTTATTGGAGTATAATTGCTTTACAATGGTGTGTTAGTTTCTGCTTTATAACAAAGTGAATCAGCTATACATATACATATATCCCTATATCTCCTTCCTCTTGTGTCACCCTCCCACCCTCCCTATCCCACCCCTCTAGGTGGTCATAAAGCATCGAGCTGATCTCCCTGTGTTATGCGGCTGCTTCTTACTAGCTTTCTAATCCACCCAAATGAAACTCAGGAACATGACTACTGAGGCTTTAAATCGCCTTTCCACTGAAGTTGCATTTAAAACACTATACTTCTATTGGGCAGAGGGCAATTGGGTTCACATGTGTGTCTAAGTGTGTATTTATACAACACAGATGGTCCCTGACTTACAATGGATTGACGTAATATTTTTAGACTTTGCAAGGGCACAAAAGCAATATGCATTCAGTAGAAACCATATTTCAAATTTTGAATTTTGATTTTTCTCAGCTTAGCTGTATGATAAACCATACTCTCTAGTGATGCTGGGCAATGTCAGCTAGCCACAACTCCCAGTCAGCCACATAATCACGAGGATAAACAACTGATACATAACCATTCTGCACTCTTACAACCATACTGTTTTTCACTTTCAGTACAGCATTCACTAAAGTACATGAGATATTGAACACTTTATCATAAAATAGGCTTTGTGTTAGATGATTTTTCCAACTATAGGCTGATGTAAGTGTTCTGAGCACATTTAATAGAGGCTAGGCTATGCTATGATTTTTGATAAGTTAGTGTATTCAATGCATTTTCAACTTACAATGGGTTTATTGGGATGTAACTCCATCATAAGTTGATGAAGATCTGTAGTAGTAGATGAGTTTGGTGCCCCCACTAGATTGAGAGCCCTGACGGGTACTTTGGCCATTTCTGTAACATCAGTGTGCACTCCATGCATAGAACAGAACAAGTGTTCCCCGTAAATGTTGATCAAAGGTCTATGGAGTGTATCTAACATAAAAAAGTTTGAGAACCATCCAGAGATTTGTAGTAGGGATATTGAACATGATCTGTCATGGTCATTTTTCCAAACAGATTCAGATGCTGGAGTTGGAAATTTTATGATTTTTTTAAAAACATATTCTTCAGTGTTCTATGTTTCTTTGTCTCATATTACTGAAAAGATCGAAGGGCCACTGGTAGTTCAGAGGTTCCATTATTAATGAAAAACAATGTATCCATTCTTTAAGTATATACAATCAGAGGATGTAATTTTTTCTGATATAGCATTCTCACAATATGTGATGATGAGATCAAATACACTGAAGACTGGAGGAAAATCAAAGACCTGTGATATGGCCCATTTATTTTAATACCAGCATCCAGAATAGGAAAAAGCATGAAGTTTTCTTGTTTCTATGACAACTACATATGGAAATTTCCCATTTCTAAAAAGGCTCAATGGATTTCATAAAATGAAGTTCAGCACTTTTTAATTATAACTGATTTTTACTTTCAAAAATAATTGTTACCCAAACATATTTATATTTGTTTTCATGTGATCATATGAGAAACTAACCATCCGAGGCTTCTTTATATTCCTATAGAAATTCTTGAAGAGCAACTATATTTTTTCTTTTATCTCCTCTGTTGATAAGCCCTTGAATTTCTCATAAGATGTCAAAAGCTTCAGTGTAGAACAGACTCTATCAATTATGTTCATATGAGTTCCAAGAGCTTGTGGGTTGGTAGCAATCAGATTGATCCTGAAAACAATGCATTTATTTATATTCCAATGTTACAGGTATATATAAGCGTATGTATGTGCATCATGCAGAGATGGAATGGATTTCTAGTCAAAACTTCTTTGCTGCTTATTATGAATCTGTCTTCCTTTACCACCAGATTTTTTTTTTTCCATACCTGTTATGATGACTTTTTCTGTCCCATGCAGTGACAATTTATGTAATGCTAAGATCTGCTTAGCATACTCTGCAGTACAAGTTCCTACAGTAGGAATATTTCTAGAACATTTGGCAGCTGTCAAGATCTTTATTTATTTGTTTAATTAATCACTAATATTTTGCATTCATTTGTAATAGATGGGTAATGCAAACTTGGTTTGGCTAAGGACTTATCATTATGTAAGTACATGTTACAGGTAGACACCTAAGGATCAGCCTTGCAACCCACATGGATACAGCAGAAACATTAAAAAGAGAATAGTGCAACTCCACAGATGTTGGGGATTACTGCTCTTCATATAATTGACATGGAGGAAACACTTTATATCAGTACCTCTTTTTGCCCTTAATTTTTAAGATTAAACATACAGAATGTTTAAAAATTTTTATTCTACAAAAATGGTAATTTCATGTGGTCTGACAGAATATTTTCCTTTGATTATACTCTGAATGCTCAGAACATATCACTGTGATGCTTTATAAAATTCACCATCTATGCTCATCCTATGTCCCAGAGCTTTTATTTCCCCTACTTTTTTTCTCAAATTTATTGTCCCTTCCTCATCCTCCTCTAATAGAATACTATCTCATCAGATCTCTCTTGGAGAATAGAAAACCACCCTGATTTCACCTCTGTGAAGCACAGCTCTCAGCCTCAGCTGAATTACACTTACCTCACAGCTGTAAATATCTATTTCAAAATCTCATTTTTTAAATGCCCCGAGGAAAACAGCCTAGGCTTTTGTAAGCCAGGTTGGGTGACTGTGCCTTTATAGTTGAAAGACTTTTTAACTTCACAAATGCCTGGCTCTCTGTGACGTTCCTTACACCTTGGAGGAAACTGTGGAATAACATCTTCATTCACACCTGAGTTTTTGGCCTCCAGAAGGAGTTTTCCAAGTCCCTTGTATAAATTGATAGCAGCTTTCTTGCCTCCCAGTCAAGACAATATTAAACAGAGAAGTGTCAGATTATGTCATAGCTCAAGGTTTAGACTGGTGTTCATAATGTCCTACTCTAGTATACATTCCCAATAAGCTTTGTGAGTATGAAAAATGTCAAGAAGCTTGTGCTTTCCATAAGACTCCTTAGATCTATTTTATGTGGCCACTTATAATCTGATTATCTCCTGAATATCTCTGATTTTTATTCATATCACATTTAAGCTGCCTGCACTGATTAGATCCTCTAAAAATTTCCAAATTCACAGCTACTTCTAGGTCTATCTCAGGAAATCTATGGTACTTATACAGAAAGGAAAGTGCATATGCAGTTAACTGTGTCACATTTGACTTGGTGCCAGAAGTCATATGCCTTCAGAATGCATACTGTACCTTTCAGAGCCCATGGCCAAGGCACTTGGCCAAGGTATAGACGTGGAGGTAGGTTGCTTTGGTCAATAGGACATTAGTAGGTGCGATACAGGCTGTGACTTACAAAACGCCTATGCATTGAACACTTGCTCACTTTGTGCTTAGAAATGGAAAACCAAAATGTGAATGAGCCTCTACTCTGAGATACCACTTTGAGTAGAATTGAAGCTTTCCCGTCAACAGCCTGCAAACTGCCAGACATATGAGTGAGGCCATCTGTTTTGGTCATTTCAGACTGCGTTAAAAAACACCCCAAAAGTGGCTTAAAACATTTACTTTTTTCCAGAATATGGTGTTTGAGCATGGCTTGGCAGGGATAGCTCAACTATGCTTTGCTTTTCAGCTAGGGCAGTTTAAAGGCTGCAGGCTAAAGTCATCTGAAGACTTACACTTCCCTGGTGGTTGATGCTGAATGCAGATTGGGTGTGTCAGTTCCTCTGCACAGGAGACTCTTAGAGTGCTTTCTCTGTATGGTCCATTTTGGACTTCTTCTCAGCCTGTTTGGTTGGTTGAAGAACAGGCATATCAAGAAACAGACCTAGGTACAAACTGTATAGACTTTTTTAACCCAGCCTTGGAAATAATGCATCAGGGACAGGCCCATCCAGATTCAAAGGGAGGAACTATGGACTTCAGTTCAATGAAGGAGTGTCAGTATTGCGTGGTAAGGAAAACAGAAGAGATGGAATGTATATTAGTGTGGCTGTTTTTGGAAAATACACTCCACCAGATTATTCTAGACTATCTAGCCCTTGCTCACCTGCCAGTGAACTTCAGGCTCATGAATGAGTCCAGAAGAGACCTGTGTTAAAAATCACCCAAGTTTCCAATTCAATATATTTTAATCTGGTAAATAATAGTTGTTTAAAAATTCTATGTTTTGGGCACTTTGCTATGCACCAAAGGATGATATAGTTATTGATACCCAGAGAAACAGTGCTTCTCTAATAAATTCTGATGTGAAACAACAGAAACTTGCATACACTACTGGGCATGAAAATTGGTAAAACCACTTGGAAAGTAGTGTGACAATATTCAGTAAAGGCAAAGATGTTCACATCCTGTGACCCCAACAATGCCTTTCCTAGTTATTTATCCTATAGAAATGGGTGCATATGTAATCGTGGCCCCCGTACAAGAATAATTGTGGTATGATTGCTCTTATGGTAGGTAGTAAAATTATTTAAAAAAAAAACAACAACAACCAATCATCAACATAGTTGTTACCATTAAGAGGAAGGAAGGGGGCTGTGACCACGAATAAACATACTGAAAGATTCTCAAGTATTGTACTAGCAATGTCCTCTTTCTTAATCTGGATGATTTGTTAAACTGTATATATATGTTTTATGCACTTTTATAAACTGTTCAGTTTCAACATTGAAAAATGTTTTTAATCCCTTAAATAAAGGAAAGGAAAGAGAAGAGAAGAGAAGAAGAGGAAAGGAAAGGAAATGAAAGCAAAGGAAAGATGTGATATTGTCTAGGGACTGGTCAGTGAGCAGATGATAGAAAAACAATGGAGAAACTGCTAGAGATAGCTAGAAAATCAGCAAAGAAACATTTAATATGACTGAAAAACTGTGAGCAAACTCAGAAGAGGTTGGAAAATGGGTGGTTTCTTTCAGGCCCTCCATATAAACAACAGCAGCTATGACTTTATCACCTTGCTAGGATTAGAAATGCTTCCGTATTTTTATTATCTTAAATTAGTTTTAATCTGACCTTTATGGAGCATATTTTCTAGGACTCTAAAATCTCTAATTTCCAAAAGATGACCTTACAGTTTTATCTATTTACTTTGGTATGGAAGCACTACAACACTCTCTCGCTTTTGTAGCAGTGTAGCTGTTTTCTAATGTACATCCATGAGCTAACATTGCTGTAGGTTCTAATCTAGGCAGCCATGGGTTTCCTCTTGTGCCCAAATCTCCAAAATTGTCTTATGAAATGCATATGTTGAATTCTAAATTTCACATGCTATTTTAGTTTATCTAGAGTGCTCAGAAGATGAAAAATGCATACATCCACGGACATGGAACAAAAGTGAGTTCAAAACTCGTCTACAAAATGGCAGAGATAACTGAACGAATTTCGGTATGTCTGACTCCAGAAAACACTCCCTCTGTGTCTTATATGATTTTGTTCCTCTATCTTAGCTTTATTTCTCTTTGTGCACTGGCAGCAATTCCCTCCTGTCCCTTACTTCTTCTTAGTTAAGTATACTTCTAGCATATTAACACCAGAAAGAAGGGGTCATGTTCCCTGTTGATGTTAACAGAAAATGTAGAGAGATAGGACTCTGATTGGATCGGCGTGGATCGCATAACAATCCTACGCCAGTGTCTATAGTCAAGAGGGTTAAAAGCTCAAGTTAGTCTGGGTCACTTATCTACTTATACCTGTAATAAGAAGGAAGGATCAGACCCATCAGAATATTCTAAATTATGAATAAGCGGGACTTGGCTCCTCAAAAAATGCTGGACAGATATGCAATCCAATTTCTATTCCACCTTCAACATTTTGGTCTTTTCTGGTTTCCCAAGTTGGTCTCTTAGCTATATGATTAGGTTGCTTTCTCTTTTCACTATGTTTGGACTGAAAATTCACTGAGAGAGCTTGGCTTCACTTAAGATACTTCATGTCCCTGAGATATTGCGGCTCATTTTGGCTTTCAGTGCTGCAAACATGGCTAAACTACTGTATCTAATAGGCTTTAAGGATGGCAAATCTTGGCCCAGACCTCAGGCCTCTTTTTCTGTGGGAGAGTTTGGGAGATTATGGTCTTCCAATCTCAAAAGTAAGAGAAACAAAGAAGAGTTTGGTGCAGTGGTGATGCTGAAATAAATGGAAAATGCATTGAGTTAAAACAACAGTTCAAATTCTAACCTCTCTCACAAACTTCACTTTTGTATATACTGTTTTAAAATTTTTTATTGGGGTATAGTTGATTCACAATGTTGTGTTAGTTTCAGGTGTACAGCAAAGTGAATCTGTTATACATATACATATATCCACTCTGTGATATACTTTTGAATTGCCACCTGAAAGTGCCTTCATTACACATCAGAATTTGTCCTCTGAGATGCCATGTAAAAACTTGCTTTCCAGGTTAATCCACATGGATGATACCTATGTGTTTGAGGGACGACTGGCTAAAACTTCCATTAATAGATAACAGAAGCTATGATAGAAAAAATCTATTGTATTTAAACATAATTGGCCATGATTTCAGAGTTTTTTTGGTACCCTGTGTAGCTGAATAGGTTTTAAAAATCTATTCATAAACTTTCTTAAACAAAGAATAATATTCTGAATCTCTAAACTCTAACTGGAACTTGGGCAAGATTAAGCTGAGTAGGTATGTATGCATGTGTGTGTGTTTGTGGCAAGTAGGGGAGAAAGAGAATACGAAGGAGAGAGGGAGAGAGAATACTAATTTATTTTATATATTTTAAAAAATATTTTAATTTTATTGGAACATAGTTGATTTACAATGTTGTGTTAGTTTCAGGTGTATGGCAAAGTGATTCAGTTATACATATACATATATTCATTCTTTTTTAGATTATTTTCTCATATAGGGTATCACAGAATATTGAATAGAGTTCCCTGTGCTACACAACAGGTCCCTGTTGGCTATCTATCTTATATATAGTAGTGTGTGTGTGTGTGTGTGTTCATCCCAATGAAAGTAATTTCTTTAGGTAGACAAGATAAAGTTGGGTGAAGAAAAAATATATTGTTCAAACATATTGGCTAATTATTGTGCACTATTACTATTATTCAGACATTAAAAGGGTCAAAGCAAGTCAACTATAAACATTAACATGGCTTAATTAAAATTGATCATTAATACTTATAGAAATATCAAGAGAGATACACAAAGACTCCTTTTATGTGCTTTCAACTAAAGCCAAAGTAAAGGAGATTCAAGTGATAAAAGGTAGTTAAAAGGGTAATATCTGCTTTTGCCCATTCTTATGCTTGATTTCTTCCAGTCATGATCTGGATTTTTATTGGGCTTTTTCTCCAAATCTCTCCATCAATGTACAAACACTTTTTGATGACTATGCCCTTGATGTTTCATTTACATTGCTGTTCCTGATCTTCCTAATAGACAACAATTGCTACATATTCCAAAAACAAGTATACCATAAAACCATTTTTTTTTCCTTATGCCAAATTCCATTACTTGGAGAAAGCAGTATATAAATCAAGACAGCATTCAAGCTTTGGAACTTATTTTAATTCCTTTGTAATGACTTCCACAGTGCTTTCAAAATAAAATCCAATTTCTCTGCAAGATATAAGCTCATGAACAGTTTCAGGTACTTCCCTCATTTGTCTCCCACCCTTATGTACTATGAGTTTATGAAGACTATGACGGAGTCTTGTTTTACTCATCTTCCAAACTATTCTATGGCTATAGCAAAAATGTTGGAGTGTATGTAGCCCCATATATATTTTTGTAAGTTTGCAAAAAGTTTATTGATTAATAAAACAAAACAAAACAGATGTTTGTCCAAGTCTATCACTAGTTAATGAAGAGACTGTGTTAAAGACAAGGTGTTTTTCCATCTGGTTAAGCTGCATTTAGCGTATACCAATGTTCTTCCTTTCTACTATGATTTTCAAGTCCATAAAACAGTCAGGCCTTGAGAAAAATTGTAAATCAAGAAAAGCTGTGGACGCCACCTCTAGTGTTCTCATCCATTGTGTTTTGGCGGAACAAATGCTTCTCTTTTTCTTTCCCGCTAAGAATGTCATGGTTAACATAAGCTCTTGCCTACCTAGTTTTCTCCATCAAAACTTTTTATTTCAAAAAAGACATATTGAACACCTTTTGTTCCAAAGATAGGAGTAAGCACATGGGATAAAGATCTGACCTAATAAAATCTACCATCTACTAGGAAAGGTATACAGTTATTGATGTACAATACTGGTTGGTTAATTTGGCTTCTGTTTTAAATCTCACATTTTATGATTTATTTTGAAAAGCAAAGTAAATTCTATCATGGTGATTGATATTTTGTTACTGTAGAAGCATGGAATCAGATGTGGTTCTTTAAATACTTCTTTTTCTCTAAGGTAACACCAGAAGAAATAAGTTTGAGAAGTCCTGCTTGGAGCAAGCTCTGAAAAAATTAAATTGAATAAATAATTTTTCTACTCCTTGTTTAATGTCATAAACTCTCATGTGGTATGGCATAAATTCCAATTCTGCACAAGAATTTCCCAGCCTGGAATACCTCAAGTAAGTTTTTATTTACCTTTTCCATTAGGGCTACCTTAATTTTACAAATTTCATAAGATATAGTTAAATGAACAACTTTGCAAAGTTTTAATATTGATGTCTAAAATCAGTATTATCATTCAGTGGACCAAGAAAATTAAAAATAGGAACACTTTCTTGCTCATAATACTTTTCCCAGGAAGCTCCTGAGTGTACATATGAATTTTAAGATTGCATTACTTTTTCACTCATTGATTTATTTGAACTGTACACAGTGGAAGGTGATTTATTTGAACTACATACTGAAGAGTACAAAGAATATTTGAGATCAGAGTTATAATTAGTTCCAATTTTTAAAAAAATTAGTTCCAATTTACAGTATATTTCTGGTCATCTGAGTTAAAATAAACCAAAGCTCTAATGTTTCATTTAAAATTTAATTATTCTGATCATTGTAGACAGACAATTCAGGTCATTTAGGGTAACCTATGATTTTTTTCTGCAGAGTGAATTATTTTGTCTAAATTATTTGGCAAATTGGTTTTAACTCCATTATGTCAAAATGTATCCCATTAAAAAATTTCTCCGTTAGATATTTATGAAGAATCCAATTTACTCTGTAATGTAAGGTTTTCCAAATTTAATTTGGCACAAAAGCACAGATCAACATTTATTCTCAGCATATGTTTGTATATTTTTATTATTTAATGTATATTTATGTCTCTATCCTATGATATAATATTCATAGGTTTATTGCTATATATCTAATGTTGTCTAGAATGTTGCTTGCTATTAGTAAATGTTCATGATCTATTATGAAAGAAACATAAAAGAAGAAAGAAAGAAAGAAAGCTGAAAAGGAAGAAAGAAAGATTGCAGCACTATTTACAATAGCCAGGACATGGAAACAACCCGACGGTCAATCAACAGAGGAATGGATAAAGAAGATGTGGTGTATATGTACAATGGACTATTACTCAGCCATAAAAAGGAATGAAACTGGGTCATTTTTAGAGACGTGGATGGACCTAGAGACTGTCATACACAGTAAAGTAAGTCAGAAAGAGAAAAACAAATATTGTATATTAATGCATATATGTAGAATCTGGGAAAAAAATGGTATAGACAATCTTATTTACAAAGCAGAAACAGAGACACAGGCTTAGAGAACAAACGTATGGGTACCAAGGGCAAAAGTGGGGGTGAGATGAATTGGGAGATTGGGATTGACATATATACACTATTGATACTATATATAAAATAGATAACTAATGAGAACGTACTGTATAGCACAGGGAACTCTACTCAGTGCTCTGTGGTGACCTAAATGGGAAGGAAATCCAAAAAAGATTGGATACATGTATACGTATAGCTGATTCACTTTGCTGTACAGTAGAAACTAATACAACATTGTAAAGCAAATATACTCCAACAAAAAGTTAAAAAAAGGAATACAGTGAACTGAAAGAAAGAAAGAAGGAAAGAAAAGAAAAGAAAAGAAAGAAATAAAGGAGGGAGGGAGAGAGGAAAGGAGGGGGAGGTAAGGTGAGGGAAGAAGGGAGGAAGGGAAGACGGAAAGAAAACAAATAAGAGATTGATAAGCCTCTTTTCAAGGATTAGGACTGAGAAAAGGTTTGTAGGTTCATTCAATTTCTACCCTGAGTACTCTACAAATTCTATATTCTTGGGCCCAACAGCTGAATGGTGGCAGTAAGGAAATGATTCTCAGAGCTGGGAATTCTCTGTGAAAGAGTCATGGCTTGTAGAGTATTGTTTTTCCAACTCCTTAATTGTCTTGTCTCTGTGAGTAGAACCTTGTGAGCAGATTATTCATAACCCCTGCTCTTGAATTCCCTTACCAAACAAATGTTCAAACAATAATATTCACAAAGTATTCACACCCAGGAAGAGAAATCTTAGCAGTAAATATTCCAAAAATTTCAGAATTTGTAGCAAACCTAGTGCCCCCCCACCACCTATCAAGAATTTCAGTGACTTCTATAACATGTTGCATACTTGATACTACTTGAAGCAATCTGTTTTATTTGGGGGAAAATTATTAAAAATACCTTCTTTATAATGGGGAACAAGGAAAAAAGGCATCCTCATAACCTCCACTGAATTTGGTTCACTGGAACAATACTACAAAAATGGCATCTACATCTAAACATGACTTTGCTATTTGCTGCTTTCCACCTGCTACTGACTATGTGGCAATTCACAAGAATTAATTAAAACTTTGTTTCTTTTTTTTTTAAACATCAGTTCTTTTTTCTTTTTTTGGCTTCGTTGGGTCTTCATTGCTGCACACGGGCTTTCTCTAGTTGTAGCGAGACTTTTTGTTGTGGTGTGCGGGCTTCTCATTATGGTGGCTTCTCTTGTTATGGAGTACAGGCTCTAGGCACGCAGGCTTCAGTAGTTGTGACACGCAGGCTCAGTAGTTGTGGCACACGGGCTTTGTGGCTCCATGGCCTGTGGGATCTTCCCGGACCGGGGTTGATCCCGTGTCCCCTCCGTTGGCAGGTGGATTCTTAACCACTGCACCACCAGGGAAGTCCCAAAACTTTGTTTCTTGTTATAAAAAAAATTCCTCCAAGAAAATAAGTCACCTCAATGAGTAAGGCAAACAAAATAAGCAGGAAGTGAAGAGGGAGGTCCAAAGCAATTTTTGACTACTGTTTCCTGGGAGTCCTGGATAACTCCATTTACCTATATCTGAAGAGTTTCAACTTGTAGTGGGTTTCCAGGAAACCACTCTTCTTGTTGGTGTCTAGAACTTTCAGATTCACAATCAATACAGGCTGCAGTTGTCTTGTTCAAGAGAGATCCTAGCCTTTATCAACCTCAAAAGACTTAAGAGATTTTTTTTCAGCTACCCTCAACATATCATGTAATATTATCATTCTAAGTCACAATAAAATAAATTCCTGTGGCTAGCCATCTATTCTCTCCTTATCTTTGTAGAATAACTACTGTGTCTATAACTTGCTTCAACTCAATCTCCCACAAAACTTTCAAATATATCTCAAGGAACTCTTAATTGTGGTTAAAATAATAAAATGTAATGAAAAGAAAATGGACAATATCAATAACAGCAATAATTCACACAGTGTAATTTCCTCTTCTAAAGAATCCATTTTATAAATTAAGGTAAATTATACAAGTTAGTTAACAACTCATTTGTACCCTCAGGTAGTTCACTAAATATTAAATCTTACTTTAATCTTAATTATTTTTCTTTGGGCAGTCAAGCAAGATGGTGATATAAGTGGATCCTGAATGCTTCTCTTCCATAGATGCACTAAATTTACAGATACATATGAAGTAGTTCCCTATAAAAGAGATCCAGAAACTAGCTGAGTGACTCTTACACATTGGACAAATGAGAACATATTCACACTGAAACAGATAGGAAAGGCTGAAACATAGGAAAGGCTGAGACACTCTCTTACCATAAATCCCACCCTTGGCACAGTGCCATAAAATCAGTGAGAACCTCAATTCCCAGCTTCTCCATGGGGAGTAAAGGGTTTGGACCCACATCTAGTGCCACAGATTTTAAGACCCCCACCCAAGGGTTGGGCCCCAAAACATCTAGTTCCAAAAGGCAACAGAGCTTGTGTCCAAGAGACCCACAAGAATATTTACAGCAAACAAAGAAGCTGTTCATATTGGTCTCACAGAGCACTTGTGTGACCATATTCCCAGGACTCAGCTCAGTGGGAATGGGAAAATTGCACATTTCCAGTCTTTCCCTGAAAGGAGTGTATCTGCATACTTTAAAAGCTGCTGCCTAAGGGCCAGGCTTCTGTTTTACCAGGTATCTTATGGACTGGCTGCAGCCTTATACAGAGACTGAGGAAGCCAGAGGACACCTCTCCTACCTTTTTCCTCCAACTTGCTCCAATAATAAAACTAAGTCACCAGTAGCTTCCTGGTAAGGGCCTGTGCACATATCTCATGCCCCAGCTCTTGCAGCTGTCACAAAAGGGACAGGCGCACAGATTGCTTAGCTCTGTTAGCCAATGAGGCTTGCATTCACCAGTACCACAGGGCTAAAACAAACAAAGAAGCAGTTCTTGACAGGTACAGGAGCATCTCCCTGCACCTATGTAACTAGACCTAGCACAGAGGAAGCAGGCAAAAACACCTGTTTCTCCTTAGAATGGGCTTAACTACATACTTTCTAAACTTTTGCCAAAGGAGCCAGCTTCAAATCAGGCTGCATCAAGGTGCTTATTGTGATCCTACTGTTTGGGACTCCAAAGGGCCTTGGCATACCTTCAGCTACTGGGAGCCACTAAGGACAAAGAAGCCTTGGACAGTCACAAAAGCTTGAGAGACAACCAAGCGCTTGGGCTAGGCTAATTGATGAGATTCATCTCATACACAAGGCCATTTTGTCAAGACTGGGAAACGTGGCTGTTTTATCTAATGTGTAAAAAGCAAAACAGAGAATTAAGAAAATAAAGAAACAGAGGAATATTTGCCAAACAAAACAGCAAGAAAAATCTCCAGATGCAGATCTTGATGAAGCAGAGAAAAATGATTTACCTGATAGAAAGTTTAAAATCTCAGTCCTAAATATGCTCATTAAAGGTCAGGAAAGTAATGCAGGAACAAAGTGAGAAATTCAACAGAGAGATAGAAAACATATATAAAAAAAGAATCAAACAGAAATTACAGAGGTGGTAATAAGTACCTGAACTAGAAATTCAATATAGTAGTTTGACATCAGACTATCAAGTGAAAGAAAGGATCAGCAAACAAATTCAGGGCAGTGTAATTCATCTAGTAAGAGGAGCAAATATTATAAAGAATTAAAAGAGTAAAGATAGCATAAGGGACTTATAGAACACCATTAAGCAGACTAAAGTTCACATTATAGCCATCTCAGAAGGTGTAGAGAGAGAGAAAGGGGCAGAAAACTATTCAAAGAAACAATGGCTGAAAACTTCCCTAACAGGGGAGAATAGACATCCAGATCCAGGAAGTCCAGAGAGATTACTAAAAACTGGAATCCAAAGAGACCCACGTAGTGACACATCATAATTAAACTGTCAAAAGTTAAAGAAAAGGAATCTTAAAGGCAGCAAGAGAAAAACAACTTGCTACATACAAGGGAACCCCCATAAGACTATGAGCAGATCTTCTGCAGAAAATTTGCCCGCCTAAAAAATAAAGGAGTGGGATGATATGTTAAAATACTGAAAGAAAAGAAAAGAAAAAAAAGAAGGAAAAAAAAAAAACAACAACAAAAACTGCTAACCAAGATTCTCGTACTCAGAATTGAAGGAGAGATAAAGAGTTTTCCAGACAAAAGCTAAAGGATTGTATTATCTCTAGACTGGCCTTATGAGAAATGTTAAAGAGAATTCTTCAAGCTGAAATGAAAGAACACTAACTAGTAACAGGAAAACATATAAAAGTATAAAACTCACTGGTAAGAGTACATATACAGTTTGATTCAGAATATGATAATGTTGTAATGGTGGTAGTTACATCACTCCAGTATGCAGAATAAAAGTATTAAAATAACTACTACTATAATAATTTACTACTGGATTCATAATGTAAAATGATGTAAATTGTGACACCCAAAAAATAAAATGTGTTGGGGAAGTTTTTGTATGCATACAAACATTAGTTATTATCAGATTAAAATAGACTGTTAAAAATATAAGATGTTTTATGTAAGCCTCATGGTAACTGTAAGCAAAAGCCTTTAATAACTACACAAAAGAGCAAGAGAAAGGAATCAATGCCACTACAGAAAATCATCAAGTCACAAAGAAAGAGAGCAACAGAGGAAGAAAGGAACAAAGTTATTACAAAGCAACCAGAAAACAATTAACTAAGTGAAAATACTAGATTCATTGTTAATAATAATTTTACATGTAAATGGACTAAATTATCCAATTGAAAGACATAGAATGGCTGAATAGGTAAAAAATAAAAATAGAAAACAAAACCAGCTATAGTTTGCCTACAGGATACTCACTTCAGCTTTAAGAACACACAGAGACTAAAAGCAATAAGAAGGAAAAAGATACTCCATGCAAATGGAAACAAAAATAAAGCAAGTGTAGCTATACTTATGTCAGACAAAATAAACTTTAGGTTAGAATGTTACAGAGACAAAGAAGGTCATTATACAATGATAAAGGGATCAATTCATCAAGAAGATATAATATTAGCATACATTTATGCATCCAATATAGGAGCACCTAAATATATGAATCAAGTATTAACAGATCTAAAGGGAGATAGAGACAGCAACACAGTAAAAGTAGGGGGCTTCAACAATGGATAGGTCATCCAGACAGAAAATATAAAAGAAATCATTGGACTTAAACTACATGTTAGAAAAAGGAAAATAACAGACATATTCAGAACATTCCATCCAACAGCAGCAGAATACACATTCTTGTCAAGTGTACATGGAACATTCTCCAAGATAAGGCATAGTTAAGCTTGGCAATAAAACAAGTCAATAAATTTAAAAATATTAAAATCATATCAAACATCTTTTCCAATCACAAAGATATAAAACTAGAAATCAATTACAAGAAGAAAACTGAAAAATTCACAAATATGTAGAGATTAACCAACATAGTCCTGAACAACCTACGGGTTAAAGACAAAATCAGATGCTATCTTGAGACAAATGAAAATGGAAATACCAGATACCAAAACCAGTTCTATCAGGGAAATTTATAGTGATAAATGCCTATTTTGTTT
The DNA here is from genome assembly GCF_965194805.1 of Balaenoptera borealis. NCBI lineage: Eukaryota > Metazoa > Chordata > Mammalia > Artiodactyla > Balaenopteridae > Balaenoptera > Balaenoptera borealis. Next base: position 17,926,450 of record NC_138871.1, read on the forward strand.
AAAACTCTCAAATAAACAATCTAATCTTACACCTCTAGGAATGAGAAAAAGAAACATCTAAGCCAAAAGTTATTAGAAGGAAGAAAATAACAAAGATCAGATGGCAATAAATAAAATAAAGATGAAAAAGACAATATGAACAGTCAATGAAACTAAGAGCTGGTTTACTGAAAAGATAAACAAAATCAACAAACTTTTAGCTACACTTAACAAAGAACAAAAGAGAGAGAAATAAAATAAATAAAATTATAAATGAAAGAGAAGATAATAAAACTGATATCACAAAATTACAAAGAATGATGAGACTACCATGAGTAATTATCCACCAACAAATTGGACAAACCTAGAAGAAACAGACAAATTCCTAGAAACATAGAACCTATCAAAACAAATATAATAAATAGAAAATATGAACAGACCAATTACTAGTAAGGAGATTGAATCAGTAATCAAAAACCTCCCTAAAAATAAAAGTCCAGGACCAAGTAGCTTCACTGATGAATTCTGTCAAATGTTTAAAGAATTAATACCAAACATTATTAAACTCTTCCAAAAATAGAAGAGAAGGGAATACTTCCAAACTCAGTTTATGAGGATAGTATTACCCTGATACCTATGCCAGATGAAGACTTTACAAGAAAAGAAAATTACAGAGCAATATGCCTGCATATATGCAAAAGTCCTCAACAAAATAATAGAAAACTGATTTCAACAATAGATAAAAGGATCATACACCATAATCAAGTGGGATTTATTACAGGGACTCAAGGATGGTTCAGCATTCACAAATCAATCAATATGATACATCCATTAACAAAATAAAATATAAAAATAATACAATTACCTTGATACATGCAGAAAAAGCACTAGACAAAATTCAACATCCATTCATAATAAAAACTCTCAACAAACTAGGTATAGAGGGAACATACCTCAAAATAATAAAGGCCATATATCATAAGCCCACAGCTAACATCATATTCAATGACGAAAGCTGAAAGCTTTTCCTCTAAAATCAGGAATTAGATCAGTTTGGAGATCCACTTGTATTCACCTTTTATTCAACATAGTACTGGAAGTCCTAGGCAAAGCAATTAGGGAAAAAGAAAAAAGAAAAAGAAAAAAAAAATAAAAGGTATCTAAATAGGAGAAGAAGAAATAAAATTCTCTCTATTTGCAAATGATAAGATATTATATATAGAAAACCCTAAAAACTCCACCAGAAAAGTGTTAGAACTTATAATAATTTCAGTGAAGTTTCAAGTTACAAAATCAATCTACAAAAAATCAGTTGGATTTCTATACACCAACAATTTGAAAACAACCTCATTTACCATAGCATCAAAACCAATAGAATATTTAGAAATAGTTTAGCAATAAATTTAACCAAGAAGGTGAAAAAGTGCACTGAAAACCATAAGGTATTGATTAAATAAACTGAAGAAGACACAAATAAATGGAAATACATTCCATATTCATGTATTGGAAAAATTAAAAAAAAATATTGTTAAAATGTGTATACTACCCAAAGCAATCTAACAGATTCAGTGCAATTCTTATCAAAATCTAAATGGTACTTTTCACAGAAATAGAAAAATAATCCACAAAAGACCATGAATATCTGAAGAAATCTAGAGAAAGAGAACAAAGCTGGAGGCATCATGCTCTCTGATTTCAAACTCTACTACAAAGCTATAGTAATCAAAATTCACGCTATTGGCATAAATACAGATACATAGATCAATGGAACAGAATTGAGAGCTCAGAAATAAATCCATGCATATATAGTCAATGAATTTTCAACAAAGGAGTTAAGAATAAACATTGGAGAAAGAATAATTCCTTTAATAAAAGGTATTGGGGAAACACATGCAAAAGAATGAAACTAGACCCTTATCTTACACCATGCACAAAAGACTTAAATATAAGACCTGAACTCCTAGAAGGAAAATACAGAGGGTAAATTCCTTGACATTGGCCTTTGCAATGATTTTTTTGTATTTGAATCCAAAAGTGAAAGCCACAAACTCAGAAATAAAGTGGGACTGCATCAAACTTAAAAGCTTCTGCACAGCAAAGAGTACCATTAACAAAATGAAAAGGCAGTTTCTCTTTTCTCCACACCCTCTCTGGCATTTATTGTTTGTAGATTTTTTGTAGATGGCCATTCTGACCAGTGTGAGGTGATACATCATTGTAGTTCTTATTTTCATTTCTCTAATAATTAGTGGTGTTAAGTATCTTCTCATGTGCTTCAGTATAATTACAAAAAAAGTATCAGAAAAGGACCAATAGGGGGGCAATGTACAAAATACCTGACGAGTACTCCTCAAATTGCCAACGTTATCAAAACAAAGAAAATCTGAAAAACTGTCCCAGCCTAGAGGAGCTTAAGGAGACAGAAGACTAAATGTAATGTGTATCTGAGATGGGATCCTGGAACAGAAAAAGGACATTAGGTAAAAATTAAGGAAATCTGAATAAAGTATGGAATTTAGTTAATAATAATGTATCTTTGGTTTATTAATTGTGACAAATATAGCATTCTAATGTAAGATATGTATAATAACTGTCTGCAGAGATTGGGTGGGCAGAGTATATGGGAACTCCCTATACAATCGCTCAATTTTCTGTAAATTTAAAGCCGTTTTAAAAATAAAATTTATTAATAAAAAAACAGAAAACAAAATGAAAAGGCAAACTGTGGAATGAGAGAAAGTATTGCAAACTACGTACCTGATATGGGATACCTGAGAGAAAGTATTGCAAACTACGTACCTGATAAAATGCAAAAAGAACTCAACAACTCAATAGAAAAAAATATAATTGAAAAATGGACAATGGACCTGAATAGACATTTTTCCAAAGAAGACATTCAAATGGCCAACAGTTTATGAAAAGGTGCTCAACATCACTAATTATAAGGGATATTCAAATCAAAATCACAGTGAGATATCACCTCACATCTGTTTGGTTGGCTGCTATCAAAAAGACAAGAGATAACAAATGTTTGCAAGGATGTGAAGAAAAGGGAAAATGTATACACTGTTGGTGGGAATGTAAAATGAGTATAGCCATTATGGGTACAGCACATTATGGAAAACAATATGGTAGTTCCTTAAAAAATTAAGAATAGAACTACAATATATTCTCACAATTCCACTTCTAGGTATATATCCAAAGGATACAAAATCATTATCTCAAAGAAATATCTGTACTCCCTTGTTTATAGCATTCACAAGAGCCAAGGTATGGAAACAACCTAAGAGTCCCATGATAACAACAATGGATGAATTGATAAAGAAAGTGTGATATATGTATACACACACACACACAAAATGGAATATTATTCAGAGTTTATAAAGAAGGAAATCATCTTATTTGTGACAAAATGGATAAACCTGGAGGGCATTAAGCTAAGTGCAATAAAGGCAAATACTAAAAAAAAAGGTCAAACTCATAGAAACAGAGAGTAGAAAAGTGGTTGCCAGCGACTGGGGGAGCAGAAAATAAAGAGAGATTGTTAAAAGGGTAAAGACTTTCAGTTATAAGATGAATAAATACTTTGGATCTAATATATAACATGGTGACTATAGTTGATAACAGTTTCCTATAACTGAGATTTACTAAGAGAGTAGAACTTAAATGTTCTCACCCCACCCCCCCACCAAAATGTAAATATGTGAGGAGATGGATGTGTTAATTAACTCGAGGGGGGAAATCTTTTCATGATGTATAAAATATATGAAATCATCACATTGTACATTTTAAACATCTTACAAATTTATTTGTCAATTATAACTCAATAAGCTGAAAAATGAAATAAAATAAAAGGGAAAACACAGATAGATAGGTAGATAGATAGATAGGTAGATAGACTCATACATACCTAGATACTTTTCCTGCAAGGATACTTCTTCCTCTGCAACCTTCTCGAAAAGATTCTACTTATTCTCCATACCACATGTCACGTGTACCTCTGACCTCTTTCTGGCAGTAAAGTTGTTTTTTTCTGTACTCCATTTCTTTAGTACTTTAATCTTTCACCTTTGGGTAAAAACCCTCTCCCATGGAAGTCGATAATCATTCAATAAAGGCTCTTCTTAAGTTTTATGTTATCAATCTGTTCTCTAGTCAGAACGAGCATTCTTTGTACCTGGATAAATCCTTCCCTCCACTTCAAGTTTCACCATTATCCTATCTGAATTCACCAGTCATATGGCTACATATCCAGAATCATGGACCCTCAATGGACTCATGATACACATCTCCATTTTAATTTGGCCACTAGGACTTGTGGTCACAACTTAGATCTTGGTGAGCAAAGTGTTTTACTGCTGAAATTCTAAATTTACACCTCCAACTATAATATCTTAAATTTCTATTCTGATTTCTTAATCTGTTGTTTCTATTACAAGTGGTAATGTTATCATCAAGACCTTTAGTTCTTTGACTTTTCCATTCCACAATTCATCTATCATCTATCTATCTATCTATCTATCTATCATCTATCTATCTATCATCTATCTATCTACCTATCTCTCTACAATCTATCCATCCATCCATTCATCCATCCATCTATTCATGCATCTAAGTATGACACTTCTTTCTTTTTTAAAAGTTTTTAATTTTTTAAGTTAATTTTTACTGGAGTATAGTTGCTTTACACTGTTGAGTTAATTTTTGCTGTACAGCAAAGTGAATCAGCCATACATACAAATATATCCCCTCTTTTGGATTTCCTTCCCATTTAGATCACCACAGAGTACTGAGTAGAGTTCCCTGTGCAATATAGTAAGTTCCCATTAGTTATTTATTTTATACATAGTAGTGTATATATATCAATCCAATCTCCCAATTCATCCCACTCTCCCCTTCCCTCCGGTATCCATACGTCCTTTCTCTACATCTGTGTCTCTACTTCTGCTTTGCAAATAAGAATCATTTTTCTAGATTCCACATATAAGTGATATTACACGATATTTGTTTTTCTCTTTCTGAGTTACTTCACTCTGTATGACAGTCTCGAGGTCCATCCACGTCTCTGCAAATTGCACAATTTTGTTCCTTTTTATGGCTAATATTCCATTGTATAGATGTACCAAAACGTTTTTATCCATTCTTCTGTTGATGGACATTTGCATTGTTTCCACGTCCTGGCTATTGTAAATAGTGCTGCAATGAACATTGGGGTGCATGTATGGTTTTCTCCAGGTATATGCCCAAGAGTGGGATTGCTGGGTCATATGTAGCTCTATTTTTAGTTTTTAAAGGAATCTCTATACTGTTCTCCATTACATTCCCACCAACTGTATAAGAGGGTTCCCTTCTCTCCACACCCTCTCCAGAATTCAGTGTTTGTAGATTTTTTTGATGATGGCCATTCTGACCAGTATGAAGTGATACCTGATTGTGGTTTTGATTTGCATTTCTCTAATAATTAGTGATGTTGAGCATCTTTTCATGTGCCTTTGGCCATCTGTATGTCTCTTAGGAGAGATGTCTATTTAGGTCTTCCACCCATTTTTTGATTGGGTTGTTTTTTTTTTGATGTTGATCTGCATAATCTGTTTGTATATTTTGGAGATTAATCCCTTGTCAGTTGCTTCATTTGTAAATATTTTCTCCCATTCTGAGGGCTGTCTTTTCATCTTGTTTATGGTTTCCTTTGCTGTCCAGTTTTCCCAGCACCACTTATTGAAGAGGCTGTCTTTTCTCCATTGTATATTCTTGTCTCCTTTGTCATAGATTAGGTGACCAAGGTGTGTGGGTTTATTTCTGGACTTTCCTGTTCCATTGATCTATATTTCTGTTTTTGAAGGTACTTCTTTCTAAACTTCCTGCCTTCCTTCCATGTTTAGCTAGATCCCTTAAACGTATCTTTTATTTATAAGTTACCTAGTCTTTGGTACTTTGTTACAGCAGTTTAAACTGATTAAGAAAATTATTAAACTCTTTTCATTGATAATTGGGCAAAAGTATTATAAAAGAAAGTTTGGAAGAATAAAGCAGAAAGAGTACTTAAGTAAGAGTTAGCATTTAATTATACCAGGGCAGTGATTTTATACTAAAATAATATGATAGTTCTTACAATCTTTTTGAAGAGCAATAGTGGATAAAATTGAACAGGTAGGATTTTGATTTTAATTGGTCAACCTTACAATGTACTTATTTAAAATTTATCCTATTCTTGTATATGGTCATTTTCCAATTGGATTAGTTACTTTTCATTCATAATACTTGGAATTTATAACATGAATAAAATAGTCTTGATATCTTTTCAAAAATAAATGAGAAAAATAAATATTAATGATAAATAATTTTGAATATTATCTCAGTTAAACTAATTGGATAATAAATAAAAGCAAGGTGTCATTTATTTATTCAATCTATATTTGGAAAACATCAAATGAGTGACTTCAATGTGCTAGGCACTGTAAATTCCATGAATCAATTGACAGATATGGAAACCAACGTCAGAGATTTCATGGAAATTATAATCTAGTGCTTGGGAGAGAGAAAAATAAACTAATAATAGAAAATCAAGGCATTTTCATATACAGTTAACCCTTGAAGAGCATGGGGGAGGGGATGGGGCATCAACCCTACTTGTTGTCAAAAATCCACATATGACTTTACAGTCTGCCCCCCCATAACTGATGTTCCATACCCTTGGATTCAACTAACTGTGGATAGTATAGTCCACAGTATGCATTTAGTGAAAAAAATCCGTGGACCTGTGCTGTTCAAACCTGTATTGTTCAAGGGTCAAATGTAGTTTTAAATTCTATGGAAAAGGAAAACAATGTGGCATCAATGTTTTCCTTTATTAATTTTGGATTTGGATGCATAGGTATGTATCATGTTGTAGTCTGTATGCTTGAAGTATATCATAAATAAAGAAAAACAAAAACTATAAAATGAATAGAAAATTTTATTGCAAAATTGTTGTAGCATAATACAATATGACACTAGTCTCTTTGTCCTAATTGGTCTATTTAGACTGATATAATCTATATCTTATTATAGACTTGGATTCAAAGTGAGGAACTACAATTAAAATATCAAAGCATATTGGTGGCAATTATGAACAATAGAGGAAGGTAGAATGGCAGGTTTGGAGGATGAGGGAAATATATGATCTCAGTTTGTGGTGTATTGAACTTGATAAGGCTTTGAATCACCTAGCTAGAAATGTTTAGTTTAAATATGGATGTACAGCAACAGAGGTGTGGAGGACAAAGCGGAGAGATCCCTGCACAGAGGACCAGTGCTGGCCAGCACTCACCAGGCCTAGAGGCTTGTCTGTTCATCTGCTGGAGGGGGTGGGGGGCGGGGCTGGGAGCTGACGCTCCAGCTTCGGAGGTCAGATCCCAGGGAGAGGACTGGGGTTGGCTGGGTGAACACAGCCTGAAGGGGGCTAGTGCGCCACAGCTAGCTGGGAGTGTGTCTGGGAAAAGGTCTGGAGCTGCCAAAGAGGCATGAGACTTTTTCTTGCCTCTTTGTTTCATGGTGCATGAGGAGAGGGGATTCAGAGCACCACCTAAACGAGGTCCAAAGATGGGGGCGAGCTGCGGCTATCAGCATGGACCCCAGAGACGGGCATGAGAAGCTAAGGCTGCTGCTGCAGCCACCAAGAAGCCTGTGTGCAAGCACAGGTCACTATCCACACTTCCCCTCCAAGGAGCCTGTGCAGCCCTCCACTGCCTGGGTCCCGTGATCCAGGGACAACTTCCCTGGGAGAACACACTGTGTGCCTCAGGCTGGGGAAACGTCATGCCCGTCTGCCACCACAGGGTGCCCCGCATCCAGCAGCCCTCCCTGCCCCTGGCCTGAGTGAACCAGAGCCCCCTAATCAGCTGTTACTTTAACCCCATCCTGTCTAGAAGGAACAGATGCCCTCAGGCGACCTACACACAGAGGTGAGGCCAAATCCAAAGCTGAACCCCAGGAACTGTGCGAGCAAAGAAGAGAAAGGGAAATCTCTTCCAGCAGCCTGAGGAGCAGCGGATTAAATCTCTACAATCAACCTGATGTACCCTGCATCTGTGGAATACCTGAATAGACAACAAATCATCCCAAATTGAGGCAGTGGACTTTGGGAGCAATGATATATATTTTTTTCTCCCTTTTTCTCTTTCTGTGAGTATGTATTTGTATGCTTCTGTGTGTGATTTTGTCTGTATAGCTTTGGTTTTACCATTTGTCCTAGGATTCTGTCTGTCTCCTTTTTTGTTTTGTTTTGTTTTGTTTTTAGTATAGTTTTAGCACTTATTATCATTAGGGGATTTGATTTTTGGTTTGGTTGCTCTCTTCTTTCTTTCTTTTTTTTTTATACTTTTGAATTTTTTAATTTTTTTCATTTTTTATTTTAATAACTTATTTTATTTTATTTTATGTATTCATTCTTTTTTTCTCCCTTTTAGTCTGAGCCATGTGGATGACATGGTCTTGGTGCTCTGGCCGGGTGTCAGGCCTGTGCCTCTGAGGTGGGAGAGCCAAGTTCAGGACATTGGTCCACCAGAGACCTCCCAGCTCCACGTAATAGCAAATGCAAAAATCTCCCAGAGATCTCCATCTCAATGCCAAGACCCACCTTCACTCAACGACCAGCAAGCTACAGTGCTGGACACCCTATGCCAAACAACTAGCAAGACAGGAACACAACCCCACCAACTAGCAGAGAGACTGCCTAAAATAATAATAAGGTCACAGACACCTCAAAACACACCACCAGATGTGGACCTGCTCACCAGAAAGACAAGATCCAGCCTCATCCACCAGAACACAGGCACTAGTCCCCTCCACCAAGAAGCCTACACAACCCACTGAACTTAGCCACTGAGGACAGACACCAAAAACAACAGGAACTACTAACCTGCAGCCTGGGAAAAGGAGACCCAAAACACAGTAAGTTAAGCAAAATGAGAAGACAGAGAAGCACGCAGCAGATGAAGGAGCAAGGTAAAAACCCACCAGACCAAAAAATGAAGAGGAAATAGAAAGTGAACCTGAAAAAGAATTCAGAATAATGATAGTAAAGCTGATCCAAAATCATGAAAATGGAATGGAGAAAGTACAAGAAACGTTTAACAAAGACCTAGAAGAACTAAAGAGCAAACAATGATGAACAACACAATAAATGAAATTAAAAATTCTCTAGAGGGAATCAATAGCAGAATAACTGAGGAAGAAGAACAGATAAGTGACCTGGAAGATAAAATAGTGGAAATAACTACTGCAGAGCAGAATAAAGAAAAAAGAATGAAAATAATTGAGGAGTTTCAGAGACTTCTAGGACAACATTAAACACACCAACATTCAAATTATAGGGGTCCCAGAAGAAGAGAAAAGAAAGGGACTGGAGACAATATTTGAAGAAATTATACTTGAAAATTTCCTTAATATGGGAAAGGAAATAGTTAATCAAGTCCAGGAAGTGCAGAGAGTCCCATACCAAGGAGAAACATGCCAATACACATATTAATCAAACTATCAAAAATTAAATACACAGAAAAAATATTAAAAGCAACAAGAGGAAAACAACAAATAACATACAAGGGAATCCCCATAAGTTTAACAGCTGATCTTTCAGCAGAAACTCTGCAAGCCAGAAGGGAGTGGCAGGACACATTAAAGTGATGACAGGGAAAAACCTAAAACCAAGATTACTCTACCCAGCAAGGATCTCATTCAGATTTGATGGAGAAATTAAAACCTTTACAGACAAGCAAAAGCTAAGAGAATTCAGCACAACCAAACCAGCTTTACAATAAATGCTAAAGGAACTTCTCTAGGCAAGAATCAAAAGAGAAGAAAAAGACCTACAATGATAAACCCAAAACAATTAAGAAAATGGTAATAGGACCATACATATCAATAATTACCTTAAATGTAAATGGATTAAATGCTCCAACAAAAAGGCATAGACTGGCTGAATGGATACAAAAACAAGACCTGTATATATGCTGTCTACAAGAGACACACTGCAGACCTCGGGACACATACAGACTGAAAGCAGGGGTACGGAAATAGATATTCCATGCAAATGGAAATCAAAAGATAGCTGAAGTAGCAATTCTCATATCAAACAAAATTGACTTTAAAACAAAGATTATTACAAGAGACAAAGAAGGACACTACATAATGATCAAGGGCTCAATCCAAGAAGAAGATATACAATTGTAAATATTTATGCACCCAACACAGGAGCACCTCAATACATAAGGCAAATGCTAACAGCCATAAAAGGGGAAATCGACAGTAACACAGTCATAGTAGGGGACTTTAACACCCCACTTTCACCAATGGACAGATCATCCAAAATGAAAATAAATGAGGAAAGACAAGCTTTAAATGATACATTAAACAAGATGGACTTAATTGATATTTATAGGACATTCCATCCCCAAACAACAGAATACACATTCTTCTCAAGTGCTCATGGAATATTCTCCAGGATAGATCATATCTTGGGTCACAAATCAAACCTTGGTAAATTTAAGAAAATTGAAATCATATCAAGTATGTTTCTGACAACAACGTTATGAAACTAGATATAAATTACAGGAAAAAAATCTGTAAAAAATACAAGCACATGGAGGCTAAACTATACACTATGTAATAACAAAGAGATCACTGAAGAAATCAAAGAGGAAATCAAAAAATACCTAGAAACAAATGACAATGAAAACACTATGACCCAAAATCTATGGGATTCAGCAAAGTCAGTTCTAAGAAGGAAGTTTATAGCAATACAAGCCTACCTTAAGAAACAAGAAACATCTCAAATAAACAACCTAACCTTACACCTAAAGCAATTAGAGAAAGAAGAACAAAAAAACCCCAAAGTTAGCAGAAGGAAAGAAATCATAAAGATCAGATCAGAAATAAATGAAAAAGAAATGAAGAAAACAATAGAAAAGATCACTAAACTAAAACTAAAAGCTGGTTCTTTGAGAAGATAAACAAAATTGATAAACCATTAGCCAGGCTCATCAAGAAAAAAAGGGAGAAGACTCAAATCAATAGAATTAGAAATGAAAAAGGAGAAGTAACAACTGACACTGCAGAAACACAAAGGATCATGAGAGATTACTAAAAGCAACTATATGCCATTAAAATGGCCAACCTGGAAGAAATGGAGAAATTCTTAGAAAAGCACAACCTTCCAAGACTGAACCAGGAAGAAATAGAAAATATAAACAGACCATTCACAAGCACTGAAATTGAAACTGTGATTCAAATCTTCTAACAAACAAAAGGCCAAGACCAGATGGTTTCACAGGCGAATTCTATCAAACATTTAGAGAGCTGCTAAAACCTATCCTTCTCAAACTCCTCCAAAATTTGGCAGAGGGAGGCACACTCCCAAACTCATTCTACAAGACCACCATCATCCTGACACCAAAACCGGACAAAGATGTCACAAAGAAAGAAAACTACAGGCCAGTATCACTGCTGAACATAGATGCAAAAATCCTCAACAAAATACTAGCAAACAGAATCCAACAGCATATTAAAAGGCTCATACACCATTATCAAGTGGGTTTTATCCCAGGAGTGCAAGGATTACTTAATATACACAATGTGATACACCATATTAACAAACTGAAGAATAAAAACTATATGACCATCTCAATAGATGGAGAAAAAGCTTTCAACAAAATTCAACACCTATTTATGATAAAAAACCTCCAGAAAGTAGGCATAGAGGGAACTTACCTCAACATAATAAAGGCCATATATGGCAAACCCACAGCCAACATCATCCTCAATGCTGAAAAACTGAAACCATTTCCACTAAGATCAGGAACAAGGCAAGGTTGCCCAGTCTCACCACTATTATTCAACATTGTTTTGGAAGTTTTAGCCAGAGCAATCAGAGAAGCAAAAGAAATAAAAGGAATCCAAATGGGAAAAGAAGTAAAGCTGTCACTGTTTGCAGATGACATGATACTATACATAGAGAATCCTAAAGATGCTACCAGAAAACTACTAGAGCTAATCAATGAATGTGGTAAAGTAGCAGGATTCAAAATTAATGCACAGAAATTTCTTGCATTCCTATACATTAATGATGAAAAATCTGAAAGTGAAATTAAGGAAACACTCCCATTTACCACTGCAACAAAAAGAATAAAATACCTAGGAATAAACCTACCTAAGGAGACAAAAGACCTGTATGCAGAAAAGTTTAAGACACTGATGAAAGAAATTAAAGATGATACAAATCGATGGAGGGATATACCATGTTCTTGGACTGGAAAAATCAACATCGTGAAAATGAATATAATATACAAAGCAATCAACAGATTCAGTGCAATCCCTATCAAGGTACCACTGGCATTTTTAACAGAAATATAACAAAAAAATTCACAATTTGTATGCAAACACAAAAGACCCCAAATAGCCAAAGCTATCTTGAGAAAGAAAAACAGAGCTGGAGTAATCAGGCTCCCTGACTTCAGACTATATTACAAAGCTACAGTAATCAAGACAGTTTGGTACTGGCACAAAAACAGAAACAGAGATCAATGGAACAGGATAGAAAGCCCAGAGATAAACCCACACACATATGCTCACCTTATTTTTGATAAAGTAGGCAAGAATATGGAGAAAAGACAGCCTCTTCAATAAGTGGTGCTGGAAAAACTGGACAGCTACATGTGAAAGAATGAAATTAGAACACTCCCTAACACCATACACAAAAATAAACTCAAAATGGATTAAAGACCTAAATGTAAGGCCAGACACTATAAAACTCTTAGAGGAAAACATAGGCAGAACACTCTATGACATAAATCACAGCAAGATCCTTTTTGACCCACCTCCTAGAGAAATGGAAATAAAAACAAAAATAAACAAATGGGACCTAATGAAACTTCAAAGCTTTTCCACAGTAAAGGAAAGCATAAACAAGGCAAAAAGACAACCCTAAGAAAAGGAGAAAATATTTGCAAATGAAGCAACTGAGAAAGGATTAACCTCCAAAATTTACAAGCAGCTCATGCAGCTCAATATCAAAAAACAAACAACCCAATCCAAAAATGGACAGAAGACTTAAATAGACATTTCTCCCAAGAAGATATACAGATTGCCACAGACACATAAAAGAATGCTCAACATCATTAATCATTAGAGAAATGCAAATCAAAACTACAATGAGATATCATCTCACACCGGTCAGAATGACGATCATCAAAAAATCTACAAAAAATAAATGCTGGAGAGGGTGTGGAGAAAAGGGAACTTTCCTTCACTGTTGGTGGGAATGTAAATTGATACAGACACTATGGAGAACAGTATGGAGGTTCCTTAAAAAACTAAAAATAGACTACCATACGACCCAGCAATCCCACTACTGGCCATATACCCTGAGAAAACCATAATTCAAAAAAAGTCATGTACCACAATGTTTATTGCAGCTCTTTTTACAATAGCCAGGACATGGAAGCCACTTAAGTGTTCATCAACAGATGAATGGATAAAGAAGATGTGGCACATATATACAATGGAATATTACTCAGCCATAAAAAGACACGAAATTGAGTTGTTTGTAGTGAGGTGGATGGACCTAGAGCCTGTCATACAGAGTGAAGTCAGAAAGAGAAAAACAAATACCATATGCTAACACATATACATGGAATCTTAAAAAAAAAAAAAAAGGTCATGAAGAACCTAGGGGTAGGATGGGAATAAAGATGCAGACCTACTAGAGAATGGACTTGAGGACACGGGAATGGGGAAGGGTAATCTGGGACAAAGTGAGAGAGTGGCATGGACATATATACACTACCAAATGTAAAGCCGATAGCTAGTGGGAAGTAGCCGCATAACACAGGGAAATCAGCTTGGTGCTTTTTGACCACCTAGAGGGGTGGGATAGGGAGGGTGGGAGGGAGGGATATGCAAGAGGGAAGATATATGGGGATATATGTATATGTATAGCTGATTCCCTTTTTATAAAGCAGAAACTAACACACCATTGTAAAGCAATTATACTCCAATTAAGATGTAAATAGATAAATAAATAAACAAATAAAGTCATTTCGAGCTAAAAACTAAGCTAGAAGAAGTACAAGAAACACAAAAATATGGATATAATAGTAAGTGCTCTGGAGCATATTTTATAAAGTTGTCTTTTCAAGCAGGTTACCTTATGTTGCAGTAACAAGCCACTCTCAAACCTTAGAAGCATGGTCAATATGGTTTGGCAAGAAGGCTCTGCTCACTAAAGACATGAACACTGGCTGACAGTCCACCAGTGTATGATTCCATTACCTCAGTAAGGCCCTTCAGGCAGAAAAAGAGAACACAGAGAACTCTTCACTTGTTCTTAATTGTTTCCACCCGGAATTGATGTGTATTACATTTCATGAAGCTAAGCAGAACAAAAGGACAATCCTAATTTAACTAAGGCAGGAAGTATAATTGTCCTTTCGGCCTGTAATGTCAAGATAATTGAAAATATTAGTGAGCAGTATGAATATCTACCTAAAGAGAACTATGAGACACTTGTATGTTGGAGGTATTGATAGTTTGTCATATATAGGTGTGAGATTATTTACATAGTGATATAAAGTGAAAAGTGCATATAGTGGAAAAAAATCTTAAAGAAGTCAATTTTAGCAGCCATCCTCTGGAAGAATAATTCACTCTTTATTATGGTAATTGAAACCTCTTTAGAAAATTAAGTTGATAAATAGTAATGCATATCTAGAAGCTAACTAGAAATGAAAATATATAAAAGAAGAAACAAACGACAAAAACAATCAAAATGCTCATTGAAGAATTTGAGTGATTTTATTTTCAAGTCTTATTTTAGTTTTTTAAATTATTATTTTGCTTAGTATGACATCTGTATTGAAATAATAATAACAATAATAATAATAAAGCTAAGCTAAAATTTTATATGGGTCAAGCATGAAGATATTTTGTATTTCAATATTCATGATAACTGCCTATTTGTTATCAGTTAAAAACCCATAGATTTCATTAAAATATATAAAATATCCTCTTTTCTTAATTCATGTTATTTTCTCTCCAAGCTTCAACAACTATAACAATTTAAAATCAACCTCCTAATCAGACAAAGCCACATTCAAATCCCCTATTATTTACTAGATGTTTGAGCAAGTAGCATAACATATATAAATCTTGATTGTTTTAAACAAATGTAAACAGTTGTTGGTAATTTGTAAAATGAAGATAAAATTTTATTGTAAGGCTTAAGTGATATGCTATATGTACAGTGCAAGATATATAATAGATCAACAAATATGAAGTTAATTCCTTATATCCTTTCATGTAATAATTTGGTGAATATGTACTTTATTTCCTTGGTTGACCATTTTATTAATGATTCCATTAATTACGTCTGTTCCAAACAGACATGTTTTGGTATTCCAGAGAACATAGCTGTTGCTTTGGTTGTTGTTGTATTCTTATTTTGAAATTTTAAATTTGTGGTTATATATACAAGCCTTTCTGTGAGCTGGATACAAGCTAAACTATATGTTCTTTCAGATAAAATTTACAATGATAAGACCAAGAACATGTAATTTAACAAGACATTGTGAAGTTTAAGTTTTCCATTGAAAGGAACCTGAGAATTTGACTTTGCCATTTAGTTATTCCGTGACTTTGAGCATGCTGCTTGCCTTTAGAGATTATTACCTTATTTGTAGAATAAGAGGGGATGGATTAAATGATCTTGAAATTTCAACCAGTTCTTTTATTCTTTGATTTCAGTGAACTACCCTAATAAAATTCTCTGGGTTTTTATATTTTATTTGATTAAATCTAAATGTATGAATTGTTTCTGCATTGTTTAGAATGAGTTTTTCTATTAGGTTAAACTGTACTGAAGCAGCTCTCTTTTTTTGTACATTTATTATTTCAAGACAGCGAAAGCATAGAAACAGCACATTCCATTTGTTTACAACATATTTGAATGAGTAATGAAAAGAGAAGAGTGTGCTAATAGAGCATATCATATTCACATAACTCTTTCTTCTTTGTACTAATAAGAATATCACAATGTCATAATCAGCCTCTGTACAAATATTGCTTTCTTCCCAGGGGACTATGTAAGATAATTTATCAGTAACAATGATCTTCTTTTGTAATTATCTATTATTTTTTTAAAAAGTCATTCATCTCATTAAAAAATTCTAAATAACACAAAGGAAATTTTAAACTTTGACTCTATGAAAATTAATGAAAACTAATCCAACATATTCCACAAGGTTTTATTTTCTTTGAAATCAACAAATACGATTAATTTTATATGTGACATTCTCATTATTACACTGCTTATAATTTTCTCACTGTAGTCTAATTTAGAAATGTTGAGCATGAGGTACCAATCTAAGTAAACAATAATATTAGTGTCCTCAGTAGATATTATCTCTTCACATTCTTTGGATCGAATAATACTGATGTCACATAAGAGCTTCAGGTCATTTTCTTCAAGCTAATGTTAATATCTAGTGAATTCCCTTTACCGATATATTGTGTTGATTAACTGGAATAAATAATGTCAAAGCACTTTTTCAACTAAACAGTACTATTTAAGATATTAAAGTGAATTGAAACTAATTTAAATAAACTCTAATATCAGTTTTAGTGATTGAAGGTAAGCTCAGAGGACAAAAAGCTATGAGGTCTTCATGTAATGGTGAAAAAAGATGCATGGATAATTTTGCACAATTTGGATAATTTGGGGGCCTTTGAAATGAAGTTTGCTCAGTCTAATTTATTCAGCCAAGACCTTTCTCCCAGCCTTCTCCAGAGACTTATGACCTTTTATGAAGGTAATTGTGTATTAGGGAAAAAGAAATAGAACTTTTGGGAACTACTGGACACAGGTCTGAACTGTCACTATCTCAGGAGACTCAAAATGTCACTAGGGTCCACACGTCAGAATAGAAGCTTATGGAGGCCAGGTGATCAATCAAGTTTTAGCTTAGATCCCTGTCAAAATGGGCCCACTGGATTCCCAAACCCATCCTGTGGTTATTTCCCCAGTTCCAAAATGCATGATTAGAATAGATATTCTCAACAGCTGTCAGAATCCTCACATTAGTTAACTGATCTGCACAGTGAAGGCTAAAAGGATGGAAAAAGTCAAGTGGAAACCACTAGAAATGCATTTACCTAGGAAAATAGTAAACCAAATGCAATAGAAAGTTTTTCAAGTGATTGCAAAATTAGTAGTATCACCATCAAGGACTTGAATGATGCAGGGGTTGTGATTCCTACCATGCCCCCATGCAACTCACCTATTTGTCCTGTACAGAAGACAGTTGGATCTTGGATAATGACAGTGGATTATCACAAGTTTAACCAGGTGGTAACTTTAATCACAGTTGCTATACCAGATGCGGTTTTAATGCTTCGGCAAATTAACACATGCCTTAGAACCTGACATGCAGCCACTGATCTGGAAAACTACTTTCTTCTATACCTGTCAGTAAGGTACAATGAAGCAGTTAGCTTTCATCTGGCAAGACCAGAATCACACCTTCACTGTCCTACCTTAGGGGTATATCAACTCTCCAGCCCTATGTCATAATTTAGTCAGCAGGGATCTTTTGTATTTCCCTTACACAAGATTTCACACTGGTCCATTACATTGATGATATTATGCTGATTGGACCTAGTAAGCAAGAAACAGCAACTATGTTGATGTTTTAAAGACATTTAAGTATCAGAGGATGGGAAATAAATCTGACAAAAATTCAGTAGCCTTCTACCTCAGTGAAGTTTCTAGGGTTCCGGTGTGGGATAAGTCAAGATATCTCTTTTAAGGTGAAGGAAAAATTGTTGCATATGGCCCCTCCTACAACCAAAAAAGAGACACAATGCCTGTTGAACCCCTTTGGATTTTGGAGGTAACATATTCCTCATTTGAGTGTGTTATTCCAGCCCATAGGGAGTTCCCTATGGTCAGTTGACAAAGGAAGAGAAAACTTGAGTCCAGTTTGCAGATATTCCTATAGATGCAGGCACCACCACAAAGTGGATAGGTACAGCACTATAGTCCATTTCTGGGACATCCCTGAAGGACAGTGGTGAAGGAAATCCTATGAATGGGCAGAACTTCAATGAGTGTACCTGGTTTTTCATTTTTCTTGGAGGAAGAAATGACCAGGTGTGTGATTATATACAAACTCATGGACTGTGTGTGATCAATAGTTTGGTTGGTTAGTCAGGCACTTGGAAGGAACATGATTGGGAAATTGGTGACAAGGAAGTTTAGTGAAGAGCTATAAGAATTGACCCCTCTAACTTGGAAAATAACATGAGAATATTTGTGTTCCATGTGAATACCCATCAAAGTGTGACCTTAGCAGAGGAGTATTTTAATTATCAATTGCATAGGTTGACCCATTCTGTGAGTACAAGTCAGCCTCTTTTCCTAGTCACCACTGTCCTCGATGAATGGGATAATACACAAAGTGCCCATGGTGGCAGGAATGTGGGTTGTGGCAGGAATGCAGGTTTTGCCTGGGCTGGACAACATGGATTTCAACTCACCAAGGCTGACCTGGTAATAGCTGCTGCTTAAGGTACAGTCTGCCAGCAATAGAGATCAACACTGCATCCTCAGTATATCACCACTCCTCAGCGTGATCACCCAGCTACCTGGGGGCAGGTAGACTACATTGAATTGCTTCCATTATGGAAGGAGCAGAATTTTGTTCTTATGAATAGACATTTACTCTGCATACAAAAGTACCGTCCCTCCAGGCCAAAATGTCCATCTATGGATTTCCACAATACCTTATCTACCATCATGATATTCCACAGGGCATTGCTTCTGATCAAGAAACTCACTTCACAGCAAAGGCAGGACAGCAATAGTCACATTCTCATGGTATCCATTGGTCTTATCAAGTTCCCCATCATCCTGAAGCAGCTGGCTTGACAGAATAGTGGAATGGCCTTTTGAATACTCAGTTAAATTGCCAGCTGGGTGGCACTGACTCAGTGTCTAATATATCATGCAATTTGTCCCTTAGCCAGGATTTACAGGTCCAGGAATCAAGAGGTAAAAATGAGAGTGGTGACATTCACTATTATCCCTAGTGAACCATTAGCGAAAGCTTATCTTCCTGTCCGCATGACTTTATTCTCTGATGGCCTAGCCCATCTTAATTCCAAAGGAAAGGATGCTTCCATCAGAAGGCACAACAGTGAATCCACTGAACTGAAAGTTAAGACTCTCCCCCAGAACTTAGGGCTCCTTACGTCTCTGAATTAACAAATAAGAGAGTTACTGTGCTGGTTGGGGTGAGTGATCCTGACTACCAAGGAGAAATTCAACTACTATTTCACAGTGGAATTAAGGAAGAGTATGTCTATAATAAAGAGATCCCTTAAAGCATCTCAGTATTGTCCTTTGACTGAAGTCAATGATAAACTACTTAACAACCAAGTGCAGGCAGAACTACTAGTGGCCCAGACCCTTCATAAATAAAGGATTGGATAACCCCACAACATAAAGAACCACAAACAACTGAGATTCTTGATGAAATCAAAGGGAATATAGAAAGGATAGTGAAAGAAAGTAGTTATAAATACCAGCTATACCTCATGACCAGTAGAATTGCAGACTGTAATCATCATCATCATATATATTTACTCCTTATTTTATTATATGTTTGTGTATAAATGTATGTGTGTAGAATATCTTTGTTCTCTTCCTTCTCTTATCCCTTATCAAGTAACATAAGAAGTATTGATTTTATATCATGATATTTAAGTTATTGGATATCAAAGAGAAGAGCAAAGACCACTCAAGGACTTTGTATCTTCTGTGGAAAATATTGGTATGTGTTTGGTTGTACACAGAATAGTTTTTCCATGTTAGGTAGAAGTATGACCTTGTTTTATTATGTTATTGTTTTTAGCTGTAGATCAAGTATGGTTTAAGGAGATGTGTATGAATGCTCACATGGCTGGGTCGCACGGTACCCAGATATTTGGTCAAACACTATTCTGGATGTTTCTGTGAGGGTGTTTTGGATGAGATTAACATTTAAATTGGTTCCACTTGAGTAAAGCAGTGCCCTCCATAATGTGGATGGGCCTCACACAATCGGTTGAAACCCTGAATAGAACAAAAAGACCCCCTTCTCTCCCCTCACCCAAGCAGGAGGGAATTCTCCAGCACACTGCTTTCAACTTCATCTACAACACTGGCTCTTCCTAGTACTACAGTAGACAGCCTTCAGAGGGAAGACATTAATGTCAAGAGAATGAAGTTTTTCCTCATTCTTACGGTTAAAATTCTGAGTGCCCTTTTAGCTGAGACTTTACTTCAAAGTGAGAAATTAATTAAGGGATTTTCCTTGCCCTGAAATGTCAGAGACTGAAGACAAGAGGAAAGGCCCAAAGAGAAGTATTCCATGTGGGAAATAAGACTCCAGATTGATTGAGCCTGTTATCACCCTGAATGGGCATCTAGACATAAAAATGTAAATTGCGTTCTCAAGACAAGAAGGTACCTCTTGCTTTGATTTATCTTTGGGATACTAACTAGAAATAAAAGATAAGGGGACATATTTTTTCCTGTGCCCTGCACCCTTCTTACCCCTGGAAAGTTGCCCTTTCTCATGCTATGTGGTGGCAGTGCCAATCATGTGGCCTCATCTTTTTCCTGGCAATAGGCATCAGTATGGAATACAAAGGGGCTATTTAGAGTCCTTCCATTATACTGGATAATCATTCACTAAACCACAAATAAAAGGAAAAGGGCTAGAGTTTCCAGAGGCCATCTTCCCTTCTGTATGGTGGACTAAGCCATCATTAAAAGAGATGTGAGTAAACAAGAGTAAATTGCAAGACCAAGCAGAGTCAAGATACTAAAGGGGCCAGGAAGAATCTCTATGGCATTTTTTGGGACCCTGGATCCATAATGCATATTAGCACCATTTAAACTTGTCTTAAGGTAGGTCACTCATTCTACCTTCAACAAATAAAATATAGCAAGTAATATACAATAACATATAGTATATAGCCAGGGATTGCTCACAGTGATACTAGTGCATTAGAGAAAATATGGGAAATGTCCCTACCTATGTTAGGCTCACATTCTAACAGAGTGAGGAAACTAAGAAATAAGCTCGAGTTTCTGAGTTGAGTTTCTAATACTCCAAATGAAAAATCTTTGCGAATACCATAGTCTTCATGCCTTAATTCAAGTAAGGGATATATCGGCAAGGGGTCATGGAGCCAGAGGGTCAGTTAGGGATTCCTTAAATACTTAGATACAATGTTTATGGTCACACTGTGAAGTGGTATTCATGTCATTGGCAAGTAGATTTTATTTCAGCAGTCAGATATATTCCAAGAAAAATAAGGGTTTTATATAAATCAAGTGGTGGTTCAGCTGTACTATTTTACCAGAGATAAAATTTCTATTCAGAATGCCCCATCTTCATTTTGGATGGATTATATATCATTATAGCTTAGATGTAATTATCTTAGCCTCTCAGCCCTTCACTGCAGCTCCTTTATTTATCTGTGTGTGAATAAACAGTGACAGTAAAGGAAAGCATTACATGGTGAATCCCAGGTGAGACCTTTTGTAAAGTGAAGACTCATTTTATAATGCAATTTACCACCTCTTTATTTATTTTGTAAAATAGGACTTTAATATATGACATTTTCATAAAAAATAAAATCAGGAGGCCTCACTTATAAGTTGTCAAGTAATACTGACCTGAGTCATAATGCTATAATACTAGCAATACATAATATGAAAAATTATTTTCCTGAGTTACAGAATGTAAAGGGGATTTAAAAACCAAAACCTCTTAGTACCCAGAGGATGTTTTATATGGACTTAAGCCTTTGAATTCTTAGTAGCAAAATTATTATAATTAATATTTGGTCATGAGTTAAGCTAACATTAAAAGGAGCACAGATTTTTTTTTTTTTTCTTTTTCTGAGTGAATGAAAACTTTTAATTCTTTCTAAGTAAGAATAAAAGACTTAAGGACCTTTTATCTCTGAAGGTGTTTCCAGAGGTATTAGAAACACACAGATAATAAAGTCTCTTTACTGTCATAGTCATGCATGACATTTTGCCTGCTTTATTCTTTCTTTATTTTTAACGGGAGAAATACCTTTACTCTTCTGTTTCCAGAAATTACAACTGGAGACAAAGACTGCAAAGTGAACGCCCTGACTTTGCTGGCAGTTTAATTGGATTAGAAGTGTCTTTGATACTGAGAAGATTTTGTGTTTAATCATTAGGCAGGATCCACTGTAGGTGAGACTGTGGACAAGGTCAAGGACTTCTTCAGCAACCATACTCTGGCCCTGCCTAGTGCCCAGGGCTCACAGACTCCTTTCCTGCAATTCAGCAGTGTTCAGGTTTGGGATCTGAGGTCAGAGTTATGTAAGGACTTAATGTGAATGAACCTGCATTCAGTATCAAGATTTTCTTACTCAATGTGAGTGATTCTCCAATGTACCTTCTGGTCTGCCAGTCTTATGAGGTAACCCTCTAGTATTTGAAGCTAGATTCATTTTCCAATGACTGTCCCATTCCAGACATAAAGTCTATTTTTAGCCTTTGCAAATTCACAATTTGTCCTGTTCTTCCACAGCCAACTTCATGTCTACCTGCTAAAACATCTAACATTTCTTTTCCATATTTCTCCAGGGTACAAGTGATCCACTTCCATTAGCCTACATTCATAGGACATGCTCTATGATCTAGACTCTACCCTTCCATCCCTCAACACACCCAATTCAGCCCCATTTAAAAGGATGAATAAATTACCATGTTTTCTGAAAATAGCTCACTTCCTTTCCTGTCCTATTAGTACTATTTATATGTTAAAGAGGTTGAGTTGGAAAAGCTTGTATCCATGTTTCCTTTGATTTAAACCAGAGATTTTGTTTTTCTTTTCACTCTGAGTTTTATGAATCATCTTCTTAGTTGAGATCAATTTAAGACAGGAATTCAAGTTTATCTACTATATGAGGTAGCCTATTTTCGGGGCATTAGGAATTTTGGCATCCCTCAGATCCATTCATATGAGTCAACTCTTAAATATTTTCTTTTAAAAAAAGAGAGTAGTTTAAGTTTCTTTAAAAAAAAACTTTTGAAAAAAATGCCAATCCTTGCTTTAATTAGGAAGTTGTTAATTGATAATGAAACATTAATATTATCTTGGTAAAATGTTAGTGAAATGTTAGCCTTAGAGTGTGAGCCAATTTAAAAAGTCACTCTGCCGATAAATTCACCCTTTCCTTTTTAATGAACATCCTTTCTTTTACATCTTATCTTTTGGAAAATTCTCTGTTTTAGAATCTGATAAAGGAGTCTGGAATTCTGGTTTTGATACTTTCTTGTGCTCTCATTTATTTCTTAATTGGTCCACAACCTTTCCAAGCTTCAGGACCCTTTACTTTCTGTTACTTTGTGTTTGCTTCTTTCTTTTTGTTTGATTAATTATACTTGCCAAATGAGAAGAAAAAAAGATATCATTCTGGGTTCAAATATAGTGTCCAGTTTTATATTTAACAAATAAATGTCCTAAATAAATGCTGTTTCCTACTTTCTTAACTTGCATAGCCTTTAAAAAAAAAAATTACTGCCTTACATCCCTTACTGTACTTTTCTTTCTCTTCTATTTCCTCACACTTATTCTTTCAAATTATTATTATGTTATATCTTTACCATCACTCCCTTTCCCATTGTCAATATCCTTCCTTCCTCTCTTTTTCTTTCCATCTCTCTTAGAGGAACAGCTAACATTTCTGCCTGCAGTGAACTTTCTAGCTCTAAGCTAGTACTAAGGACAGGGCTGGAAACGCTGCCACGAGTAAAAAGCAACATGTCTGACCTCCCTGGTTAAATGGGAGAAAGCACAGGTGTGATCATCTTAAACTCGCTTCATAAATAACTTAAACTCCTCTTCATGTAGAGAAACTAAGGTGCTTGCTTTTGTAACAATAAATTGAGATAGTGATCAAGTCTGAAAGACTGAGGAAAAGACCAATATTTGGAGAAATGCAATTTAGAAGATTAATAGAAATGTTAACAGAAACTTTTGAGACACTGGCTGGCTTTCAACAGGACAGTGAAAGAAACTTTTCAGCTGCAGAGAGAATTGAGGAAGCCCAGAAGCCCACAGGTATCAGGCTGGTTCATTGACACTCTCAGGAAGGCATCAACTGATATTGAAAAGAAGGAAAAAGGTTTAAAATTACTTGAAAATCAGACTAACAGGAAGGGAACTAAGCTAAATTTAAGCGCAGAAAATAGCAAAGTCCTTTGGAACAGATGAGTCTGGTTATTTACAAGGTTTGACTCTTATGTTTCCTTAAAGGCAGGAGTGGGATCGGGCTAGAAAAAGGACTGGGGAAAGATTTGCTCTCCTCTCTGCTCCAGGTGCCAGGTGCAGGATGGATATTTTAGGTGGTGACTCTTCCCTAGTGTGCAATAATATGATTCATATAAACATAACTTAGAGATATGGCAGGATTGGTTCTAGACCACTGCAATAATGTGAATATCACAGTAAAGTGATTCACCCAAAGGTTTTGGTTTCCCGGTGTACATAAAAGTTATGTTTACACTATACTATAGTTTATTAAGTATGCAACAGCATTATGTTTAAAAAATGTACATACCTTAATTTAAAAATACTTTATTACCAAAAAATGCTAACTGAGCCTTCAGTGAGTTATAATTTTTTGCAATAGTAACAGCACAGATCACTGATCACAGATCACCATAACAGAATAATGAAAAAAGTTTAAAATATTGCAAGAATTACCAAAACGTGAGACAGCAACACAGATGTGAGCAAATGCTGTTGGAAAAATGGTGCCAATAGATTTGCTCAACACAGGGTTGCCACAAACCTTCAATTTGTTAAAAAAAAAAAAAAAAAAATCACAATATCTGTGAAGCACAATAAAAAATAAAGCACAATAAAAAGAGGTATGCTTGTATATGACTAGGTCTTTCTTGATGATGCTGTTGGTTTAATCCTTTTGATCCTGCAAAATATTCTCCTGATTGGCTTTACATTGTATGTTTTCCTCTTCATTACTCTCCAGATCTCCACTGGGCCAGTGACAAATGGTCAAGCTGGAGAATAATGGAGCCATTGCCTGCAAATGACTCATGTTACCATTAAAATGAGTGTCTTTATGGGAATAATCCTCTTGTGTTTTCTTACCTACCAATTTAGTAGATTATAGAAAGCAGTAGTTTTCAGTTTCTGTTTAATCAACACTTTTCTTCCTTTTAAACCCATGTAATATGGTATACACATCAAAAAGGAATTCAAGGGACATTGCAGAATGGTGGCCTTCTCAACGCCATTTTCCATCTTTCCCAAAATGGCTTCTATGTGGCATCAGTCCAATCTCTGAGGGTCTATATATTGTCCATATATACATATCTTATAAAGACTTAGGGTGGGGTGGGGATGGTGGTGTGCTGAATTGGGCAATTGGGATTGACATGTATACAGTGATGTGTATAAAATTGATGACTGATTTAAAAAAAAAAGAAAATCAGCTACACCCCATTATAAAAATAAATTACCAAAAAAAAAAAAAAAAAAAAGACTTAGGGATATTGGCTACCTCTGACTTAAATTTGGTCATTTTTCTGTAGACTATTATTAAAATACTAGCATAAGAGCTTAGGCAATGAGGGAATGCACAATGTAGAACTATTACGTGATCTTAACAGGCCACGAGATCTGATTAGAGGCTGAGAAAGATGAAAGTAAAAAATGCAAAAGAAGATAAAATTGATAAGGCCTGTAAACATTCTGTTCAAGTTTGACCTCTCATGCATGTAGGAACAGAATGATGATGGCCAAATATGTGTGATTCTTTGAGAGAGCACAGAAGACTTTTACTGTTAATAAAGATAAGTCATAATGAGTCAATTAGAGATCATTTATTTTTCTATCAACGTCCTCTCTTTTGCCTTTCTAGCAAAACAAAAACAGTCAAAGAACAGGTCTAAGGTGAGAAAATAGCATGTTGATTTTGAAGAAATAGTCAACAAGTAGAACAGACAGAAGAAAGGCAAAGACTGAATTTCTATCAGCTTTCTTCTTAAGCCGCTCCAAATAAACACACTATCTGAGTAAAATTAGCATGCTTCCCTGAACAGAAAACTTTAAGAAAAACCCTCCACAGTTCGTTTCTCTTCATCTGCTACTCAGACTGTCATCTCTCTTTACATAAATATCTTCTGTCTGTTTATTCAACAAATGATCTTGGGTGCTATGGTAAGCCAGGCATTGCACTAGGTACCAAGCAGGATTTTGAAGTAAACAATTCAATTTGGCCACTTGTCAGTTTTTTCAGGGGTCTAGAATTATTATCTTATCCCAAAACTGATGGGAAATAATTTGTGTCATTTCTGTAGGAAAATGTAAATTTCTGCCTCTCACTGGCTGCCTTATCTAAGAGAACAAAGAAGGTACATATTCTATGAAATCTAGTACCAGTTTGTCAGAATCAAATATGAGAAAGATGATAGAAGAAGAGGACAGAAAGTATTTCTACCTTTTGCTTTAATGTGTCTTTCTATTCTTCCTCCATAGTTCCTCAGAGGTTAAAAGGAAAGAAATAAAACTCTCATCACTCATCTGTTTCTGCTCAAGCAACCCTGAGGGCTACTTCCTGTTTTGCTGTGTGTGAATAATAGTCTGGCGCTGAGGGCAACTGGCTTGTGTTTTATTTTATTGTACTGCTGTAAAGCAATTTTGGTCTCCAATTGAACATTTCATTTCTTCTTTATTAAATTTCACTATTGTTCTTTCACCTCAGGTAGTTAGAGTAGTAGCACTTATGTTTTTGGAGAGCACATTTTCTCCAATGTAAGTGCTTATCATAAAGAACCTGGTGCTTTTCAGTACAAGGAATCCAGGCAAGATAAGCTGGAAATGGGTACTTAGACCTTGGAAGGGCAGAGTGCAGGCACTTGTACAATAGAGAGGGAGGAAGGAGGGTAGGCGGGTGAACAGAAATAATGCAGGGCAGATCAATGTGATGCCTAATCAATGTGGCAAAAGGGTCAAACCTTCATGGTTGCGATGTGATTGATAATGCTCTTCATATCTGTGAACATGAATGTGAACTCTGCTGAGGCTAGAGGCAAAGGACAAAAGCTACCAGTATAGTCGATTTAAGGCCGAGTTCAAGTGTCACCTTTTCTATCAAGTCCTCTCTGACTCCATCAGCCCTCACAGCTCTTTCTCTTCAATGAGCTTATATATTGCTTCCTTCACTGCTACACAATTTAATATTTAACCATTTTTTGTATTATTTGTTCTTTTTTTCAACACTTTTGTATATGTGATGCTGTTGGTTTACATGATCGTACCTTAGTGCTTAAGTAGCCTGCAAGGCTTTAGGGGCAGCAGGTGTGTCCTCAAAGAGATAACCTGATGTGGCATTTAATATAACCATACTAATTGTATAAGGTAAACACAACAATTATAATATTTAAAACACAGAATATGCATTTTCGCAGGTTTATATAATTTGCCTGTGTCGATATTAAAATTTAAACACAGATCTATAAACCCCTACAACTCACATTTACTCTATTATAAAGCAGCACTAGAATTCTACTCAAAAAATCAGAATTCTAGTCTGAACACGATTCCCTTCCAATTGTCCACTGTGGACTTTCACTGCCTTTTTCTGAGCCTCAATTTCGTCATCTATAACATGAATATAATAGCGCTTGTGAAACTTCTTAATATGCTTGAAATTTCAACAAAATCCTAACAAATACAAAGAGATATCTAAATTAAAAAGTAATATTCAAAATAAAGAATGATGTCTATATCTTCTTTCATATCCCCTCAGTGCCAAACACAGTGTTAATATATGAAAGCCATTCAACTCTTTTTAAATGTCGTAGTTTTTAAAATGATGATGAAATGAGGAAAATAAAGTTCTGGGAGCAGTTCTATAAAAAATGTTGTCAATTCTAGTAGGCTTTTATGTTGTTTTTAAAATTTAATTTCAGGTGTGTGTGTGTGTTTATTGTGTTGAGCAAGATTAGGGTGTGGGGAGAGGAGAAATGGTTTGGTGTCTGGAAATATTCATATTAGCAGAGACTTTACACAGAAAACAAATTAGTTTTGCAAAATTCAGTTGTTACTACATCAGGGAACAAAATTCAACTGAAGTTATTGATTTGGTGTATTCAAGTGGTAATTGGGCCCCAGAAGATAGTTGCTAAACCCAATATTTTTTGTTTAAAAAAATTCTGAAACATTGCCTGACCCCTATTTCCCATGTACCCTCTCCATTACCTAAGGCAAAATAATTTAAATTCAGTTTGTTGGAATCTGATGTTTATTTTGAAATTCTAATTATGAGAGGCTTTTAAATTGGTAGCCCCCACTAAACCATGCCTTCTTATACTCAGGTACTTATGTAATTCTTTCCTACATTTACTCTGGGCTTGGCCACATATTTTGCTTTGATGGTTGGGACATTAGCATGGCAATGAAAGAAGAGGCTTGAAGAGTAATTGCACATTGGGGCTTGTCATCTTAGAATCCCCTCTCCTGGAAGCCAGCCACCATTCTGTAAAGAAACTCAGACAAGACTACTAAATAATGAGAGGTGACACAGAATGAGGGAGACCTTGAAGGCTGAGAGACCATCTTGGAAATTCCAGCACCAATCGAGGTCACATTTGAATAAAGTTGCTTGAGTGACTTCAAAGAAAAATGTGGAACAGAACCGCCCACAGATTTATAATAATGTTACTTAAAGCCACTACGTTTTGCTTACTATGTTTTGCTTCAACAGATAGTTAAAACACTCATGAAGATTCAAAGAGTATAGACAGAACACAAATTTCATCCTCCACTATCCTTTAATTGGCTGTCTTCCTCTCAATTATATTAGGATGAATGTAATCAGAAAGCTGAGCTTTAAGTTTCTCTTGAGTTCACTACAGTACCCTTTACCATCTAAAACTCAAGACTATTGTTTAGGAAGATTTATGCTCCTTCTTTATATGCTCTCAAACGGAGACAGTGGAGAAAACTTTGATTTTGCTTCAACCCTGTTTTTCTTCAGCCTCTCAAGAACTATCACACCAGAATTTGCAAATAAGCACAGAGATATTTTTGAGGAATTGGGACTGCATAAAATGTGGAATAACAACTCTGGAAAAATCTTGTGAAATGAGAGTCCAAAGTAATATCTTCGAAGGACTTTACCTTGCCTCAACATTCTCTCTCATGTAGGGTACCCATTTCCATCTTAATATTTATGGCCCATTCCTCAAAAACCTCAAAACTCTTCTTCAAGTGTCTCTGACTTTCATTCACATTTGAATAATATCCGTTTCTATTTCAAACAGGACTCTTGCTCTCTGAATCTCTTCTCCTCCTCCTTCTGTCCCTTTCTCTAAATGTTCTCATATCTCACTTACTCTCTCTAGATGGCACTTCAGGTCTTTGGCAAGATGGTCAATTTTCTTTATTACTTCACAAGTTTCAAAGAATCATGTTGGGGACCTAGAGTAGGAGAATAGAGAGAAAATGTAGAATGACAGTTCTCAAGGGCTCCTCTGTAATATTCTCATTACATTAAGTTGCAGGCAAGTTTCTTTCATGTTAAGACTATTGAATCAAACATGTGAAACTTATTCCAGGGTTAGACATTTATTCTGGAGGCTGTTATAATCTAAACTCGTATCAACAGGGAACATATTACCTTACCTGACTCATATTCACTATTACCCCTCTGGAATTAGTAAGCACCATTGTTCTGCACAGTAGACTTAAATGAACTACATGACACTTCATAGACTCCTTTCTACATTACTTCAAATGAATATCTGAATTGACCATTTTAGTGTTAAAAAAAACTGTGTATTTTTATTTCACTATTTCCTAAGTATATGTGGGACAGCCAAAAAAAAAAAAGAAAAATGGGAAAAGGTAAATGGCCAATTCTTAAGTTACAGAAATATTTACTTAAAGTAAATGAAAAAATAAAAATAGTCAATTAAACAAACACAGTTATTTATGGAGGAGTGGCTCATTTTGTCCCATTTTTTCATTTATTTGAAGACCGTACTGTTGGCCAAACTTTTCATTAATGTAAAAAAAATAAAATCTATCTTGAAAGTTTTTCTCTTCATAGCAGATGAAATGTTTTTAATGTAATGCATGTATTGAATGGAGACTCTAGAAAGTTTAAATTACTCAAGTAACAAATATTAATTTTATAACGCAATAAATTACACTGGCACTTTCCTCTGACTTTCTCTATCCTTAAGACTCGGGAATTAGGGGGACTCACATGGCAGAATTACCACTTAGAAACACATCATTAGCTAATAGATACTAATAAACTTTTTATTTTAGAGTAGTTTTAGAATGATTTCAAAGATAATACATAAAATTTTCATATACCGCATACCACACTCTTATTATTAGCATCTTAAATAGTATATATGTCACAGTTAATGACCAAAGACTGATCTATTATTGTTAACCAAGTCCACACTTCATCTGGATTTTCTTGGTTTATCCCTATTGCCCTTTTTTTTTTCTTTTTTTTTACTTCAAGATCCTATCCAGGATATTGCATTATATTTAATCATCATGCCTCCTTAGGCTTCTCTAGACTGTGATGGTTTCTTAGACTTTCCTTGTTTTTTGATGACCTTGAGAATTTTGAGGAATTCTGTTCCAGTATTTTATACAATGTCACTTAACTGAGATTTGTCTGATGTTTTTCTTATGGCTAAATTGTGGAATATGTTTTTGGGAAAAAGATCTCATTGGTAAAGTGCCATTCTTATTGCATCATATCAAGGATACATAATCAATAAGACTTATTACTGTTGATGTTAATCTTGATCACCTGACTTAAGATTGTATTTCTCCAGTTTCTATACCATAAAGTTACTCTTATTCCCCCTTTCTTCCACACTGTATTCTCTGGAAGAAAGTCCGTGTGCCCAGCCCACAGTTAAAGAATGGGGACTTATGCTCCACCACTTTGAAAGGTGAAGTATCTAAAAAAATATTTGGAGTTCTGCAAGGGATATTTGCCTATATTCCCCCATTTGTTATTTATTAAATGTTTTATTTATGCCATTATAGACTTATGGATATTTGTTTTATACTTTATGTTAAAATCCAATACAACTTTACATTTTTTGGTCAAATTGTCCCTGTTTTTGCCAACGGAGCTCTTTTGGTTGTCCCTCATATCCATTTGACATACAAACATCATTGTGTCTCTTCTGTTTGGTTTATTAGCTTGATTGTTTGTTTTTAGCACTTTCTTGTTTTTTGGCATTAGAAGATGCTTTAGGCTCTTGTATATTTATTTTCCAAGTCCTAGAATAAGCTATTTCTCTAAGGAATCCTGTTTTCTATTGGGGAATAGTATTTAAAACCAATAAAATGTGGTATGTATTTACAGTGGAATACTACTCAGCCATTAAAAAAAAAGAATGAAATTTTGCCATTTGCATCACCATGGATGGACTTGGAGGACATTATGCTAAGTGAAATAAGTCAGACCAAGAAAGACAAATACTGTATGATATCACTTAGACATGGAATCTAAAAAATACAACAAAGTAGTGAATATAACAAAAAAGAGGCAGACTCACAGATATAGAGAACAGACTAGTGTTACCAGTGTAGAGGGAGTGGAACAGTAGAGCAATGGGGGAGCAGGAGGTAGAAACTATCAGGTGTAAAACAAGTTCAAGGATGTGTTGTACAACATGGGGATAGAGCCAATATTTTGTAATAACTGCAAATGGAAAGTAACTTTTAAAAATTGTATACAAATTAAAAAAAAAAAATTAAAAACCAAATATCATGGCACTAGATGTTCTCATTGCTACTGGAGTGTCATTGCTTCTAGGCACTCACAGCTAACAGATCAAGGAGATATATATGTGTAATATTACCAAGGTACTTGCACACATATATATTTCTATTTGTAACCATCTTCACGTGTATTGAATTAAAAATGAATGCGTACTGAAGTCTCCTACTCTAATCCATTACCATATGGATCACTCTATCCTGTTTCTCTGTAGCCTGCCATTCCATAAGTGTGATAACTGACTTCTACCACTTGATATTCACTTGCTCAATTGTTCAATTCCAATACACAGGTGTAATGGTTTCAGAATCGTCCACCTGTTATCCCCACGGAGCAGGGGAGAACAACCTTTTTAACTAGAGGGCAGTGCTTTGTACAATTCTGTTTGTCTTTTGTCTTGCAGAACCCGCTCATTTCCAAAGTTACTTAAGTCAGCACATTATCACATTGTCCCCTTCACATTGTCACACACATTTGCAGTATATTTAGATTATTTTCCACATTCTGCATTTCATGGTGGGACTGCCGACCTATAAAATACTTTTAATTTGTATACATTAAGATTTATCCTTTGTGTTGTAAACTTCTACTGGTTTTGACTGATTTGCTCACTTTATGCCTCTGTGTCACATTTTGGTAATTCTCACAATATTTCAAACATTTTCATTATTATCATATAGTTATGGTGATCTGTGATCAGTGATCTTTGATGATATTATTTTAATTGTTTTGGGGCTCCACAAATCACACCCATGCGAGATAGCGAACATAATGGATAAGTGCTATGTGTGTTCTTACTGCTCCACCAACCAGCTGTTCTCCCATCTCTCTCCCTCTCCTCAGACTTCCCCAGTCCCTGAGAAACAACAATATTGTAATTAGGCCAATTAATAACCCTACAATGGTCTCTAAATGTTCAGATAAAAGGAACAGTTGCATGTCTCTTGCTTTAAAGCAAAAGCTAGAAATGATTAAGCTCAGTGAGGAAGGCATGTTGAAAGCCAAGATAAGATAGGTTGAATGCAAGGTCTTTTGCACCAGTTAGTCAAGTTATGAATATAATGGAAAAGTAATACTCCAGTGAACACATGAATGATAAGAAAGAAAAACAGCCTTATTGCTGATATGGAGAAAACTGATATGGAGTAAGTTTTAGTCTGCACAGAAGATCAAACCAGCCACAGCATTCTCTTAAGTCAAAGTTTGACCCAGAGCAAGGCCTTAAATCCCTTCAATTATTTGAAGGCTGAAAGAGGTGAGGAAGCTGCAGCAGAAAAGTTTGAAGCTAGCAGAGGTTGGTTCATGAGGTTTCAGGAAGGAATCCATCTCCATAACATAAAAGTGCAAGGTGAAGCAGCAAGTAATGATGTAGAAACTGTAGCAAGTTATCCAGAAGATCTAGCGAAGATAATTATTGAAGGTGGCTACACTAAATAACATATTTTCACTGCAGAAAAAGTAGCTTTCTATTGGAATAAGATGTCATCTAGAACTTTCATAGCTAGAGAGGAGAAATCAATGCCTGGCTTCAAAGCTTCAAAAGGCAGACACTCTTGTTAGGGCCTAATGCAGCTGGTGACTTTAAGTTGAAGCCAATTCTCATTTACCATTCCAAAAATCCTAGGGCCATTAATAATCATGCTAAATCTACTCTGCCTGTGCTCTATAAATGGAACAACAAAGCCTAGATGACAGTACATCTGTTTACAGCATTGCTTACTAAAGATTTTAAGCCCACTGTTGAGACATACTGTCCAGGAAAAAAAAAAAAATCCTTTCAAAATATCACTGCTTAGTGACAATGCACCTGTTGACTCAAGAGCTCTGAAGAAGATGTACAATGAGATTGATGTTGTCTTCATGCCTGTTAATACAACATCCACTTTTTAGCCCATGGACCAAAGAGTAATTTTGACTTTCAAGTGCTGTTATTTAAGAAATACATTTCTAAGACTATAGCTGCCATAGATAGTGATTCCTCTGATGGATCTGTGAAAAGTCAATTGAAAATCTTTTGGAAAGGATTCACCATTCCAGATGTCATGAAGAACATTTATGATTCATGAGAAGAGATCACAATATAAACATTAATAGTAGCTTAGAAGAAGTTGATTCCAACCCTAATTATGACTTTGAGGTGTTCAAGACTTCAGTGGAGGGAGTAATTAATATGTGGTGGAAATAACAAGAGAATTAGAAGTGGGGTCTAAAGATGTGACTGAATCCCTGCAATTTCATGATAAAATTTTAACAAAAGAAGAGTTACTTCTTATGGATGAGCAATTAAACTGATTTTTTGAGATGGAACCTACTTCTGGTGAAGATGCTATGAAGATTGCTGAAATGTCAACACAGAATTTAGAATGTTACTTAGTTGATACAGCAATGGTGGGGTTTGAAAGATTTGACTCTAACTGAAAGATATTCTACTGTGGGTAAAATGTTATCAAACATTATTGCACGCTCATTCATGAAAGAGTCAATTGATGGTGCAAACTGCGTTGTTGTCTTATTTAAATAAATTGCCACATCTGCCCCAGCAACCTGATCAACATGGAGGCAAGAGCGTCCACCAGCAAAAAGATTACAACTTGCTGAAGCCTCAGATTATGGTTAACATTTTTAGCAAAAACATATTTTATTTTTAAATTAAGATATGTTACTTTTTTAGACAAAATACAATTAAACACTGAGTAGATTACAGTATAGAGTAAACGTAACTTTTATATGAACAGGAAAACTGAAAAAAATTGTGTGACTCAATTTACTAAGATATTTGCTTTATTGTGTTGGTCTGGAACCAAACCCACAATATCTGATGTATGCTTGTAAATCTCCTGTGATATACTTATACAACCCTCCACCTCCTCCAACCTTTGCCAAACCTGTTAGCCACTGATTTCTTTACTCTCTCTATGATTTTGCCTTTTCCAGAATGTCATATGGTTGGAATCATATGGAGGTTTTCATACTGGCTTCTTTCACTTAGCAATATGCATTTAAGTTCCTCCATAACTTTTTGTGGCTTACTAGCTCACATCTTTTTATTACTGAATAATACTTCATTGTAAGAATATACCACAGCTTGTGTCCATTCACCCATTGAAGGACATCTCGGTTGCTTTCAGCTATAGCAAGTATGAATGAAGTCACTATAAACATTAATGCACAGGTTTTTGCGTGGGCATAACTTTTTAATTCAATTAGGTAAATACCTAGAAGCCTGACAGGTGAATCATATGATAAAACTACATTTAGCTTTGTAAGCAATTGCCAAACAATCTTCCAAAGTCGCTGTACCATTTTGCATCTCAACAATAAATGAATAAATCCTTTAGCTCCACATCCATTTCAGCATTCAATAATTGTCAGTGTTT
The DNA here is from genome assembly GCF_965194805.1 of Balaenoptera borealis. Classification (NCBI taxonomy): domain Eukaryota; kingdom Metazoa; phylum Chordata; class Mammalia; order Artiodactyla; family Balaenopteridae; genus Balaenoptera; species Balaenoptera borealis. Next base: position 17,961,717 of record NC_138871.1, read on the forward strand.
TAAATTTTAGTCATTTTGATAGGTATGTAGTGGTATCTCATTGTTGTTTTAATTTCCAATTACCCAATGGCAAACGATGTTGGTAATATATTCATATGATTATTTGCCATTCAGCTATTTTACCATTTTCAATTGCCCTTTTCATTTTTCATTCTTGAATTTTAATTTTAAGTGTTGTTTTTAAGAGTCAAGTATTGTATATTTTGGATACAAGTTCCTTATCAAACATATGTTTTTTGTTTTTTTTTAATTGTCTTATTGGTATCTTTCATAGAGTAGTTTTTAATTTTAATAACATCCAAGTTATCTTTTTTTTTTCTTTTATGAGTCATGCTAGTGGTGTTTCACTTAAAATTTCATCACAAAATCCAATTTTATGTCAATTTTACCTCAAGGGTTTTCAATGTCTTATAGATTTGCATTATACTCTTAATTTCTATATTCCATTTTAATCTAATGTCTGTGTAAGATATAAATTCTGTATACAGGTTCATATTTTGCATATGGAAGTCCAAGTTTGCCAACACAAATTTGTGGATAAGACTATGCTTTCTCCATTAATTTGTCTTCTTCTCTGTCATAGATCTGTTCACTGTATTTGTGTGAGTCAATTTGTGAGCTCTCTCACCAATACTCAATTGCCTTGAATACTGTAGTTTTATAATGTCTTCAGATCGTTTACTGTGTGTCATCCAACTTTGTTTCACTTATTCAGTATTGGGTTAGCTATAATAGGTCTTTTTCGTTTTTCCAAAAATTTTAGGAGCAATTTGTCAATATATACAGATAGTTTTCTGGGATTTTGACTGGGGTTGCATTGAATCTATAAATCAAGTTGGGAATAATTATTACCTTAGCAATATTGGGTCTTCCAGTTCATGAACATGTACTATCTCTTCATTTATTTAAAAGATAAAAAGCTATTTTTTCCAATCTAAAATAGTAACCGTTGAGTTATTTGGTGACTACATTAAATTAGTATTGCTGAACACATTGTTTAAATTACTTTGCTTTGAAAGAAACATGCTTCTTCTTACTTTAAAAGAGCAATTTCTAGATACATGTTCATTGTAAAATGATTGGAGGACCATTGTGTCTCTCATATTTGGGAGATGGAGTATTACTAGTCCTTGATACTCTATTAGGCTGCTTCAATACATATGTAAACAAATTCAGAAACTATTTTAAATGCATTCATTCATATTCACTTCTTTTATTGTTGTTGGTAGTAGGAGCTGAGAAATGTTTGAAGTGTTACTATTTAACATTTAAAACTTGATAATCAAAGATCTGTGAAAAAAGCAGACAATATGTGAAAACAAATTACTTGGTTAATATCATCATCATAGTCAAAGCTATCTGTAAAGTCAACTCAACTCAAAGGATGCGATCATGCTGAATTCTGAGCAGTAGACAGTACCAATAATGGATGTTTGATTGATTTGGGGCTTCAATCTATTGCTTTTGGCAGAGTTGAAAAAGCTAAATCTAAGCTTATCCTTAGAAATGTAAATGCAGTATCTTCCTTTTTATTGTAACTGACACATTAGAACAGATTATTTTTCCTTAAGACAATACCATTAAAATTATACCTTTGCATTTCTTACAGACAGTAAAGATTCCTAACATTAATTAATTTCTCCACTATCCTATAGCAGATCTTAGTGTCCCTAAAACATTAATTTAGAGTCTCCACAAAAAACTTATCCATAGGAAAAGTATTTATAACAAGAAAACTTGGTTAGAATGGTTATCAGTAGCAAAGATAATATTTTTAAGTTCCAATCAAAATTAATTTCAAGGTGGAGTGTAATATAATGACATAGTACTGCCATGATTAATGTTGCTCCTGTGTCTTGCCAAATTATTTTTCCCACTTCTGTTAGTTGAAATTAGATACTGAATAATACAGAAAAAATTTTCCCTAGAGAAAATACTGGGAGAAATGTATGAGTTATGACAACTAGAAACAAGTGATAAAGATTTGAAAATTGCTAAAATCAATTAGATCTAAATAATTAAAATTTTTTTCAACAAGAAAACACTGGGGAATTAAGTTCATTCCTTGAATTTTAAAGTAGAAACTCAAGTTTCCAAAGGGGGGGAATAAAACTATACTGTTGAAACCCGATATCTTTTTAGAATACTGTAGTCTCAGATTAGAGAACGAGTTAATAAGAGAGAGAGTTTGAGATCCAAAGTTTGTATTTATTTTTAATTTTAATATTTAAATTAAAAAATACTCCATATATATTAAAATAAAACTTAAAGTGTTTATTTGAGAGTCCCAAAATAGTCCTCAAAGAACTGCATTGAGTCTACTAGAAAAGATACTTTATTTTCTCTTGTATTGACTCTGCTTCTATTTGATCTCCAGAGAAATATGTTTGATGAGTTTGTTATACCTTTATACACTGATATGTTTATTTTACTATACTGGTAAGAATAGGATAAATTCTATCTTACTTTGTGTCATGAGAACATAATGAAATATGTGTTAATTTTTCTATAATTTGGGGTGGATAATTGCAGAATTAAGGGATTCCACTCAAGAGTAACTCAATTTTCTCAAGGATGCAAAAGGCAAATCCTTGGTTAAGGGTGAAAGTGAATTTAAGATCTAAGGGGAAAAAAAGACATTTTGAAGAGTTGCTTGGGGAAAAATAATTAAAAACAAGAATTAGCATAACTAAGGATGAATGAAAAAGATTGGCCTAGAGCTTAGATTACAGGCAAGCATTTTTAGTTTGAATTTCAAAATCCCTAATAAACATTCTTAAATATTTCCTTTGCAACAGATGAGTTTCCCAGAGGCTACTGAAGAACCAGGATCATAATGCAGACTCAGTGCTCTTTGTAAATGGTTGTTCATTCCTTTATTTACCCAGAGTAAAAACAACAGTAAACAAAAAATAATAATATAAGAAAGAAAGAAAAAGAGACAAAAACTCTTTTATTTTCTTTTTATTGTTCTTGGTTCCAAGATATGTCATATGACAGGTCTGAAGGGCTGTTTGAGTCTTAGAAGCAGAAGAGAAATTAAGTAAGAGATGATCTGCTCAGAATGTCAATGTGGAAAATAATCAATGAAGTTGCTCCATATTTGGATATTTGAAAGATTAACTCAAAGTTTAATCTCTCAGTTGTGTATGATCTGAAGCATGAAGAGATCTCAGAAAGCTGATGTCTATTCTCAAACCATAGGTCACTTGACCAGGGTGGGAAACCTATCATATCACCTCTGTCTTTGTGGACTCCCCACCCATTTTCTTTTATACTAGATTCCCTCTTTTACAAAATATTTTTTAACTTAGTATTAGTGGTGTCTCCTACTACTGAAGGAGCCTGTATTTCAGTCCTAGCTTACACAACAAATACAGTTTTCATATACAAAATAACATTTTACAAAATGATACCTCTTCAGTACCCTTAGACGAAAAGTAGAGTTATTATCAAGGGTTATTAGAAGAAATCACTTCCTGTAACAAATTGCAATTTGATTTCCAAATCTCTCCACATCAAAGTGTAATACAATAAACATACTTTTATTATTTTAATGAAAAATATTATTTATATAAGGAATAGGACTGGAAAACTAGTGATTGCATTTTCTTTACTTAAATTCGTAAAGGAAATATAAGAATATGGTTAGAATCTCCATTGCTCAGGGAGGCAGTTGAAATGGGAAAGAATTAAATTCAGATTATATGAGGCAAAAATCTGAGTGAGGAAGAAGCTGATAGTGAACACAAAAATTGTCTTAAGCAGCACAGCTAATGTTGAAAAGAAAAATCATCTTTCATGACTTGAATATTAGTAGAGGTGAGTACACAGAAAGTTGTGGCTAGGAAATTCAATATTATTCAGTATTATTGTTGAATAAATATTCAACAAATATTTATTAAGTGTCTCCTTTATGGTGCCAGGGATACAGTGGCAAACAAAGACAGCCCCTGAATTCATTGTGGTTAATTCTATCAGACTAAGTAGTTAATAATCAATAAACAAATAAATGCAAAAAGTGTTAAGTGATAATATATTCTGTGAAAATAAGTAAATACAGTCTTGGCTAGACAATGCTAGATTCTGTATTAGAAAGAGTGGTCTGAGAGTTCTCTAAGAGGGTAAATGACTGATGCAAGGTGGGAAGTTATGCAAAGGTCTGAGGAAGAAGATTCCAGAAAAAATGAAACACTGGATACAAGGCCCCTAACGCAGGAGATGCTTGGTGTGCTTGAGGAATACCACAAAAACCAAACGGCTGGAGAAGTGAGCAATGGGAAAAGAGGTAGTATATGAAATGAGAGAGGTTGCCAGGGCCAAATTAATGTAGACGTGGCAATACTTTTGGATTTTTTTAAGATACATGGAAAAATTGCAGGGACTTTAGAGAATAAGTGATATGAAATTTGGCATAGCTTTAATGATATCATTCTGTTTGGTGTGTAGAAAACTATACTGTTGAGTGCAAGGGTAGAATAAGGGAGACCTCTCAGGTGCTAGATAATAAAAGGCTTGCAAGACAGATACTTTAAGATAGAGATACATTAGGAAGAGGTGGTTGGACTGTGCGTCTGTTTTAAAGAAAAAAATCAACAGAATTTGCTAATATGTATCAATAGATGAGGAATATGAGATAAAGAGATATGTCTATAATATCTCCAAGGTTTTTAGCCTTGGCAATAGGGATGATAGAGTTACCGTCTAGTGGGTTAACAAAAAATAAGAAAAGGGAAAAGACTTGAGGAGAAGATGAGGGTTTAAATTTCAGCGTCGTGGCTTTGATTTGTTGACATCTAGACTTTCACATGTAGATGTCAGATAGGAAAATTCATATACCTGGCATTCGAATACAAATGCCATTTAAACTCATAGTTCTGGATGCAATCATTAAGAGAGATAAGATGATAGTTTCACGGAATGAGTCTGAAGGTTCTCCAAATTTAGATATTGGGAAGGTTCAGCAACAAATGTTTAGTAAAGTAGGGGAAAGAGAGTGGGAGGAAAGGAAGTGTTTCAAGAAAGAGGGAGTGATCAGCCATGTCAAATGTAATAAGTTGAGTAAAGTGAGGCCATAAAAAATAACACTGGTTGTAGCAACATGAGGGTCATTGCTGTCTCAATGGGTTAATAGCTGTTTTGTTAAGGTTGAGAAAATAAAATATGACTGTGGTAAATTCAGGAGATAATGGGAGGAAGGGGAAACGAAACAACATTTTTTTTACAAAGAGAAACAGGGAAACCAGGTGGTTTCTTCAGAGGGTATTTGATGTCCAAAAAGATGTTATGAGTTTTTAGGATGGGAGATATTGTCGCATTGCGGTATGATGATGATGATGATGATGATGATAATCCAGCTGAGCTGGACATATTAATAATGCAGGGTTGAAATGGGTGCATTGCAGGGGTCACATCTTTGAATAGATGGGATTCAGCATATAAGTAGAGAGGCTTGCCTAAGAAAGCTGTATGGACCATTTCACCACCATAGCAGAAGAGAAGGCCAAGTAAGGCAGGGTTCCAGCTAAAATGGTAGATGTGGCTTTGGGGGTGCATGGAAGTTATTTTTGGTTTGCTACTGCTTGTTCAGTGAAACGAGAAGTATGGATATCAATAAAGAGTGAGGATTTGGAGAGTAGACTTGATAGTTTGAGAAGAGAGTGGAAATTATTGCTTCTGATACAGGAAAAAAGACTAGGGAGAAGGAGTAGCTTTCTGGGCAGCAATAAAGCTCATTTGAAATTAATACTTAAAAACTTAAAATGATGTCTGCTATGGCTATTTTTTTTTCAACTGCACTTAGAGGAAGTTGTTCTGGTGTTGTGTAAATAAAAGAAGATGTCTATCTGGGTTAAATCTATTTACAGTTAACAATTCAAATATAAATGTGTTTGGGATATATGAGGATTCCTGAAATACTGTGCTGAAGGTCACTGAAGTATAAAAGCCATTCATATGGACCTTATTATTATCTGCTGCCAAGGGAGCTGACAGAGAAAACATCTAGAAGAAAACTGAAAGGCTCTTGTAAAATATCTTACAAAACAAAGGGAAATGACTTGAAGTTAGATGATGTTGAAAGAAAAGAGGAGTGGTTTAACCAGCTGATGTGATGTTCAAAAGGAAAAGTGACATTAAAATATGGCACTGGAGTATTTTTTTCTGAAGGAGTAGTGTTACCGACTCCAAGCTCGCTCTGCTCGCCACCTGACAGGCCAATGAATCAGAGACGAGGTGTCGAGGCAAGGAATACGACTTTATTCGGAAAGCCGACAGACCAGGAAGATGGCAGACTAGTGTCTCTGAAAAACCATCTTATCGGGGGTCTGGATGCCAGTTTCTTTTACAGAATCAGAGAGGGAGAAGTGATGAGGAAGTAAAGTAAAAAAGCCATCAGTCTTGTAAAACATCTCCTGTAATGACCATCCTTGGTGAGGGGATGTGTTAATTTCTTCTTTCTTGCAGCAATTCACAGGTGGGCAGGGTCAGATTGTCTCCCTGTGAGCTGAACAGGAGAGGGGCTGGGTTCCCTGAGGCAGGCCATTCTGTATGATTATAATAACAAAAGCAATGAAAAGAAAAGGTTAAAGTCAAAGAAACAGATCCAACGTGGAGTCTGATTTAGCTCTTCCTTGTTACATTAGTAGTGTGAATGTTAATATCTCTCCCTTCCCTACTATATCAGAATCCATAGGAGCAAGAAAGTGTTTAAACTTATAGTGTCATGTAGAAAAAGAGAGTGACTAGGGAAAAGGTGTGAAAAAGGTCAGTTGTTCATAAGTGAAGCTATTTTTGAAAATCGTTTTTAAAAGTGTTACAGAGAATGGTAGGAATTAAACTGAGAACATTTTTTTACTCACTGGGCAAAATGTTCTCATAGAGTAAATAAGAAGTGGTGGGAAAGTAAGCAGAAACAATCGCTTTGAAGAGCAATTTTGTATTAGTTAATAGAGTTAAGCATGTGCATTCACCGAGATCCATCTATCCAACTTCACAGACTGCGCTCCTGAGAAACCCTCATATATGTGGAAGAGGAAAAGGCAGTGAGACGCTCTGAATCTTTAGGTTGACAGAAAAATGAAAACAACCTAAATGGCAATTATAAATGGTCTGAATAAATAAATGATGTTATAGTATTATAGTTGATAGCAGGTAAAGAAAATAAGCTGTGTTTACACACATCAACATGAATGAATCTAAAATCTCAGGTGGATAAAGACACCAGTTGCAGGCAGGCACACACACAATGATACTAACATAGGTTAATTATAAACAGACACAAAATGATATCCAATTTCAAGATTGTTTATGTAGACATATGTGTTTTGAAAATACAACTGCTATATAGAAAGCATACATAGCAACTTCAAGATGATGGTTATTTCTGAGTTAAGAATGAGTATGGGACCAGAACATGGTTCAATGCTTTAATTATATCTCTTAGAATACGTTTTATTTCTTATAATGAAAAAAAGAGAGAAAAAATATAGAAAAAAAGAAACAGAAGAACAGGCTGAATAAGGAGCCTGACATTTGCTACGTAATACTGGGAGGGAGCCTTACCCAGGCTCTTTTAAGCTGATGATGAGTTGTCCAGCTTGAAGAGATTAGACTTGGATAAATCCTTCACGGCTGGCATTGATTTCTTATTTCCACTAGCCTTACTCCATTTGCTGTGTGCACCAACATGTTGAAAAAAATTTATATTGTTTTAAAATAATTTAATTTTGTCTTTATTTGAGAAGTATTTCACCTGAAAATGTCAAGATATTCTCACTCTAAAGACAGTTACAATAAAAAGAAAAACAAATAAAAATAAAAGCTAGCACCAATTGGGGAATTTAATGCGATGAAGTTAGTTAGTCTGTGCATTCAATAGAGAGCCAGTGCTAAACTCTGGATTTTTTTTTATTTAACCTTCCCTGTAGGCCTATAACTTCACATACTTTTCTGCATAAGAGAAGCACACGATTTGCACATGATTTGGAGACCGCAGCTTCTTAATTAACTGCCATGGGAATGTTTAGGTGTGAAATTAGTCACCAGAGGGAGCCCATATTATTCCTCAAAAGCAACCTCAAAAGACTAAGGACAAAATGAAAATACATGTAGAGACTGGGGCATAGAATTTCAAGGAGAGTACGGAATGTTCTTTTACAGTTTCTTATATTGCAGTTTCCTCTCAATTTCAAGCTTCAGAATCAACTAACTTTGATAGATGCAAAGGCTTTTTTATAGCAAAGACACAGGAAGAAACAAAATACCTTTTTTTCCCCTCAGTGGCTATTTATCCATTAACCTTCACATTTACTTAACACGAAAACTACTTTTGTATATGCTCATTCAATTTACCCATGAATAAGACATTTTATTAAGTTTCTGGGCAGATTAACTGTGATAATTTCCAAACAATGCAAGTGCCAACAATTTGCCAGATTCTTTTCAAAATGAAATCAAGCTTGCCCATGTATTTAGCAAATGAAATTGTCTACATTTTGGTCTTTTAATCAAGTATTAAAGAAAGCAGAGTTTGAAAGCAGAAAAAATTCCTCACTCCAAAGTACTTCCTATTATGAAATTACATAATTTTATGATTCTATGAAATGGGTAAATGGAATCTATAAAAGATTGTTAATCAATCAATTCAAATGGCTGAACAGTGTAGCCCTTTTTTTACAGAAACTCGGGACAAAATTCAAGCAGGTATTTTGGTACTCTACAATTGAATCATTTGTATGCTTGAGTAGACTGAGATGGAACAAAATGCCATATGCAATATACTGTATGATCTCTGTTTGCTTTGTTTACCCAGATATTAAACTCAAAGAACTAGAGCAAGATCATGGATTATTCGGATTTTTTAAAATGTTAAATTCTCATATATCTATCATTGAAAATATGACTGAAACTCTACTGGAACCTGTATAACTTTTCAGTCTGTAACGATGACTTAAGTTGACTGACTTGCCTTTACATGTTGAATTCTGCAAATACTGTCTTTTTTTATTGAAGTACAGTTGACTAACACACAATGTCATATTAGTTTCAGGTGTACAGTACAGTGATTCAGTTATATCTATATCTATATATCTCACTCTATATATATCTTCTTTTTCAAATTCTTTTCCCTTATAGGTTATTACAAAATATTGAGTATAGTTCCCTGTGTTATACAGCAGGTCCTTGTTGGTTATCTATTTTACATACAGTAGTATGTATATGTTAATCTCATCCTCCAAATTTATCCCTCCTGCCCTTCCCCTTTAGAAACCATAAGTTTGTTTTCTATGTCTGTGGGTCTATTTCTGTTTTGTAAGTAAGTTCATTTGTATCTTTTTTTTTTTTTTTTTTCAGATTCCACATATAAGCAATATCATATGATATTTGTCTTTCTCTGTCTGGCTTACTTCACTTAGTATGATAATCTCTAGGTCCATCCACGTTGCTGCAAATGGCATCATTTCATTCTTTTTTTTATGGCTGAGTAATAGTCTGGTGTGTGTGTGTGTGTTTGTGTGTGTATGTGTGTATTACATCTTCTTTATGCATCCATTTATCGATGGACATGGAAATTTAGGTTGCTCCCATGTCTTAACTATTGTAGATAGTGCTACAATGAACATTGGGGTGCATGTATCTGTTCAAAGGAAAGATTTCTCCCAATATATGCTCAGGAGTGGGATTGCAGGATCATATGGTAACTCTATTTTTAGTTTTTTAAGGAACCTCCATACTGTTCTCCATAGTGGCTACACTCATTTACATTCCCACCAATAGTCTAAGAGGGTTCACTTTTCTCCACACCCTTTCAAGCATTTGTTATTTGTAGACTTTTTGATGGTGGCCATTCTGACTGAGTGAGGTGACAACTCCGTCCTAAAATTCTCAGGCAAATGGAGTGAAGCCTGCAGCTACTGTGCAAACACTCAACTTTTGAATCCTAAATGTTCATTTATTTTACTCTACTGCTACCCACCCGTTTAGCAACTCATTTCCCACTGCTGCCTTTCCTATCCCTATTTGGAAGAAAGCTGTAGCTAAAGTAGACCACGCATTTGGCTCCATTTCTGAATCTTTATGTAAAGTGTAGTGTAGTGGTTATTGGATATGTGTTCTGGAGAGAAAAAGTCTTGATTCCTGATCTTGGTTGCAATATTGTCTACCTGTGTGTTCTTGGGGAATTTACTTAAACTTTCTCTTTATTTTCTGGTTTTAAAACTGGGTTACTAATAGTTCTTACCTCATACAGTCACTGGCAACATTAAATAAGCCACCCACTTGTTAAGAATATTGTCAGGAACATGGTAAATTCTCAGTAAATGTTATTTGTTGTTATCACTGATTATCTTTTCATTTTCATTGGTAGTTTTGTTGTTATATTCAATGAAGAGTCCAATTATGACCATCCCATAGTCTTCACATTTCACTCTTCTCAAACATACATGCACACACAGACATACGCATAAACACACATATTCATTGTTGATAAAATATTAAATGGATGAGTGTGCAGCAGGAGGCTTGTGTAACTTCATGCATTTGAAGCCATTATCTACAGAACTGCTGCTTTGGGAGTCATACAACACAATTGTGGTAAGAAGCTTAGATCTCAATCTCAGTCTGGTGAACATGGATCTGACCTACAATATGGTGGTTGTGGAGAAGGTGGGGAGAATGATGGAGGTAAAGGTCAATTGTAATGTGATAGGAAGAGATAGAGAGATCAAGAAGGATCTGGACATTTCAAACCATTTTTACCACGTGTCTACTAGAAGATGTCTGATTGACAAAACTAGCTCATAATGGAAATTTAAAACAACAACAAAATTACAGTGATAGCTTTCTCAATTCAATTTAGCAATAGAGTAAATATAAATAAATACAATTATATTTTCCTCTGAATTGCTATCCAAGGAATTTTCCCCTGATTTGTAGTTGTCATCTATGACCACAGATGTCACTTCAAAGTATAAAATTCTGTATTCTTCTAATGTTATAAAAATTAAAATTGAACCCCATTCTTGATGGGGATCGGGGATTGCAATTATTCCCCATGAATGAGGAATTCCCAGTAAGTGCAGATCATAAGCTTGTGTTGATTAAGTCCCTGCCCTTTGTACACACCGCCCGTCGCTACTACCGATTGGATGGTTTAGTGAGGCCCTCGGATCGGCCCCGCCGGGGTCGGCCCACGGCCCTGGCGGAGCGCTCAGAAGATGGTCGAACTTGACTATCTAGAGGAAGTAAAAGTCATAACAACGTTTCTCTAGGTGAACCTAAGGAAGGATCATTAAAGTGTTTCTGAAAGCGCGGTGGCGGACCCGCCCACTCGCGAACGAGCCCTCTCTACCCCTGCGCCGCGGGACGTGAAAAGGAGAGGGAAGGAGGCGACCAGGAGTTGGCAACTGGTGTGCGCGCGGACGGGCGCGCGTGCGGGGGCGCTGCCGCCCCGGGCGGCCTGTCAGGTTGGTGGTCCTCCGCAGGGGGTGGAGGAGAGTGAGAAAAGGGGGTGGCCCGAAAGGGGTTGGGCTGGAAGGGCGGCTCCTCGCCTGCCTCACCACACCCGCCCGTCTGCCCCTCCCGCGCCTCCCCACGGGGGCAACACCGTCCCCCTGGTATGGCCGCCCAAGGCGACCCCCGCCCGCCACCACGCCGCGTCACCCGCGACCGTCGTGGTGATCTCCTGGCGTGTCTCTCCCGCCCGACCTCCCCGCCACGTCCCTCGATTTGGGTCCGAGGGTTCCGAAGGGGCCGAGCCCCCGCCCCACACGCGCCTCCGTCTCCGGCGCCGGTCACGCCCCCCCCCGACCCCGTTCACGACCGCCCCCCGCGCAGAGCCTCCGGTGCGTCTCGGGATGGGTGGCGTGGCGGTGGTGGCTCCCCGTGGGGCCGCTCGCCTGCCCGTCGCCTTCCCGCCGCCGGCCCTGGACCGGTCCCCTCCCAGGCGTCGGTCCTCCGCTCCAGGCCCTCCGCACCCTCTCCGGGCGCCTCTGCCTGTCCTCCGAGCCCGGGGCCTCTCCTCCGTCGTCCGTCCTGCTCTCTCTCGCTCTCTCTCTTTCCCGCCCTCCCCCGTGTGCCCCCTGCCCCCTCGCCCCCACGCTTCCCGTCGAAGCCTCCTTTACGCCGTCGGTGGCGAGAAGGGGACCCGGGACGCGGGTGTGGGGCAAGGGCCCCGGCGGGGGGCGGTTGGGGTTAAGGAGAAAAGAGGGCCGCGTCCGGGCGCGAGCGGGAGGTCTCCGCCCAGTTTCCGGGACATGGTGGGGGCGTCGTCGGGTGGTGGCCGTGGTGTCTCGTGTGGCGGTCGGCCCGGCGCCCGGCCGGGGCCCCACGTCACGGGCCGGTAGCGCCGAGGCCCGCGTGCTGCAGGCGGCCGCGGGCGGAGAGCGTGTTGGTTGGTGTCGGGGCGGCGGCGAGCGTGGGGCGCTCCGTCCCCCCGCCTCGCCCGCCTACCCCTCTCCAGGTACCTAGCGCGTCCCGGCGCGGAGGTTTAAAGACCCATGGGGTGTCGCCCGTCTGCCTTGGGGTCGGGGCGGTCGGGCCCGCGGGGAGTCGGGAGGCCCTTCCCGTCTCCCCCAGACTCCGCTTTCCACCCCCCACGGGGCCGGGGCGCCTCGCCACGCGCCACTGGTCCTCCCCGCCGCGGCTGTTGGGAGGGGGCTACCCGGCGGCCGTGGTGCGGACCGGGGCCGTGTGCCGCGCGAGTGCGCGCCCTGCGTCCCTGGGGGTGTGAGGTGGGAACCCCCCAGGCGCCTGTGGGGTGTAAAAAAAAAAAAAAAAGAAAAAAAATTAAAATAATTACTAGTGGTTCATTGAGAAGACTATTGATACCTTCTGTTTAATTTTTATGCTATAGCATAAAGTTTTTGTACACAAAAAAGAAGCTTTTGGGGTTCATCTCGTATTTATTTACCTTTCATGCTTGTGAGGGCTTGGGACGTGAGCTGTCCGAGTTTTTTTTTTAAAGAATAAGGAGTCATGTATGACACTGAAAGAGTTTTTTTAATTTAATTTAATTTAATTTAATTAATTAATTTATTTATTTATTTATTTTTGGCTGCGTTAGGTCTTGTTGCTGCACGCGGGCTTTCTCTAGTTGCGGTGAGTGGGGGCTACTCTTTGTTGTGGTGCGTGGGCTTCTCATTGCAGTGGCTTCTCTTGTTGCGGAGCACAGGCTCTAGGCACACAGGCTTCAGCAGTTGTGGCTCATGGGCTCAGCAGTTGTGGCTCACGGGCTCAGTAGTTGTGGCTCGTGGGCTCTAGAGCGCAGGCCCTGTAGTTATGGCTCACGGGCTTAGTTGCTCCACAGCAGGCATGTGGGATCGTCCTGCACCAAGTTTCGAAACTGTGTCCCCTGCATTGGCAGGCGGACTCTTAACCACTGAGCCACCAGGGAACCCTTAAAGAGTTATGATGGTAACTATATACACAGGCAGTTCTCACTTCTCTGGCAGTGCCAGATCATAAAATACACACGCAACTGAAATTGTGTAAAGTGATTTTAATCAATGGGAAAAACTATGATTATTCTGTGACCTTTAAAAATGTTTGCCAAAACATTATAAACTCTCTTACTGTCAGTTATAAATATATAAAGACATTTTAAAAATGAATATTTATTTAGTACACTGCAATTTAAAAACAAGACATAATGAAAAAATAATGTGTTTTAATTCTTTGCAATTCATATATAATTCTCAATGTATAATATCTGATATGGAGTGAGTACCTTTCTAAGCCCTGGTGAATTGTCATGCTCCTTTCTAAGTTTGGATTAGCTTCCAGTATTTTATTATTTGTACTTTCAATGTCATGAAATATATCCAAGAATTTCTATAATGTGAAGGTTTTTTGCCAGTGTCATTTCTTCTGGGACATCTTCATCCTTTTTATCACAACTACTTCATTCAAGGAGATAACTTCACTAAGTACTCCTGGCTATATATCTGAAGTCTCTCCAATGGCAGCAGTGTCAACATTACCACGGTTAGTGGTTTATTCTATAACTGCATTTATATTAGAACTGAATTTCACTTATAATTCTATGACTCTGCTTCTTTACTGTACTTTCATTTTTGTTGGCTTATTCCCTCTTTTGATTATCCATTTTTGTAAAATGGCATGTAGGTATATAACTAGGAGACAAGGACACAACACAACTATATATTTTGCTGTCTGTGGGTGAACTGAGTAACAGATGCACAGTGCCCAATATCCAACAGCCTTTGAAAGAAGTTATAAGTCTTTGAACATGATGCTTATCTGTTTTTTATTAAGTTCTTTGTGGACTGAAGATCTAGAAGAAAACTTTGCACTCTGTAATTACTTGCAGTTAGTATACTTGATAATTGAAGTTTGAACCGTGATATTAAAAGACTGGTTTAATTTAACTAAACTTTGGTAACTAAAATGTGTGCATGTTTGGAATAAGAACTGCCTATAACAACATTGTAAAGCAACTGTAATCTAATAAAGATGTGAAAAAAAAAAAATAGGTAACCAGCAAGGACCTACTGTATAGCACAGGGAACTATACTCAATATTATGTAATAACTGATAAGGGGGAAGAATATGAAAAAGAATATATGTATATGTATGTATAACTGAATCACTGTGCTGTACACCTGAAACTTACATGACATTGTAAATCAACTATACTTCAATAAATAATTTTTTTAAAAAAGAAAAAAAAAAAGAACTGCCTATAGGTATGTTGAGACTTATCTTAATCTGTTATCCATTTCCTTGCCACATCTATTGGCCCAGACAGAGTCTCTACAAGCACATCCAATGCTCATAAAATATCCATAATTTATCTCTAGTATAGCTGAGTAATTATTATACCTGTCCTCAAGAACTTCACAGTACCTGTAGAGAGATATGAAAGATATAATATAAACCACCATAATTATTAAACAATCTACTAGGTGATAATTGCTACAAAAAATAATAGATATTTAAATGAGGAAAAAATAAAAATAGCTGACTGGAATATGGTCAACTTTTAGACACTTTTTTCTGTCTGCTGTTTAGTAATGAGAAAAATTGCTTATGAGTAAATTCTAATGTTTGAAACCAGTTGTATTTTGCTTGTTTTTACCAATTCAGGATAACCCTATTAGAACTTTAGGGAGGAAATAATTTCTCCTTTGCATTAAGATCTAGAGAAGATTTATTCAAGACAGGATTTGATGTCATTGACCATGTTTCAGCCAGTTAGAACTGTCTCATTTTAATCTATCTGCTTTTGAAGGACTGCAGATGAATGATCTCAACATCCTGAAATCTTTTAAGTGCAAGCAGGTCACTGCTAAGAGAGCTAAATTTCTTCTTTAAGAAAAAAAATATTGCATCTCCCTTCATCCTTTCATTGGAAGGCAATTAGTTTATTCACTGTTTTCAATACTGGTGCTTGGAAAGAATCCTTTCTTATCTTCACCTTCTATTTTGGAGGTAGGGTGTGCTTATCCAGGCAGAGCTTACTGGCTCTCCATCTACACTGCTATGCGTTCTAACTTGGCCTGACTTTGTGTGTATTTTTCATACTGCCTGTAATAAAAAATTTATCCATTCCTTAGTATATTCTATGGATGCATCTCCTTCTGCCATGTGTTAAGGGTTTTCTTAGCATGATAAGCACAGAAATTAAGTAAAATGCTTTCATCTCCCAGAAGGACTGTATTTAATATCTCACATTTGATTTCAGATATAATCTGAAGCATTTTAAGAGACTCTATTACTCAGTAAAAAGAAATGATCAGAAATAGTTCCAGCATGCTAGTTAAAGTTGGCTAATGGAACACAAATGTTGGTACAAAAAAATTGTTATATTTTATATACTCAGATTTCTGAGGATTTAATATACCATTCAGTTGAAATTGTCCTAGTGGGTCATATTAAATTCCCAAATGAGATTCTTTTATTTGCAGGGAAGAAAATGAAAACATAAGCTAATAAGCTGAAAAAAAGTACAATGTATATCTGTGGACATAAAGATATAAATTTGAGCTAATGGTTCTATTCATATGGGACACTAATCATTTAATTATATTCTATTAAATGTGCTAACATTTCAAAAGACCTGCTTTTTACCTGATATTGTGTTATTTTTTTTAATATAATGATGAATAAACATAGACTCTAATTTCAAGAAGATTATACTTTTCTAGAAAAAAAATGTACATGCCAACAAACATTTGAAATGCACATTTGTATTTCAAGAAGTGGTGGGGGAAGTTAACTTTCTGAGTCATGAGATGTGGGCTGATGCAAGTGAGGGTTCTATCAAAAGTGACAAATTTGCAGAGTTTGGAATGGGGAAAGATTATATGATTCTTTTACTTTATAGAAATTTAAATTTAAATTCTTTAGTATAGAATTTTACTTTACAGAATTTTCCTTTTAGTTTGTAGAATTTTTGTAATCAGTTTGGTTTACAATTGTGGATGTTCCACAAACTTTTATTTTCTCCCTCTCCTCAAACACTACTAAAAATATTCTACGTGAATTAATACAAAGAGAACAAAAAGGGAAATTTCAGCAAACAGTCATTTAAATAATTTTTGGAAGACTGAAATCAGCTAAATTAGGACAACTGACTTAGTAGGGTAGAGGAAACTTCATACTAAAATTCTTGGAGATGTAGAAAACCTGAAGACTTGAGGACAAAAAGAATTAGGTACTGCAGACCTGATATACATGGCCTCAAACAAAAGTATACTCTGAGCCTTAACTCCCAAAAATGAGGCAGGAGGAAAAATAAGTTTATTCTCAAGGGAATCCAAACTGAAAATGCTCTGAACTCAGGTGTCTCAGCCCAGCAATGAACAAAGATGAGCCTGAAAGCTAGAAGCATGTGGTGGGTACAAGAGAGTCTGAAAGCTGACCAGGCTTCTTCCCATCATCTGCTTTTAGAATCAGGCAACCACGCAACCCCCCAGAAAGGAGACTGGGAGATTCTTCTGTGGAAGATTAAATTGCTCCAGAAAAAGACTTTGTAATACAAGTATTTAAGGGCTCTTTAATGCAAGCTATTTTTAACACGGGCTTTCCACAGGATGTCCACAATCAACAAGGTCTGCTTAAACATTTGGATCTCCCAAAACTGTTTTTAAGACAAAATATCACATGTTAGAGGAAAAAATCAAAAGGTATTGTGTGGATGGGAGTGAAACTGTGGTTTATAGAGGTAGATACAAGAGATAAGTCTCTTCTACTCTAAAAGAAAGCAAATAAGGAAGTGTCTGTATTTGATAAAACAAGGAATAGCAATATATGTGTACTATAATATTTATAAACATGCAGGTACAAACCAGAAGAAACAGCTACAAATGGTGGTCTGCTAATTTTTATTTTAGATCATATTTTAAATATATATGATATTAATTTGATAAAATAAAATTGTTTAAAACATTTTCTACATGTCTTATATAAGTAGGCTATTTTTTCAATGAATTAATTTTTCTCTCTTTGTTGTTCATTTATACTTTTAATCAATCTGGATTTCATTTTAGGTTAAAAATAATAGCTGAAGGATCTAACTTTGTCTTTTTGGTTCCAAAGAGTAAGTTAGTCACATAAACTCCATTTTAAAACCATCACATTCTTTTCCCAACAATTTGAAGGCCTGCCTTCATCACATACTAAATTTTTTTACCTGTTCTTGGTCTTATTGTAGACTGTGAATTCTGTGCCAATTATCTTCTTGAATATTTCCATGCTAAACCCTCGTTATTTGAATCACTGTAGGAACATATTGCTTTTTGATATACCCATTTATTTGTTGTGCTGTAGTGGTCAGAAAATCCTCATGTAAAATAAAATGAATGCCAAAGGCCCTTGCCCTTGTTTGGAGTTAGGGTAGTTTAGAAAGGTGATCTGGTTAATACTTGAGCATGTGATGAATCTGGCAGCAGAAGTAAGGAGACAAAATATCATTTAAACTGATCCTCCTTGAGTTTCATGGGCAAAAAAGTGGCCTTTAGAAGGCTGCTACCTCCTTACTGTGACCACATTTATCCACTCACTTCTTTACCTCTATCTACATCTTCCAGTCTTGAACTATGGATACTTTCAAGGGTTAACTTCTCCATCTGTTCATGACACCCTCTCCCCACTCACCTAATAAGGACATTGTTCCAATTTCCCTCATTTTCCTTTCCACTGGATCACACCCATCAGCATGCAAACTTTGTGTAATTTCTCCATCCTAAATAAATATTTAATTAAATAAATGAAGTAATAAAGAGCAAACAACTAAAATAAAAGCTCTTTGGACTACCTGTCTCTTTCTACTTACTATCCCATCTCTCTTCACTGTAGCAAAATGATTTGTTTCTCATGATCTGTCTATCCTTACGGACCCTGGATGTTAGATTCTTATCTTCTATTAAACTCTCCCAGATAATACTGTTGCTTTAATCACTCTACTAAAGTGTACTTTGCCAAGATCACTGCTGACAACTCTGTTTCCACATCTACTAGTCAATTCTCAAGTCTTTCATCTGGTTTGACTTATCAGCAGTGATCACTCTCACTATCCTGAAATGATGTTTCCAGGTAGCTTCTTAAGGACACTACACTATCCTGATTTTCCTACTTCCTCAATTGTTACTCACTTTCCTTACCTCCCAATCTCTATAATTTGGCATGTTCAGAACTCTGCCTTTAAACCTCTTCTCTAATTCTGCTCACTCCCATGTGATTTCATCTAGTTCCATTGATTGAAAAGTCATATACTCTCCAGTACTTCCTAAATGGCGCATCCTTCCTTCCTAGATCTTCTTGAATTCATGAATCAAATTATCAATTGCCAAAATTACCTGTACTTTTAATAGGCCTCTCCAATTTAAGCCTTGTTATTATGTCCTTGACTTATGATGCATTGCTGGACTTTCTCAAGTCTTTTTGCCCTGTAATTATTCTGTCCCTCCAACTTTCCCATTGTTTAAACCAAATATCTTGCAGTCACCTTTTATCCTTCTCTTTATCTTACAACCTTCATCCATTTTTTTAGTAAATCTTGTTGGCTGTTAGTGAAATATTCAGATTGGTACCACTTTTCATACATCCAGTGTTTTCTTCCTGGTCCAAGTAATCATAGTCTCTCACCCAGACAACCACGGTAGTCTACTAAATGGATTCTTTGTTTTTAACTTCTTTCTACTCTCTATACAGCAACCTGAGTGAACTGATTGTGTTGATTATTTCACAATGTACATATATATATATATATATATATATATATATATATATATCAAAAAATCAAGTTGTATACCTTAAATATATACAATTTTAATTTATCAATTATACTTCAATAAAGCTGGGAGAAAACAATCTCTTGGTTCAAACTACTTCTGTTTTCAAGTATCGTAAATGGCTTCTGACCCCAGTCAAAGTGAAAGCCAATGCCTTCCCATCGTGGCATAGCCTTCTGTTATGGCCTCTCCCCATTGTTTCACACTTTCCCTCAGTCACTACACTCTAGTCTTCAACTTATTCCTTAAACAAGGCAAACTCCCTCCAATACCAGGGCCTTTACACATGCTCTTTGTTTTGCCTGGAAATAACTTTCTCCACATTTCTAGTTCTCCCCTTTCAGGCTGCTACACTGCATCAAATAACTAATTAAATGCTATTTATCAATCAGGTCTTTCCTGATTATTTTTTTCAAAAAACAAACATCCCCAAGTTTTGTTTATAGAGGAAAAGTAGAAACAACTTGGAAGTATAGAAAGTAAAAAGAAAGTCCACACCAAACACACAGAGTCTCCTTTTATAAGAAATGACCATATTAGTGTGTAAGCGGTCCCAAGTTTTCTCATGAGTAAAGACTTTGCAAAATATTCTTTCCTAAAAATTCCATCTATTCCCCTTTATTTTTCTCCTATCTGAGAAAAATCATTTTAAAGGCATTGTGTCTTCCACATAACTGTCCTTCAGGTATTTGTAAGAAATTATTTTGTCACCTCTTTATCTTCTCTTCTCCAGAATAAATACCTTGTTTTTGACTGCTTTCTATTTCTATAAACTTAGAAATAAAATATGTTGTCATATTTGACTTTTTTCTCTATCACCTCTAAATAGAAATAGTATTCTCAGCTTCCCATCTTTAAATTCATTTAGCAATCTGTGAACTTTTGTCTGAATCGGTGTACAAAAATCAAGTTGGAATTTTCCTATAATATTCAAATTACCTAGAATTTAAATGTACTATTTATCATATTTTTCTACTGTTTTGAACTTTCAGTATATTCTTGCAAGAGAAGATTAAAACAAGGTTTGAGTTCAGTCATTCTACCTTCTCACTTTATTCTATTTATGCTGTATTGCTGAAACTTATTTCCAAACAACAGACCTATCCCTCCTACTTTTTATTAATCAAAACAAAACAAACAAAAACAGGCAAACAAATAAAACGTCTATGAATTATGTTTGTAATATTTTATAAACTTCAGTTCATTCTGGCTCTGGCTTTAATCCAGGCTCTGGCTTTCTTTAGCTACACCTCCTTCCATGAATAAAATGCATCTCATAATTTTCAGGGATGCTGGGTGTTTGATGTGTGCTTTGGCCAATTTTTCCTGGGATAATTTGCTACTATATAGTTCAAACTTCT
This sequence comes from Balaenoptera borealis, assembly GCF_965194805.1. Lineage (NCBI taxonomy): Eukaryota > Metazoa > Chordata > Mammalia > Artiodactyla > Balaenopteridae > Balaenoptera > Balaenoptera borealis. The sequence goes on from NC_138871.1 coordinate 17,982,331, forward strand.
TTCTTTAATGTTTTTAATATCTCTTAGTCAGTCTTCCACATGAGAACCTCATTCACTGTCACAATACAAATGTCAGGGCTTTCAATATGGATCTGGGTCCAATTTCCAGCTCTGATGTATGTAAACCTGGACATTCCCCACAATCATTGTGAATTTTATATTCTTGAACTACAAAATGATGAAAAAAACTTACATCCTGTGAGTTTTAGTGTTTTTGTTTACACTAATATTTTAAAAATATCTTGTACAATCTAGATGTTCGATAAACAAATAGCATGATGATAGCCATGAGATTATATATTTTATGATTATAATTCTTTATAATAAAGCACATGTGAACTATGTTTTAATTACCTCTGTTTATTTTTATTACTATGTTATTTTGTATTTTGCTGCTGAGAACTTCAAGGTGGCTATCTTAGTCAGTTCATGTTACTATAACAAACTACCATAGACTGGGTGGTTTAAACCACAGAAACTTTTTCTCACAGTTCTAGAGGCTGGAAAGTCCAAGATCAAGGTTCCAGCCAATCCAGTATCTGGTAAGAGCATGTTTCCTGGTTTGCAGATGGCTGTCTTCTCTTATGTCCTCATGTGGTAAAGAGCAGAAAGCAATCACCTCTCTCCTGTTTCTTCTCATAAGGGCATTAATCCCATTCATGAGGGCTCTGCTTTCATGACCCAATTTCCTCCAAAAGGCCCCACCTCCAATACCATTACCATTAGGGATGGGGATTTGGGCTTCAATATATCAACTTGGTAGAGGGGCACATGTATTCAGTCCATAACATTGGCATGATAATCTTTCACCATTCCTGGTATTTATTCTCATTAACATAAATTAGATCCAAATTAGCAATCTCCCTATTCTCTTATTCTGAGAGGTGAATTTGCCAAAAGTGTTAGCTAGGATGCTCTGACAAATGGGATTTCCAGTAGATTTACAAAATTTTGGAGTTCTTTCACTACCACAAGTCTAGTTTCTGTGTGGATGTTGTATTCCATTTTAGAAAAGCATGCCTAGGATGCCAGCTGACTTTTAAAATGCTTCCACATAAATACTGCCTTTGTTGGATTATATCATAAAGACATAGGCAAAACAAAGTCTTTCTTTTGGAAAAGAAAGACTCATGGCACTTCTGAGTCCCTCACCCATGTAATAGAGGAAAACAATTTCTATCATCATACTTAGAGATCTAAGTGGAAAATATTAAAACTTGAAACAAAAAGAAGTAAAAATACCACCTGTGCCCCAGTGTTCTGTAGTTCTCTATCTAGAATTTCAGAGTTGACTTGGAGTTCCTAGTTCTTTTAACTCTATAATTTCTCTATTCCAGTATCAACAGAAGCAGTTTTTATTCTTGTCAAAGGTGAGTCATCCTAAATGTGACACATAGGGCTAGTGAGCACAGAGGTGAGGCAGGAAGTAGGCTGTGTGACCTAACAGGTGTGATTCCAGGATTCTCTTTCACACATAGTAGCTCCCACTGGCTGCTGCTTGAAACTTCTCTATTGGAATTTTATACCATGACCATTAGCTATTTGCTAAAAATGCACAATTCTTCCAGAAAAATTTGTACTTGAATGTTGCCTGTCAGTATAAATCACTTGGGTGGAAACCATCAGGAAAAATATTAATATAACCTATTTTTGCATTTTTTCTGCCATGTACTGTCTGTATAAGGTGAGTAAACTTGCATTCTCCATTAACCTTATTTTTGTCATTTGTAAAGTGACATATTGTACTATAGATCACTTAGATTTCCTGCAGGAATCAACTAAGACAATTTTATTAAAATATTTTATAAATTATAGGTTGAATTACACATGCTTTTTGAGGGAAAAGTAAAGCATAGCCTGCTATTTTGAAAAGACTGGGGGCTTTTCATTTAAACAGACTTGCCCTAAGTGCTGGGTTCTGCTGCATGGTGGTCATGTAATCTTGTCCAAGCAACTTTCCCTCTCTAAAGCTCAGTTTCCTCACCTGTGAAGGGTATGACATCAACCATATGTATGGAAATATTATAGTAATTACTTTTGAAAGTAATTATCATTGACCTAATATAAGGGCCTGCCACTTATGGTGCTGAAAAGTGCTAATTCTTTACTTGGTTTTCTCCCTTTAATGTGCAGAAGGACGTTAGAGAAAGTTTTCATGAGGAAAGGAAGAGAGCAAGAAATGAATCTGAATATCTGAGGGACAGAAATCGCCAGGATGGGCTGGGTCCACACTGAATAATAGTAACTAATACATAAGGGTTTACTATATGTCTGACACCTTTCTAGGCCTTTTACATATATTAACTCATTTCATCCTCACAACAATCCTAGGAGGTAGGTGCCACTGTCGACTCTAGTTTAAACATGAGGAAAATGAAGTACAGAGAGTTTAAATATCTTCCAAATTTTATACAGCTAGAAAGTGATGGAGCTGAGATTTGAACCCACACAGAATGTTTCCTATGTCTGTACACTGGGCTATTACACTAAGACATATCACTGTCAAAAGGAACCAGACCTCAGATTTTCACTCTTCTTAACTGAAAGCCTTCTCTGAAACTAGTACATCAACAGAAAGATAGACAAAATTGGAATAGTGGCCATTCCACACCCCTAAAATTGCCCTGCATTGATCTTTCTGTGCCAGAGAGAAATCACTGTGCCTGAAATTTGTTTCTCTGTTCTCAGCTCAGCAGTTTTATTTTGAATCCTCTCTATTTTGGCAAGTAGACAAGGTCACAAAATACACAAGTGCCTGAAGTTTTTTAAGCTAGCCTCCTGATCACAGAGTCAGTGACATTTGCAGCTTTTTAATTATACACACATGCCCCTTTCATCTTACGTAATGCTGAGAAATAATCTCAAACGCACATCCTTTCCTCTGGGAGGGTATTTGAAACATAAAGCATTTGTATTATGTGTTAATCAGGACATTTATATTTTTGTGGGGTATATGTGGACACAAGTTGCAGGAGTTCACTTACTCCATTATGATGAATTTATAGTCTTACAGAACTCACAAAGGGTTAGAAAATGTTAGCTATTGTGCTCTTTTAGGAAAATATATTGCCTGAGGATGCAGAAGTGCTGACTATTGAGGAACCAAAGTGGATTTAAAGGAAGCATATAGCATGACATAAAGTTACCTTGAGAAAACCATAATTCAAAAAGAGTCATGTACCACAATGTTCATTGCAGCTCTATTTACAATAGCCAGGACATGGAAGCAACCTAAGTGTCCATCGACAGATGATTGGATAAAGAAGATGTGGCACATATATACAACGGAATATTACTCAGCCATAAAAAGAAATGAAATTGAGTTATTTGTAGTGAGGTGGAAGGACCTAGAGACTGTTATACAGAGTGAATTAAGTCAGAAAGAGAAAAACAAATACCATATGCTAACACATATATATGGAATCTAAAAAAAAAAAAGGTTCTGAAGAACCTAGGGGCAGGACAGGTATAAAGATGCAGACGTAGAGAAGGGACTTGAGGACTCGGGGAAGGGGAAGGGTAAGCTGGGACAAAGTGAGAGAGTAGTATTGACATATACATACTATCGAATGTAAAATAGATAGCTAGTGGGAAGCAGCTGCATAGCACAGGGAGATCAGCTCAGTGCTTTGTGACCACCTAGAGGGGTGGGGTAGGGAGGATGGGAGGGAGATGCAAGAGGGAGGAGATATGGGGATATACGTATATGTATAGCTGATTCACTTTGTTATAAAGCAGAAACTAACATACCATTGTAAAGAAATTACACTCCAATAAAGATGTTAAAAAAAAAAAAAAGAATGTAATCAGGAGACATGGAAGCCAAGAAACAAGGAAGATGAGGGCACCATTACTTGCAAATAAGTGCTTCTTGGCAAGATTCAGAGATAAGTTGGCTCTGGGAGGGAAACAAATTAAATAGAAATTCAATTTTCACTTGGTGTTAGAACACAACCAGCAAATGGAATTTAAGGAGCAGGTTTGCATGTCTGACATCATAATCTGAGAAGCATAATTATTGTGTCATTTGACTATCTACCTTTCCTTGTGTCTTCCTTTTTTGTTTCAGTACATTCTCTGACATCTTCCCAAAGAAGATGTCTTTAAGACATCTTAAAGAAGACTTCTTTAAGAAATTATTTTCAGATAAATAAACAAGTAATTCCTTTCCAGAAGACAAAAGCTTCTGAGAATTTAGAGTCTGTTTCATAAATTCTAAATTTACCTATGTTCGAAGCTATTTTAAATGCAAACACTTTATTTCAAGCCAAACTGTATTTAATTAGCTGAATGAGAAAGTTCACATATAGTACTATGCAAAAAACTCAGTTCATAGTATGTGCTCAATAAATACATCAGTGTTTTGAATTCAAACTCGTTTTGTCTACAGGGTAAGCTGTTTTTTGTTTTGTTTTTTTTACTTGAACTCTTTATTTTTTACTAATTTATTTGAGAGTGCTTATGAAAACTTTTCTAGACCCTGTGATGGAAAATAAAGAGAAATGTAGGTTAGTAATACCTCTCCAAAACAAAAAGTTTGAAGTCTAGTTGAGGACATAAGCTTAAATAAATGAGAAAAAATAACAGATCCAGGCAATATGGAGTAAATTCCAAGTGACTAGCAAATAATAAAAGCTCTAGATGTTGAGAGAAGGGAAAATCAATGGAGTTATTATGAGCAATGAGAGTTTTACGATGAAGGGTCTATCATTAATTGAGTCTCAAAACAGGGTGGGCATTTGCATTGGTATAAAGAGAGCACTATTTTATAATCAGTACATATATTAGACATTTTTATAAATGAAGATGAGGATAATCTACGTCTTTCAAGGTATTTAAAAAGTTAAAAATGGTGTGAATATACAAGGCATTTTGACCATTCTGTATCAGAAACTTTCTTTTCAAACTAGTGGAAATATAATGATTCAAAACAGGAACAGTTATTGCATCATCTTTAATATTAGACTAGAACTTATGACCTTGATCATCTTGGCACTGGGGAATTCATTTGAGAGTGGAGAGTAATATAACAAAAAAGAGGGTTTTGAGAGGATATTCGAGAAGTTATGCATGTGGATGTGATATAACAAATGTGGTACTAAGGAGATGCAGTTATAAGGCAATTCATTGCAATAGAACATTTCAAAAATTAGCTAATGAGAATCGGGACTTCTGTAGTGATTGAGTAGAAGATTTCTGTGTGTGTGTGTTTATATGAAAAACCACCACTTGTAGCAGGCTACTCATGTATTTTGGCTTACAAATTAAGAGGTTTGAATAAGACAGTCTGTCTGTACAGTCCCTGACAACTTTTAAATGCTATACTCTTATGCCTACACAAAGGAAAATTATTCAGTAATGTTATACAGTAAATATTTCACATAGCAGCTGAATCTTAAATGTCATTTGAATAAATGTTTTGGAAGATTTTTTAAAATTTCAGTGAAGAAGTAGGAGGGCATTTAGAATCAGAGGGCTAGATTCTTCAAAAGTTTGGGGCCATTAAATGTTATATTATGAATTCCATTTTTAAAGTGTAGATATTCTTTCCTTGAAGATACTGGTTGCATTTCAGTGTGAAAGTTGAGCATTAACTTGATATATGTTTTTTTCTCTTTATGTGATATTTCATACTTCCTTTAGCACTAAGGAAGAAATTACTGTCTATGCCTTAATATTCTTGCTTCTCTATAGGGTGGATAGAAAATTCCGTGAATGGCAATATTGCACTTACAATGGGGCAGATACCAGAAAATTCAAAGGAGCACAATAATAAATTTATAATATGGAAAAAAAAGAATGCAGTACCAAAGACAAAAATAGCAACTGTCATAGCAATAATAATACTGTGATAACTTCATTCATCCAATATGTTAAGATAAAACAGATAATTTTAAAGCTTTGAGGTATATAAAATACTAGATAACACAGTGTAATATTTTAGCCATTTCTACAGCACATGTCAGAACCAGAAAGCTTAACAAGTTCAATATATTTGCTTCTCAGCAATTAAATAGACTGGAATATAGTCAATAACAACTGTGAAGTTATTAACAGTAAAAACATCTATTTAAAAGTCCCAGTACAATCTTTAAAATGTGTTCAAATTAAATTTAAAAATTATAAGCTGCAAAGTTCAGCAGTAAAATCATTTATGCTTTTGTAAAAAAACATTGGTTGTCATATATCTGAATTAGAATATAACTTATATAGATTCTTGAATCAATAAAAGTTAGTTGAGAATAAGAGACCTGAGATCTGAGGTCAGGAGGGAGAAAGGAAGGATTTCCAGTCATCATCTGTGGTGAAACAGGTCTTGTCAACTCCATAGCTTAAACCATGATACTCAAACTTTGTGGTTCAGGCAGAGCTTCTCTGAGCAATTTTCAAAGAGGAAGTAGTGTGATTACATCAGATGAGTAAAATTAAAACTGAAGTTTTGGTGGTGAGGATGCTGTAGTGTACACAGAAGTAGAAATATAATGGTGTACACATGAATCTTATAGAATGGTATAAACCAATGTTACTTCAATTAATAAACAAAAGAGAATATCAAGGTTAAGGCTCTAGAGCCCAGCCTCCTATTGGGCTTCTATTAGGTTTCAAAATATGGATTTTGCCAGCCTGTAGGGAGGGGATAAGGCTGGGGAGGAGGTAAACTTCCTGCTCCACAATGTCTGTCCTTACAGCATCAGTTCCCGGTGGCCACTGAGTGAGATGTTGGCAGGATCACTAAAAAAAGAAAAAGAAAAGAAAAGAAAAGAAAAAAAAGTGTTTCAATGATCTATGCTGCATAACAAACTACACCAATATTCCAACATTTACTAACTTAAAGCAACAACCATTTTATTATTTCTCATAATTCCTCATAATTCGTTAATCTGAACTGTACTCAGCTGGGTAGTTCTTCTGTTTCTTGTGGTGTACCCCAGGGATAGAAGGTCCCTAGTGTTCTTCCTCACTCACGTGTTTTTGTGTCTCACCTAGGGTAACTCAAACAGCTAGGAGTTGGCTGGGAATTTCTCTGTACCCATGTAGCCTCTAACATGGCTATTTGGGGCTGTCTAAAAGAATGATGTTTTCAGCGCAATAAGATTTCTTATATGACAACTAGCTTCCAAGAGGGAGCTTCAAAAAAGTGCCAAAGCTGAAACTTGTGATTCTTTTAGACCTTGATATTAGACATGAGAGAGTCCCTTCTAGTGCACTGTCTTGCTTATGGGGAACTATAGGGCCCACCTACACTCAAGGAGATGAGAAATAGACTCCAACTATTGATGGGAGAAGTGAGAATGTATTTAAGGCCTTTACTACAGGAACCAAGACTCTTTTAAACTTATGATTATCTGTATGATTGTTATCCATTCCTAACATAATCTCTTGGCCTAAGATAATCTGCATTTGCACCTAACCAGAAGGTGAAATGAAAAGGGAAAAGAGTAAACCACCTCCCTTTGGAGGCGAATACTGAAAATTACTCTCACTACTTCTGTTTTCATGTCCTTAGCAGAACTTAGTTTCATGACCACATCCAGCTCTAAGGGAGGCTGGAAAATGTAGTCTTCAGGCAGACATGTACCCAGCTGTCAAATCTGGGGCTCTTTTTCTACAGAAGGAGAGAAGATATTGTGAGGCAACTAGAAGTCTCTGGAGCAAAATTTAGTGTTTAAACTATATATTTTCCCTAACATTCACAGGTAGGAGCTGTGTCTACTTTATTCCTCTCTACCCTGTAGGATATTCTTCAGAAAGCACAATGTGGAACACTGCGAGATAGTTGTGGAAAGGAATGCAGCTTTACTGGAGGGTATTTTCCTGTAATGGCATTTCCTATGAGAACCTGTTTTTTTTTTTTTTTTTTTCACCCTAGTTCTTGGATTGCAAACTCCCATCCTCCTCTTCTAGGAGCCGTAGGCATTTTCCTAATGATGCGGCATCCTTGGATAGATATGAATACAGCCAATTGGGTCTCTGAGTGCAAAATTCAGCTGAGCTACCAGGAAAAAAACTGTACCAAGTGTGTCTCTTCTCTGCTTAACTCTCATCTTAATAAATCTCAACAATGTTTGCTTCTTATTCAATACCCACTATCCCTCTTCCTCACACAGAAATGACTGGCTATAGGCATTTTATTTAGGGAGAACAGGATGGTGTCTGTCTGAATAAGAACAAAGTAATTTCTCTCAGAGCGCTTGCCAAACGCATTAGGGACACACACTCCATCACTGCCCAATATGTACTTCAGTGCTCATTCCCTAAGCTCATCCAGATAGCATACCTGTCTGAAAAAAGGCAAAATAGTGCTGAATTCAGGTCATTGTTTTTTTTTTTCAATAATGTAAAATAAAGATCAAAAGGGAAAAGTGAACCAGAAGTCACTAACCAAATCTTATAATTTACAATGTTATCCTAATGCTTAATATTTTCTATATCTACACTTTACCTTTAAAATATATTTGATACCCCCTCCTTTTTGGTAATATCTCACACAATTTTTACCACTTTACCTTCTTAATCTTACCTCTTAAAGTTCTCTCACAATATTGTACCCACGTGAACCACCTGCTTAAGTGACTCCTTATCATCCAAGTGAATCCTCTGCCTACTTGCTTTATTTTTGTGTACCTGGCTGGGCTTTTGTACCTTTGGTAGTTGAGCTATGTTGACTTGGTTTAGTTTAGTTTCCCAGAATCATATTCTCTGGAAGTTTCTGGGATAGAGTTTTCCAAAAGAAGAATTTGCAGGACATTTGGAGGATGGCACTCAGGCAGAAGCCGTTATTCTCTGATGGTCACCAAGGTCAGACACTGTGACAGGCAGATGCAGAGGTGCCAGTGGGTTCCAGCCCCAGCTCTTCTCTGCTCTGTGTCCAGACCTTCTTCCCAGATGCTGATCCTGTCAGCCAACAGCAGCTCCGGGCCTTCCAGGAGAAGCTTGGCAGTAGACCCACAGAGAAGGTAACACACAGAAATGGGATTTTCCATAGACCACCCCATGAGCTGTTTCTCTGCAGTACCATTTTAGCCACTCGACATGCCTGGCTTCTCAGATTGGTTGGTCAGAGATAAATTTTATCATCCCTCAACACTATCCTGGACTTTTACTTCCCAGCTCTTTCCAAAATTATGTAATATCTAATTTCTATTATATATCCCTTGATAAAAACTGCTAGTGTTTCTGCTTCCCTGATTGAACCCTGATCAGTAAAAAGTCCCTAAAGTGGAAAAGAGTCATACCAGCAATTGGACTCCTTACCTCCAGATGACAAAAAAAGACTTTTTTTTTTTTTTTTTTTTTAGTTAAACCACTGTTCATTTAGTGTTTTCTATTATTAACAGATAAATTAACCAGAACAAATACACAGGCTCTCTCTTCACTTGTCCCAAAGAATAGAACTGCCCTCAATACCAAAATTATCCCTATCTTATCCAGGTTAATGGGATGAAAATCAGATTCATCTTCTCAGAACTGACTACAAACTCTATATGCAAGAACAACATAATAGTATCTATTTTTCTTACTGCTATATCCTCAACATATAACAACAAAACAAAAAAAAAGATGTATAGACAAAAAATAAATGCTTATTGAATAATGAAATGAATACAAAGCCATTTATGGACAAAAAAATGGATAATTTAGGAAACTATGGTACATATTTTACACCCCTAGGGTAACATTTAGCTGCTGAAAAGGTAATTCATTCTATGAATCATTTAAGCATTAAAGTGCTAGTTTTCAATTGCACTTCCATAGTCCAGGGATTAAGAATTAATTCAGATAATAAGTCCCATTGAAATTCCAAATCGGAAATCATATTCCTTAAGTCATGGTTTCTACTCTAAAGTCCATAGTCTCCTGGGGAGAGTCATAAATTGCAAGGAGTTCATGAATCCATGCATGTATTAGACATTATCAGAACATTAACAATATGTATCTATTACATATTTGAATTGCTATTTTAAAATGCATACAAATTCTCTATTTTGATTATATTTCACACATATTTTAGTTACTAAAAGCATACTGTCATTTTTTTTCTATATTTTCTATTAATCAGTAGACACTATTATCAGAAATATGCCATCTGTGTCTCTACAGATAAAATCATTGAAAAAAAAATGACATAGGTATCCAACCTAGTCTTCCGCCCTCAAAAATTCCCATTGAAATGTCAAAAGCAGTATAAAAATAAATAGAGGATTCTGTAACAGCACTGAGAAACCACCCACCAACCAAAAACTGTAGACAAGCCTTATAAAAATATAGTGCGAATGAGACCAAATTAAAAGAAAGACAGAATGGCCTAATTGAACGATGGCAACACTGAATATGGTTGAAATATTATGTATCCCATAGATAATAACTAGGTGGATAATGCTTTAAAAATCCACCAAGATTTCCAACAGTGGCAGAGTGGAGGCGATGAAATTCCATACCTGTTGGCAATAAGCAAATTTCAACCTTAACAATGAATGTTGAAACCTCATTTCAGTACAACAGAGCAGGGAGATATTATGAGCCTTCTAACGTGATACAATGTGAAATATATAGAAAATACTGACAGGTATTTTCACCAAATATGTTGAACTTGAATCTCTTTTGGCCTTTAAATCTAGCTTGAGGTTTAAAGGAACTACAATGACTACCTCAAAATCATGAAACATTAGAACAAATCCATAAAGTGGGATTTTCTGCAGGAAGGTGGACTCAAAACTTTTTAACAAATCAATTTCTTGAAAAAAAAAAAAAAGTGAGTGTAATAAACGCTTAAGTGACATTAGAACAACCAAATGCAGTGAGCAGACCTTGTTTGGATCCTGATTTTAAAAAAAGAAACAAACAAACAACAACACTTGTTGGGCATGATTCTGGTATTGTGGTTATATAACAAAATGTCCTTAGTCTTTAGAAATGAATCATTGATGGATGATTTCTAAGTGTGGTGGGTAGAATAATGGCCCCTCAAAGATGTCCACACCATAAACCCTGGAACCTGTAATATAGTATGTTATACTACAAAAGAGGAATTAAGGTAGTGGATAGAATTAAAGTTGATAAGTAGGTGACTTTAAAATAAGGAACTTTTCCTGTATTGTTTGGATGGGCCCAACATAATCACAAGGATGCTTTAAATGTAAAAGATAGCAGTAGAACATTCAGTGTCAGTGATGTGATGTGAGAAAGATCCAGAAGTCATGGCTGGCTTTGAAAATGGAATGGGACCAGAAGCCAAGGAATGGGAGCAGCTTATAGAAACAGGAAAATGCAAGAAAATAAAATCTCTCTAGAGCATTCAGAAGTGCATAGAATTCTGCCAATACCTTGATCTTATCTCAGTGAGACTCAGTTTGGACTTCTGACCTCCAGAACTATAAGGTTATAAATCTGTGTATTTCAAGCCTCTAAATTTCTGGTAATTTGTTACACCACCAAATGGAAATCACCATACTATGATTTAAATTAAATATATCAGCAAAATGATTAAAAAACAATTAAAGGGCTTCCCTGGTGGCGCAGTGGTTGAGAATCTGCCTGCCAATGCAGGGGACACGGGTTCGAGCCCTGGTCTTGGAAGATCCCACGTGCCACGGAGCAACTACGCCCATGAGCCACAATTACTGAGCCTGCGCATCTGGAGCCTGTGCTCCGCAACAAGAGAGTCCATGATAGTGAGAGGCCCACGCACCGCGATGAAGAGTGGCCCCCACTTGCCACAACTAGAGAAAGCCCTCACACAGAAACGAAGACCCAACACAGCCATAAATAAATAAACAAATAAATAAAAATTAAAAAAAAAAAGATATGCTGTTAAAAAAAAAAAAAACAAAGCAAATGTAAATAACTATTAACTTAAGAGGGTCAATTTTACTCTTCTCTATTTTTAGGTATGTTTGAAATTCTTATAATGAATTTTTTGGTTATCATTTATACCAAATATTTAAAAAAATAAATACAGTAACCATGCAGTACATTACATACCCAGAAATCACTTACCTTATAACTGGAAATTTGTACCCTTTGACCCCTTCACCCATTCTCCCCACCGCCCCCCACCGCCCACCTCACCCTGGCAACTACCAATCCACTACTCTACTTCTGAGTTTGTTTTTTTAGGTTCCACATGTAAGTGAGATCATACAGTATTTGTCTTTCTCTGTCTGATTTAGTTCACTTAGCATAATGCCCTCGGGGTACATCTATGTTATTACAAATGGGAGATTGCCTTTTTTAATGGCTAAATTATATATATATATATATATATATGCATGTACAACATTACATACCACATTTTTACATGTATTACATGTAATTTTATTTTAGAATAAAATTCCCTTAATGCATATCTGTAGTATCTTATCCTTTTTAGTACTAATTCAGAGGAATTGAAATCTTTTCTTTTGCTTTTGTTTTACGTTGTTTAGGTTTCCATAAAATATTTCCCATCATGAGGGTTTCATGAGAGCTGGGACTTTCTCTTTTTTATCAGGTACAGTTTAGGGCCTCCTGAAACATATGGTGAATGGATTTTTAAAATTATTTATGTATGTAAACCTCTGTTATTAAAATAAGTTTACTCAGAAAATTAAGACAATGTCATCTACCTTTGAGAGATGAATTAAGCAAAATTTAAGTAAGGATAAAAGGAATATAATACATATAATGAATATATAAATCTAACTTTATACATCACTGAAAATTCATACTGAAAATGCAAATTATTATCAAATTCCTCAGTTGTTTTCAAAAAAGGATCATATTTTTTTTTTGCAGGGTTATAAATTATCCACACCACATTTTCTGAATTCAGTGCAAAATATGTCAGATTAATAAAAAAAGAACAATAACAACAAAGAAATCAAACCATCTGAAGTAACCAGAAAGGTAAAAGCTCTTCTAAATATCTCTTGGGTCAAAGAGGAAGTGATTATGGTAATTTTAGTCTATTTAGAAAATTACAAGTATGTGTTCCAAGAAAGAGGTGGAAGAGCACGTTAGCATATTTCACTATACTGAAATGAATAACTTGAACACAACTAAGTAAAAATTTAAAGGGGAGGGGGTACTTTCTCTAATTTGAAATCAGTAAATTAAAAAAAATCCAAACAATCATCCAGATACAGTATTATTTGGACCAAATCAAAAAGGTCATAAGAAATTAACAGACGGCAGATGTTTACAAACTTTTTTCTAAAAAGGATTGGTTTAAGATTTCAAGGCCATATGCTCTTCATCGGAGCAACTCAACTCTGCCATGTAATGCAAAAACATTCACAGACAGTAAGTAAACAAATGTATGAGGCTTTGTTCCAATAAAACTTTTTATGGATACTAAAATTTTAATTTTGTAAAATTTATAGATCAAAAATATATTTCTTATTTTGCCTTTTTTTCAACTGTTAAAAAATGTAAGCATGTAAAAACCCTTCATAGCTCTTCAACTATACAGAAAGGTAGAGGGAAATGCACTGCAGCTTGACAATCCATGACCAAACTTTCCATCTATCAAATATAAATAGTAAAGATAATAACCAGGGCCTGGGAGCCATGGGAAAAAAATAGGAAATAAATTGCAATTACATGTCAAGAAATAGTTGAATTTAGACATTCCTGTGTTTTATTTTTTTATCACTCATTGTGATATAATGGACATATATATATATATATATATACATACACACACATACATATATAGCAAAAAGGTTACCACAATAAGGTTAGTTAACAGGTCCATCCCCTCACATGGTTAAAATTATGTGTGTGTGTATGTGTGTGTTGAGAATGTTTTGTATCTACTCTCTTAGCAATTTTCAAATATACAATACAGTATTGCTAAATACAGTAACCATGCAGTACGTTACATACCCAGAAATCACTTACCTTATAACTGGAAATTTGTACCCTTTGACCCCTTCACCCATTCTCCCCACCGCCCCCCACCGCCCACCTCACCCTGGCAACTACCAATCCACTACTCTCCTTCTGAGTTTGTTTTTTCAGATTCCACATGTGAGATCATACAATATTTGTCTTTCTCTGTCTGACTTAGTTCACTTAGCATAATGCCCTCAGGGTACATCTATGTTATCACAAATGGGAGATCGCCTTTTTTAATGGCTGAATTTTATATATATATATATATATATATATATATATATATATGTATAACATTACATACCACATTTTTACATGTATTACATATATATACATATCACTTTCTCTTTATCCATTCATCTGTGGATAGACACTTAGGTTGTTTCCATGGCTTGGCTATTGTGAATAATGTTGCCTTGAAAATGGGAATGCAGATAGGCAGATATATCTTTGAGATCCTGTTTTAATTTCCATTGGATATATATCCAGAAATGGGATTATTTTATCATGTGGTCCTTCTATTTTTAATTTTTTAAGGAATCTCCACACTGTTTTCCACATTGGCTGTACCCATTTATATTCCCACCAATAGTGTATGAGTTCCCTTTTCTCTACAACCTCAGCACTTTTTATCTCTTGTCTTTCTGATAAAAGCCATTCTAACAGGTGTGAGTTGACATATCACTGTGGTTTTGAATTGCACTTCCCTGATGAAGAGTGATGTTGAGCACATTTTCATGTATCTGTTGGCCATCTGAATGGCAACCTTGGAAAAAATGTCTTTTCAGTTATTTTGCTTATTTTTTAAATTGGATTGTTTTACTGCTATTGAATTGGATGACTTCTATATATATTTTGGATACTAACTCCTTGTCAGATATGTGATTTGCAAATATATTCTCCCAGTACAACCATTTCCATAGATTGCTTTTTCATATTGCTTATTCATCCTTTTTCTGTGTAGAAGGTTTTTAGTTTGATGTAGGCCGGCTTAATTTGTTGCTGGTGCCTTTGGTGTCAATTAAAAAAAATCACTGTCAAGACCAATGTCAAGGAAGCTTTACTCTATGTTTTCTTCCAGAACTTCTATGGTTCCATGTCTTATATTTGTCTTTAATCCATTTTGAGTTAATCTTTGTGAGTGGTGTAAGAGGTCTAAATTCATTCCGTTGCATTGAATATTCAACTTTTCCAGCACCATTCATTGAAGAGACTATCTTTTCCCCACTGATTACTCTTGGTTCCCTTGTCTAATATTAGTTGACCATATATGCATGGGTTTACTTCTAGGCTATCTGTTCTGTTCCATGACTATGTCTGTAGTTATTGTAGTACCATATTATCTTGATTACTATAGCTTTGCAATAATGGTTGAAATAAGGAAGTGTGATGCCTCTAGTTTAGTTCTTCTGTCTCAGGATTGCTTTGGCTATTCAACATCTTTTGCAATTCTGTATAAATTTTAAGATTTTTTTCTACTTCTATAAAAATGCCATTGGTATCTTAATAGAGATTGCACTGAATCTACAGATGGCTTTGCGTAGCATAGAAATTATATCAATATTAATTCTTCCAATCCATGAGCACTGAATATCTTTCCATTTATTTTTGTCTTCTTCAATTTCTTTCATCAATATCATAAAGTTTTCAGTGTACAGATTTTTCACCTTTTTGGTTAGATATATTGTTAAGTATTTTATTGTTTTTGAAGTTATTGTAAATGAGATCATCTTCCATATTTCCTCTTCAGACAATTTGTTGTTAGTGTATAGAAATGCAGCTGATTATTACATACTGCATTTGTATCCTGAAACTTTACTTAATTTGTTTTCTTGTTCTAACCAATTTTTGGTGGCACCTGTAGGATTTACTACATATAAAATCATGTAATCTGTAAACAGAGACAATTTTATTTCTTCTTTCCCTATCTGGGTGCCCTTTGCTTCTTCTTGCCTGATTGCTCTGGCTAGGACTCCTAATACCATCCTGAATAGGAGTGGTGAGAGTTAGTACTCATCTTGTTCCTGATCTTAGAAAAACAGTTTTCAACCTTTCACCATTTAGTATAATCTTAGCTCTGGGCTTGTCATATATGGCCTTTTTTATGAGGAGGTATGCACCTTTTATACCCAATTTGTTAAAAGTTCTACCATGAATGGAAGTTGAATTTTGTCAAAATCTTTTTCCTGCATCCATTGAGATGATCATGTATTTTTTCCTCCATTCTATGAATGAGGTTTATCACAATTACTGATTTGTATTAGAGGAACCATCCTTGCATGTGAAGGAAAAATCATGCTTGATCATTGTTTATGATCCTTTTAATTTGTTTAAACTGGTTTTGTTCTATTGAGTTTGGTTTTCTAGTATTTTGCCGACAATTTTTGCTTCTATATTCATCAGGGATATTGGCCTGTAGTTTTCTTTTCTCGTGTCCTTTTCTGGCTTTGATATCCGAGTAATGATGGCCTTGTAAAACAACTTTGGAAGTGTTTTCTCCTCTTCCATTTTTTGGAAGAGATATAAAAGGATTAGCATTCTTCTTTAGATTTTTTTTTTTTTTTTTTTATAGAAATCACCAGTGAAACCATCCAGTCCTGGGCTTTTCTTTGTTGACAGGTTTGCAATTACTGTTTCAATCTCCTTATTCATTGTTGATCTGCTCAGATTTCTATTTCTTCATGAGTCAATGTTGGTAAGTTACATGTTTCTGGAAATTGGTCCATTTATTCCAGATTGTTTTTCAGATTGTCAAATTTGTTGGCATATATTTTTTCATAGTAGTCTCTTATTATTCTTTGTATTTCTGTGGTCTCCTTCCTTATATAGTCTCCTCTTTCATTTGTAATTTTATTTTTTTGGCCTTCTCTGTTTTTGCCTCAGCTAATCTAGCTAAAGGCTTAATTGTGTGTATTTTTTCAAAGAACAAATCCTCAGCTTTTTTAATCTTTCATTTTGCTAAACCTCTTTGGGATTCTTTGGGTCTCATGAATCTGTATGTCCATATGTCCTCCCATGTTGGAAAATTTTCAGCCATTATTATTTACATAGACTTTCTTTCTCTTTCTGTTTCCTTTCTTTGAATCTCAAAATAATACATTGTTTCTTTTGTTAGTGCACCATAGTCCCATAGGGTTCTTCTTTTTCATTTTTTTCCTTTTTGCTCTTCTGTTTGAATAATTTCAAATGTCCTACCTCCTAGATCATTGATTCTTTCTGCTGTCTTTTGGAGTCTGATACTGAAGCTCTCTATTGAATTCTTCAGTTTAGTCATCATACTCTTCAGCCCTTAAATTTATTTATTTATTTTTTCAGCCCTTAAATTTTACCTTTTATTTTTTTTTTGAAGGTTTCTATTTCTTTGTTGAACTTCTCACTTTTTCATGCATTATTTTCTTAATTTTGTTTAGTTTTCTGTGTATTCTGAACTTCTTTAAGAGGATTCTTCTAAATTCTTTGGCAGTCAGTTCACAGATCTCCACATGTTTAGAGTCAGTTGTTGGACCTTTATTAGTTTCCTTGGGTTGTGTAATGTTTATCTTATTTTTCATAATCCTTGATTCCTTGCATTGATTCCTTGCATTGATTCATTTGATTAAGTGGTTCATTTGCTTAAGTGGTCTCTTCTTCTGAACTTTACAGGTATGCTTCATCAGGGAAAGACATCCACCAGTCAGTTCAGCTTGGGGTACTGAACAGGTCAGCTGGTAGTGTCTGTGGCCAAGTGTGGCTTGCTATGGGGTCTCAAGTTGGTTGAGGCCATGGCCCATGCTCTGAGTTCAGGGTATGTGCCACTAGCTGGGCTACACGACTAGGTGGACCTGGTGGATGGAATCCACATTCAAATGGGATTATTGAGTGAGATCTCTGGTCAAGCTGGGCTGCTGTCTCTACTCCACATTCTGGTGGGGCCACTAATTGGACTGTGCAATCACCTCTGGTCATTCAAGGCTGTAGCCTATTTTCCCTGGCAGGGTGGTGCCAGTGGTTGTTGCCAAATCTGCTGTTGGGGAGGGACAAAGCTTGGCTCTGACATTGCTCCTGGTCATATGGGTCTCAGGTGCTCCATTACTAACTGGTGTCACTACCTGGGCTCCATGTTCAGATGGGGCTAGAAGTTCTATCTTGAGGTTGGAAGTTGGAGTGCAAGAAGGGCTTTGTAAACAGAAAGGTCGCTGGCTTTCCTCTTCTGTTATGCAAGGTTGCTCTCTGTTTGGGAATGGCCTCTAATTATATACTGCAGTTGGGTGGGTATAGAGAGTGCTCTATGATTAGTTAAGGTCACTTGCTGGGATTCCTCTTGGATGAGGCCACAGGCTGTGTTCAGCAATCAGTCAGGGTTGTACACGGGGCTTCACGGCTGTGTAAGATTGTAGTCTGGGCTGTGTGGCTGGGCAGAGCTATAGGGAGGGCTTCAAGTCTGCCCAGAGCCATTGTTCAGGCTCAGTGGTTATGTGTGACCACAGCCAGTGCTCTACAGTTGGGCAAGTCTGCTGGTTTGGCTCCCTGCCTGAGTGAGGCTATAGGAAGGGCTCTGAAGCTGCCCAGGTTCTCTGGCCAGGCTTCCTGAATGGGTGGAAGTAAAAGCTATGCTCAGCAGTTTGCCAGGGCTGAAAATTTTCTTCCCTGTCCAGGTAGAATGGGCTCCAGCTGGTATAGCCCATTGACTAGGGCCCCAAATCAGATAGAACTGCCAAAAGAGCTCCCTGGCCAGACAGGGCCACCAGTTCAGATCTGGAAATGGGCCCAGCTGCTGGCTGGAATCTCTGCCTGTGCGACATTGCAAGCAGGTATACTATCTACCAATGTCTGAGCACTGGTTGCTGTAAGCCACACACCCTCTCTGTCTCTTGCTGATCCCCAGTGGTCAAGCCCCGCAGATTCCCCCAGTGATTGCCATAAGGCAAGACCTAAGTGGGTCTCCCAGGAAGCGTCCTGCAACACTGGAGGATCTGTATGTCTTAGTTAGGCTCTCTTTTCCCGCTGGAGAAACCATAAGACCAAGAGGACCCTCTCTGTGCCACTCTGCGTTGACCTAGTGGAGGGGAAATGTGATCAGTGTGTAGCCACTCTTTTACCCTTCTAATGTGACCCTTCTTGATCCTTGTCATCCAGGGATATGCTTCAGCCTCACACCCCAGGTTCTGGTATTTTCACACTGGTTATTTGTCTATGGATAGTTGGTCTTCTTATGAGGGAGACTGAAGTCTGAATGACTTATGTTGCTATCTTGATAACTTCATTAGCAATTGATGTTCCTGTAATTTATTCAGATATATTCTCTGACCAAGCACAGCAAAAACACAATTTTCTTTTTATTTATTTTTTTGTTTGTGTGTTTTCTCTATTTATGGACTAACTTTTCTAACTGGAAGAAGTAAATCCTGAAGATGAAAGTGGGCTGGAAGAAAAATATGATCTGTATTTCATTGATTTTAAGATGCACATTCTCTCGCAAGAGGCACACACAAAATTGATTTTTATCTCATTATTGGTAGTGTTTTATAATCTCTGTCAGCCAGCTGGGAGTCTTGAAATAGTTGTCAGTTCCTGCACATACACAAGCTTGGTCATTCCTATTTTATTTTTCAGTGCAGTTGTTTAATGTGCTTCATTGTTACTACATGTGTTGAGTTTAATTGCCATTTAAAATGGCATTACAAAGATTACACTATGAGTCATTCTTAAAATGAAATGTCTCTGTGATTACGCAGAAGGGTTCAGAAAAAGGGCAGCCAAACATGCATTTTAAATGAATGAAACAAATCTTTGTTGTTGGAGGAATGATACTGATTCCACATTTTGTTGTAAAGCAACTTTCAAGTACTATGTAGAACCTAAGAAAAGGCAATACCCACAAGTAGATGAAACAGAATTAAATTCTATTTCTGAGATACATGCATAGAATTGCTAACACACTATTACTATACACAAATAGCAATGCAACTAAATGTAGGTGAAATTGCCAACTCGCCTAGAATAGACTGAAGAAATTTCAAAGCAACAGGACACTTGTGTGATATATCTTTAAGGCATTGAGTTATGGTTAAACTTTTTTTCTTCATTCTTAATGAAGGGTCTTATAATCAATTGAGTAGTAGAGTTGATAAAACATGATAATACATTGAAAGGCAACTTTGAAGTGGCTGGCTAATATTGACTTAGGGAAAATAAAACTTGCCGCATAAACTTGAATGTGCAGATCGTCTTTTCCTTTTCCCCAGATATTACTCAAAAGCAACTACTTTGAAAAAAATGTCCCCATTGTTGATTCCTTATCTCATCTATATTTATTCTAAACTGGTTAATGTTTCTCTAGCATTATATCCAATGTTGGATTCCATCACAGAATCCTTTTTCTTTTCTTATTTTTAGTTTTTGTATGAATTGGTAAATTCTTTCTATTTCATTTATTTACTTTAAAAAATGATCTTTCTGAGAACTAACAATTGTTCATATTTACTAAGTTCATTTTCTTTTTTTCTCATCTTTATTTACTGTTTTGCCTTTATTATATCTTTACCTTATTTTTCCCATCAATAAATCTATCACCCTGTAAAGGGTGCCCTCACCAGTTTCTGATGGAAATATTTTCCAGAGTTTATATCCCAAGGCAACAACCAGACCTCTCCGGGACATTCACATTGATTTGCTTACTTGTTCACTTTGGAAAGAACCAGCCGAGAAGTTCTCATTGTCTTATTGTCCAGTCCACAGTCAGCTATTATTCTAGCAAGGATTTGTGTATATACACATTCCTAATCGGATGACCGATATTAAAGAAATAATGTGTTATATAAGTTATGAATATACAAATTGTCATTCAATCAGGATGCCTTAGAGAGTAATAGAATGGATATTTTAAAACAAGTAAACAAAAAATTGCTTCATGAGGATACAGAAAATGGAGAAACCTAAGTAAATGTGATACAAGAAAAGAGGGCTGTTTATAGAGAAAATGGCAAATGTTGAGATTAATTTATATAGATGTACTATATTCATTTGTTAAAGAATATTTTATTAGCTGGATATGAAGAACTTGTGAATGACTATGGCTGTGTATTTAAAGGAATATAATGCTGACTACCTGACCAATAAGAACAAATGTAGTTTAAAATGAGGAGCTAGATGAACGACAGAGAGACCAGCTTTCCTAGTGTCATGGAGATTGTCACTGTCCTGTCAAATGATTATACATGTGAAGGTTGCTGAGGAAATAGGCTGTGAAGGCTGGGTAAGCTTAATCTGATGTATGGAACTGTAAGATTCTAATATGAGTCAATCAAAAGATACTCTTTTTTCTTTTTCATTTATAAGATTTTGCCATACACTTCCCTGCATCCCAATACTGTGCCCCTAATTTGGCATTTTATCATAATGTTTGGAAAAGTTATTCCAATAGTTGGCATGATGTCAGCTGAGTTATTTTAACTAAATTGCTTTGGTCAAGTCACTTTGTCCCTCTGGGCCTTAGTGTATCTAATTGTAAAATGAGAGACGTTGCCCAGAAAAACACTAATGCTTATTGTTATTTATCATACTTGTGAGTCTTTATTCTGGATACAGCCTGGAAAAGGCTAGTTATTGCTTCTAAGACTTTTCTTGCCCCATCTGTGTCCATCATTGGATCTTCCCACTGTTCTATCATAATTACCAAGTACTGATGGAGTCTTTATAAGATAGCAAGCTCTTCAAGAAGTAAGCAAATATAGAAGAAGCTCAAATAAAAACAAAAATAGCCTTTTGGGATGGAATTATAAAGTGAGGTGGTAAAAATGCCTTCAGTAATTGGGTTTGATAACATAGACTTAACATTTAGAAAATAAATTAAATTGGGTTGTTTATTCCTTAAAACAATGTAAAATAACGTAAAAATGTATTGTAAGTACTTTGCAAAAATATTTTTATAATCTTAGAGTTACTATTTTTTTTTTTAAGTATGTCATGAAAGCCAAAAAGCATCAAGGAAAATATCAAATTCACATGTCCAAAATAGAAACAAAATCAAAAGACAAATAAAAAATCAAAGAATAGATATTTCCATTATATGAAAAATGTTGCTCTAAAAATATATGAAGTGCTTGTACAAAACAAAGAATGGTTTGTATCCATAGATAAATAAGCCAAGACAACATCTGGAAAATTTCAACTAAAGATATAAAATCTCCAATAATCATATGAAAATAGTGTAACTATCAAAATTACAACAAAACTGTTGACTATCCGTTTAAGAATTAAAAACGTTAAAAAAAATCCATATTTGGTGAAATTTTGTGAAAACAGACCTTTTACTACACTTTTGTCGAAAAAAATCAATCTAGTGTCTGCAATTATCACAGCTTCTACTCTTCTTTTAAGTGGGAATTGTAGGTAAAGCCAGGGTCCAACTCAGGCATATATAGATGGCATACTATGTTCCTACCTCTCTCAAAGAACAAAGTTTTCTCTCTGACCTTTATTCAAGAAAAACAAAAAAAGAAAAATAAAAACTCTTACAATGTTTTATATAAGTTATGAAGGTTCTGTCCTCAAAAATCAGCAGGTTGGCCCTATAGGTTTGAATCTCATATTAAGTTCAAGGTTATTAAAGTTTCTTTTCTCCTATTAATCTGTTTTATGTCAACTTTATTATTAGTCCAGCCACAATAACTTAACAGAGGTGGGGGCAGGGATTTCCCCCTCCCAAACAGACCTCTGGGAGGTAATTAGGTTTAGATGAGGTCATGATGGAGGAGCCCCATGATGGGATTAGAGCTCTTACAAGAAGCGGGAGAGATACCAGACTTTCCTCTCTCTGCCATTTGAGGACAGAGTGAGAAGGGTGACCATTTGCAGGCTGAGAAGAGAATCCTCAACAAAAATTGAATCTGTCAGCCCCTTGATCTGGATTTCTTAACCTTCTGAACTGTGAGAAATAAAGTCTGTTAAGCCACGCAGCGCACGGTATTTTATTGCAGCAGCTGAACTAAGACAATTACCATTGTTTCCCTGAATTGTTTTCCTATTTTAATCTGTCTTCTACAGAATTGCTGGAATGATTTGTTAAATCGTAAGTACCGTCTTTCACAGTTTTCTGCTTAAAACACTTCAGCAATTCACCATAGCCTTCAGGATAAACCCAAACCCTCCAAATTGACATACAAGATCTTCCCTGAACCCCAGACACCTCAGCCTCATCTCTGGCTTTCAGTCTAAATATACATATTTTTTTCTTCAGCCATTCAAAACTATATAGGATCACACAATCACTCCTTTGAGTCTGCCATTTTGTGTGTGTGTGTGTATGTGTTTGTGTGTGTGTGTTTGAAGTGTCCTTCCTTATTTTTGCCTTTTAAGGCACCAAATCTATCCTTTGGTACTGAATTCAAATTCATCAGCATCAATCCCCTCTCTTACCACTAGATTTTTTTTAATATTGAATTCTAGTTAATATGAGTTTATTGTACCCACTCTCTGCTAGGCATTGTGTAGGCATTGATTATACAAGGCTGAATAAAGGAGGCACTGATTCTTGCCTTCCTGGAGCTTAAAATGACCCCTCACTTTATTCTGGTAGCAATACGTTATCTCCATTTTCACACTTCTTGTAAGTTTCTCTCTTATACCAGTATGGCAGTCATAATGTTTTACTTCCCTTCTTGTCCACAGCATATAAGTGGTAGCTGGTACCTAATAAAAGGCTCAATGAAGCTTTTATTGAATGAATAACTTATGATTCTGTGGATTAAATTGTTAAGAAAGTCTATATGAAAGATATTGAATTTCGGATGTGCTGAAATAGTTAATTTGGAGAGTTAGGAGAAGGAAAGACATTGCATAATGGGGACACTTATTTAAGGTTTGTGTGGCATTTAGTAATAAATTAATCTCTCTATATCTCAACTCCATCGACTGTAAAATTAGGATAATAATATCTACCTTATAGGGTGTTTGTAAATATTAACTGCACAAGCTGAGGTAAAGTGCCTAGCATAATTCTAGGTGCATAGTGAATAAACAATAAAGAATCATCCTCATTGCTATTATATAAGGTATATCCGTTCTCTGGAAGGTTTTAAAAGGAATGAGCTGAAGTTTTCAAATGATTGCTGTGCAAAATGGCACAGTTCCAGAGGGGATAACTGCTACTGTTTTATCTCAACCTGTAAAATTTCACAAAGTAACAATTTTCTAACAAAATGTAGAAGAAGTGAGCAATTGACATTTATGTCCATTTTAGTTACTGTTTATAAGTTATACAGTTAATAGATCTTAAAATTGAGTACATTAAATTGAACAAAGCTTAAGTGTAAGAACATGCTACAGAAAGTTAAGTAATTTCTGATAAATTGTTAACTCTAAAGGCTTAAAAGACTCTTTGATTATTGAAGATAAATATCATAGTAAAAAACAGGAAAAATTAGAGTAGATATTTTTTTTTAATTCAAAGGCTATTATACACCAGACGCACATTGTCTCAAGTCCTTTATGTGTATTGTTGCATATATACTTAAGAACCTATTTACAAAACAGAAACAGACTCACAGAGTTAGAGAATGAACTTATGGTTACCACGGGGAAGGATGGGGGGAAGGGATAGTCAGGGAGTTTGGGATCAACATGTACACACTGCTATATTTAAAATGGATAACCAATAAGACCTACTGTATAGCACAGGGAACTCTACTCAATATTATGTGGCAGCCTGTATGGGAGGGGAGTTTGGGAGAGAATGGATACATGCATATGTATGGCTGAGTTCCTTTGGTGTGCACTTGAAACTATCACAACATTGTTAATTGGCTATACTCCAATATAAAAAAAAAGTAAGTTATAATCTAAAGAAGACATACAAATGCCCAATAAATATGTGAAAAGGTGCTCAATAATATAATCCATTTTGGAAATGAGATAATACTTCACACACACTAGAATAACTACATTCAAATTTTGGCAAGAATATTGGAAAAACTGGAATCCTCTTACACTGCTAGTAGGGATACAAAATGGTATAGCTGTTTTGGAAAACAGTCTGGCAGTTCCAGACTGATTAAACAAAGAATTACCATATGAACTGGCAAACCTATACCTTATTATCTAACTAAGAGAATTGAAACTATATTTTCACACACTCACACACACACACATACACACACACAAACCCTTGTATAGAAATGTTAATAATGGCATTATTCATAATAGCCAAAGAGTAGGTACAAGCCAAATATCAATCAAGTGACAAACAGATGAAAAATAATGTGATATATTCATACAATGAGATATTGTTTATCCAAAATGGAATGAAGTACTGATACATATGTTGTAACATGGATGAACCTTTAAAACATGTTAAGTGAAAGCAACTACTCAAAAAAGGTGACATATAATATAACACCATTTAGATGAAATGTCCAGAATATGCAAATCTTTAGCTATAGAAAGTAGATTATTGGTCACCTAAGGTTGAAGGGTTGGGGAAAAATAAGGAATGATTGCTAATGGGTAGTGTGTTTCTTTTTGGGATAATCAAATGTTCTGCAAGATTGATTGTGATAAGGGTTACAGATGATTGTCAAAACTTAGTGCAGATTCACGGCCTTCTTTCTCAGACCATGACTCAGTTTTGTCCTCATTCACAACCAAACACAAATCCTAAAAGAATTGTGATTGTCCAAAGTCCTGTAAATATTAGGAGAGCATAGGGTTCAAAGTCAACTAAACCCAGGTTTGAATTCAAGCCCTGCCCTTACTAGCTGAGTATATGTTTGCTCTTCAAAGTTTAGTTTCTCTCATCTTTGAAATGTTGATAATGATCATGATCTCAAAGGGCTTTTGTGAAGTAATGTGTGTGTGTATATATATACATATATAGTCTACAAGATGCCCCAGAAATGCTCATTCTTTTTTCCCATTTTAATTACCTCACTTCCACAACTGAAACACTGACTCCAATAATACTTTGATCTGTTCTCAAGCACTCAGCCATCTCCCTGATGGACTAACCTAGCTTTGACAAATGCAGGGCCCTTGTGTTGTGCTCATAACTCTGGAGCCCAAAGCAGGCCTCTAACAACTCTCATTCTAATTACAATGTGTGGAGGAGTTTTTCCCACATCACCCAATTCTCAGAAACCAACTGGATGCCCTATAATTCCATTCAATTCTGACACTGTCTGTGCAGAGATAGTATGGGATTCCACAGGTTAAGGGCTCAGTTCCAGAAGATTGCTAATTGCAAGTCTAAATTGTCACCTGTGCTTCTGACTGATTGGCTGCAAATTGGAGGTTCCAATGATCCTCTCACTGGGTTCAATTAATTTGCTAGAGAGGATCACAACATTCAGAGAAATATTTTATTTACTAGTTTGCTAGTTTATTGTAAAAAGGTGTAACTCGGGAACAACCAATTGGAAGAGATGCATAGGGCAAGGGTGTGGGAAAAAGGCTCAAATTTTCCCTGCCCTCTGTGAGCACACCATTCTCTAGGAATCTCAACGTTTTCACCAACCCAGCAGCTCTCCAAACCTGTCCTTTTGGATTTTTAATGGAGGCTTCATTACATAGGCATGCTTGATTAAGTAATTGGCTATTGATGATTTAACTGAACCTCTAGCCCCTCACCGCTTTCCAGAGGTCGGGGATGGGACTGAAAGTTCCGACCTTTTCATCATCACATGTTTAGTTCTCTTAATCAGTCCACACCCTCAGGTGCATCCCCCAGATCACCTGATTAATCTAACAAAAGACACATTTATTGCTCTCATCACTTAGGAAATTCCAAGAGTTTGAGCTCTGTGCCAGAAATGGGACAAAGACCAGATATTTATGTCTCATTATAAAATCAAAATATCACAACCTCACTAATCAATTGTTGTCCTCCTTCCTGCTGAGTATAGATAGATGTGGCCCAATTTGGCATAAGAGTTAAAGCATATTTGCAACCCTTTATTAGATTCTCATGAGAGAGGCTTGAATTCATACTAATGGCATTGAAGATATGCTAGTTACATCTACAGTCACTTCAGGAGACAAAGCATATTCTTTTATTTTATAATGCATGTTTGATCTTTTTATTTTAGTCATCAATAAGGAGTTCAAAATCTTAAAACAACAAAAAAGGCACACAAAAACAGAATGCGGTATTATAATATGTACATACATGTATGTATATGCTTATACACATTCACAAACACACACTAATTGTGTGGTAAATGCAACTTTATGCTAAGATGACAAAAGAGAGTAAAGTACTAATTGATTTTCATTTCCAAGTAAACTAAATATGAAAGGTTAATGTGAACTTTAATCAAGTTGGAAGGACTCAGAAAATGCAGGGCTTGAGTCAGACGGGCCTTTCATGGTTTTAATATTTGGATATATATTTTTTAAAAAGATGTTGATATTCTAAGTTATGATACTTGCATGAGCAACTAATAATCCTAATTAGGGTAAAGGTGAGACCACAATGAACTGAAACCCTAAGGAAATAATGGAGCTACCAAAGTCCTTGCTACATCCACAGATATATATATATATATATATCACATATATTTGCAGTACAAACCAAGAATAATACTGAAGATAAATCATGATTTATCTTCATTTAAATGGTGAATATAAAGTCCTGTTTATATGACTTATGGAGTCTGATAAATGCACATTTCCTTTTGGAGTATTAAAAAATGAGTGAGCACTCAGATCAAGAGAACCATTAATTTAGGAAGAAGATACACTTGATCTTGTACTTAATCAAAAAACACATTTCCCTAGATTAAAAAAAGAATCCAAGGGAATTAGGAATGCAAGGGCATCTCGCATGCAGAAAGGTCAGAGCAAACCCAAGGCACTTTATAAAATTGGCAGAGCAATATGCAAGGCCTACTATTTCCACAGCAGAGCTCGGGATGTCTTGGGGTAAAGACAGGGAGAGGAGGATCTTATCACATGACTCTCTTGTTTTAAAGTCTGCAATGATAATTGTTATCTAAAGCAAAGTTTTTAAATATTTTCAAGCATCTAAGACAGATTTTCTCAACCTTGGCACTATAAGTATCCTGGGCTGGATAGATCTGTGCGGTGATGGCCTGTCCTGTGTATTGTAGGATGGTTAGCAGCATTCTTGGCCTCTACCCACTAAATGCCAAAAGCATCCCTAACCCTAGTCATGAAATGTCTCCAAATATTGGCATTTTTCCTCGGTGCAGAGGTGGGGGTGTGCAAAATCACCAACAGTTGAGAATCACTGCTCTAAGACGTATTGTCACCCTCCCCTCATATTTTATGTACAGCAGAATAAAAGTAGATCAGATCTTAGGTCATTGACACACACACTCTCCTTTCACCACCTAAATGACTTAAGAAAAGTATACTCTCTACTTCTTCACCTTTACGAGTCCATTATAACTCAGCTCAGATCCTAATTCCTCCTGAAGCCTTTCCTGACGATACTAGTTTCAATTAGCTGCCTCTGTTCTTTTTTCTCACTCATAATTTTACCAATCATAGAATTTGCCATGCTGCATTGCAATTCTTTGTTAAATTGCCTTTCTCTTTTCCTAGCAGAGTTTAAGGTCAAAGAACCTTTCTTATCCATCTCTTAATACATGAAGCCTTACATAAAAGTGTTGTTAAAAAAAAAACAAACAAACAAAAAAAAAAAACTACTGCATGAAGGAATGGATGAATGTGAGATTTATATCTCTGCTATGATGTATAACTTAAAGAAATTGGAAGATGAGATACGGACATCGAATAATCAAAGAACCAAAGTAAACCATCTGATATTCAGAAGGAAAAGGAAATAAAGACTTCAGGAGGGAGAAACATAAAGTTTGGACAGATTTGTACTGTGAGCAGTGCACCGAAATATAATCACCACCTCTGGGTCTCTTCTTTGGAAAGTGGATTACTTTGCATGAATCTCTCTAATAGTGGGAAGCCAGGGACCTAGGCAAAGTCATCATGTTGTCAAAGCTTAGGAATGGAAACTATTAAAGTTGGAATGAGCCACCACACATTTCTAGTCTCTTCTTAAGAAAATTGTTTTTCAATCTCTTTATCAAATTATTATTTTAGTAGCTTAGGATTAATTGTGTCTATTTTATGTTGCAAAAGATGATCATTCAGATACCTGAAGATACTTTGCCCATGCCAAAGATTCTCTTTTCTATGTTAAACATTTCTAGTACCTTTAACTATTCTTCCTGTGCCCTGGTTTCTGGACTCCTCATCAAGCTATATTCAAATGAGGAAAACTTGGAGTAAATTGTTGCAGTTTTAGATTCAGTTCAATTATTCATTGTAGGAAATAGTAAATTTCACATAGGCTTTATAATATTCTCCTTCCTCATCCATAAATTTGGAGTAATTTTTTCTTCCTTAGACTCTTGTGAGGAAAACTCAAAATAATCTAAAAGATTTTTCAACTTTTGATTGGCACTTAGCAACTGCTTCATAAATGTCAGTCTCTGCGTTTCATATCCATCCCGTGTTCCTCTTTCTCTTACACTCTCCTTTGATCTATTATAGCAAGTTACCTATGAATAATACCCTTAAGAGAATTACTGCCTACTCTTTTTTTATCATTTTGCCTTCTTTTCAGAATTATCCTCACCACTCTTACATCAAAACGATCAGAGAGATTTCTTTAAGTACTACTATCACTAATTAATTAATAATAATAGAGACCCTTAAGTGCTTTTTCCAACTCTGTCTTTTGAGGAAATGGTCTATGTTCAAGGCCATCTCCACTTCAAAGCATGCTTGTTTGACTATGCCATAATATCAGGAAACTCATTCACACTGCTGCATACATATGCCTACACACAGGGATATAGGGGACATATACTGGGTAAAATTAGGTAAAAAGAGAAGTAAAAGAAATCAGAGCTCCGTACAAAGACTACGATACAGTGAGTATAAAATTATAATTGTTTCTAAATACAATCTGCTGGAGAACAAGGATGACAGCTATGCCATCTTTGTGTTAGGGAGTCAAATGGTAAAAATTCACAGATAGAAATCAGAGTTGAGATGTTGCAATGTGTAGAGTAGAAACTTGAATAATATTTATAGAGCATTATGTAAATAGCTATAATATAATGGCTAGATATGTTTTAGAACAAATGATTAAGCCATATGGAAAAATATTTAAAAGGTCACATCTAGTTTCCTTAGAAATCACTTTGCTTACTGAGCAAGTAGTAAACAGACATACATGCAAACATGCAAAGATAAATGCTTTTCTCAGACTCCTGTTTTATTTACTTTTTTAACCATGAAAAATGGGCAAGTTGAATTATTTATTGGTACATAACAGATTATCCCAAAATGTAGTGGCTTAAAACAACATGCATTTATTATCTTACAGTTTCTTGGGGTCAGCAGTTTGAGAGTGGTTTAGATGGGAGTTCTGGCTTGGGGTCTCTCATAGGGTTTCAGACAAGCTGTCTGCTGAGCTGCAGTCATCTGAAGACTTGATTGGGATTTGAGGTTCCACTTCCCAAAGGGCTTACTCACCTGGCTGCTGGCTGGGGGGATCTCAGTTCCTAGTTATATAGGTCTCTCCTCAGGGCTGACTTAGTGCCCTCAAGGCATGAAAGCTGGTTTTCCCGAGGGAGAGAGAGAGAGAGAGAGAGAGAGAGAGAGAGAGAGAGAGAGAGAGAGAGAGAGGAGAAATCAAGACAGATGACACAGTACTTCTTTATAGCCTAGTTTCTGTGTCATACACTGTCAATTACCATATTCATTAGAAATGAGTCACTAAGTCCAGCCCACACTCAAGGGGGAGGGAAAAACATTCATATGTTATAATAGACATAAATGCAAACAAACAAAAAGATGATGGAGAGGGAGAGAGGGAGGGAGGAAAGAAGGAAGGAAGGGAAGGGGAGAGGAAGGAAAGAAGGAGAAAGAAAGGGTAAGGGAGAAAGAGATTGCAACTAAGTTTACAGCAATAGGGTCTGGGGATAGTTCACTGTGCATGTGGTTGGGGAGGGAATCACATTCGTATTCTTGGACTAAGATTGGAGGCAGAAGATCTAGATTAATATCAAACTTTTGGGACTCCCTTTGGTAAGATGCATTTAAGTCATTTTTTTCCTAAAATCCTCAGTTTCCTCATCTGTAAAACAAGGTAGAATACAATGATGGTATTTTTCCTACTCTACTATTCTCAGAGTGGAGGTGTGAGAAAGCAAGGGAACAATTTAGGATGAGTACACTTAGATCAAAACATTATTTCTTCAAGGACATTAATAATATCTATTAGGCTTATGTGTTTGAGCCATCTAATGCTGCAGAACAAAATACATCCAAAATGCAATGTCTCAAAAATTTATCCTATTCTTTTTCATGGCTCTATTTGCTACTGGTTTCAGCTGAGGTCTGTAATGTGATTGGAGTCAAACGGCAGCTGTGTCCAGAGTGAGCTGAAGGTTTGCCTGTGCAGCACATACAACACGGCTGACTCACAGCTGATGTCGCTGTCGCTGGTTGGAACTCAGGAGCAGCTGGCAACAGAGCACCTGCACATGGCCTTTCCATGTGGTCTGGGGTTTTCACAGCATTGCTGCTAGTTTTTCAAAAGGCAAGAAACAGAAATTTCCAGGCCAGTTAAGGGCTGGCTATATGTTGGAATGCCAAAGCATCACTTCCTCCCTATTCTATTGTTCAAAACACTTAGATTCTAGGGAGTAAAGTTATAAACTTCACCTCCTGATACTGGGGAAGTTATAAGATCACAACTGCAAAAGGAAGAGGAGGAAGGGAAATGTTTCTGCAACCATTTTTAGAAAATACAGTGTGCCACAATGTGATTATGTGACAGATATAAGGACATTGAATGCAGAGACTCTGAAAATATTTGCATTATAAAAAGTCCTGAGTCAGTTGTGAATTCTACAGATGTCTGTAATTATTCATTGCTGGCTGCTGATTCGTGGTCACAAGAGCTGCCTTACTTAGCAGGGCATGCTCATCTCTCAGGTTGCAAATTTAACAGTTAAAATGTGGTCAACACAATTAGGATAACAATGTGGTTGATTAAAAAGATATTTGGGGTTCATATCATCCTTTACTTTAGAAATTTCCTGTGAATGTGTATATGTGCTTGTGTTTCTGTGAACATGTCCATTTAGTTTCTGAATATTTAATTGCTTGTCACATACAGATTTAGCAAAGTGAGTGAAATACACAAATTGACTTTTGATTTCTTGATATTGTTATTTAAATCAACATTCACAGTCGTCAGTCCACCAACAGTATAGACATAATGTTACACTGAGTTTGTAGAGGATGTTAATTACACACCAGGTTTCCATAATTTCCCCTTATATCTTGGCCATCTAACAAGTAATAATTATAGATTTTTATTTGATATGATAAATTAGAACCAACCTCACCATTTCACCAAAGTTCTGTTTAAAACATTCTGTATTATTAAGTTTAAAATGTTTTAAGAAATGTGATGGCTTTGTCAAAAGTCAGTTTTTAGCTTCTAGGAGAAAAGAACTAAATTTATAAGACGACCATGCAAAGTGATAGTTCTCTGATTTGACAAGAAATTAACAGTAGAACAATGTTAAAAAATGACACTTTGGAAAATTTATTCTTTCTTTTTTATATTGTTATGTTTTTGCCATGCTTTGAAATGGAAGATTTAAAATCATATTTGACTAAGACTACAGATGCAGACAAATCAGCTCTTTACATGATATGGAGGAG
Source organism: Balaenoptera borealis (assembly GCF_965194805.1). Classification (NCBI taxonomy): domain Eukaryota; kingdom Metazoa; phylum Chordata; class Mammalia; order Artiodactyla; family Balaenopteridae; genus Balaenoptera; species Balaenoptera borealis. Next base: position 18,014,908 of record NC_138871.1, read on the forward strand.
CTTCCATTTCTGGCAGGAGCAGACTTAGGTTGGTTTGCCCAAAATTCCCTGTTAGAACAACTAGAAAAATAAGAGAAAAATTAAAACACACTTTTGAAAGCACTGGAGAGCTACCCAGAGCATTGAAGAACTATGGTGTCAAACAAGAGAGAGGGAAACTTATATAGATGATCCCAAATTTTCCTTTCTCCTGGAGGCAGTTGTTAATACTAAATGTAGTGGCTGAAAAGTTGAGCAGAACGTTCAGTAGATTTTTGGAGCAGGTGGTACAGACATTGCAGTTTAGGGATGACTATGGCATCTAAGACAAGACCCACAGCAGATCCAGATAACAGGATTATGGACACACACAAAAAATAAATGACGGTTACATTCTAGGAAATAAAAGACAAGATGGAGAATCGCACCAGAAAATGGGATAACTATAGAAAAGAATCAAATAGAATGTCTGGAATTTTAAAATGTAATTACAAATTAAAGATTCAAATAACAACTAAAGATAAAATTAAGAAACCAGGAAATATATCATAAGACAATATCCTGCCTACTGGTGTTCTGGATTTCCTTCCAGTTTTATCTTAGATTCTTTTATTTCTTTATCCCTTGTGATGGTTAATTTTATGTGTCAGCTTGACAGAGGGTGCCCAGCCATTTGGTCAAACATTATTCTCAGTGTGTCAATGAGGGTGTTTCTGGAGGAGATTAATATTTGAATTGGTAGACTGAATAAAGCAGACTGCCCTACTTAAGGTTGATGGGCCCCACCCAATCAACTGTAGATAGAACAAAAAGGCTGAATAAGTGGGAACTCCTTCTACCTGTCTGCTGAACTGGAACACTGATCTTCCATCCTCAGACTCAAACTAAAACATTGGCTTTTCTTGGGTCTTAGGGCTATTGGCTTTTGGACTGGAACTTATACCACTGGCTTTCTTGGTTCTTAGGCCTTTGGACTACAACCTGAACTACACATTGTCTCTCTTGGGGGTCCAGCTTGTTGACTGCAGATCTTGGTACTTCTCAGCCTCGGTAATCACATGAGCCAATTCCTTACAATAAATTATCTATCATTTATCTATGTATGTACACACACACACACACCCTATTGATTCTGTTTGTCTGGAGAATCCTCATACATCTCCTTTCTTCATCACTGCACCCTTCCTTAGTCACCCATTCCCATTGGCACATAAATAAGCTCTAGTATCACTGCCCTTAACCTCAGTTTTCTCTTCTGTTTACTGCTCATTTGTTACTTACTCTTTGGGTACACTTTTTCACTCCCATTTTTCTCTTTCTGATAGTGTGATATTGAGGGGGTGAGGTAAGCAGAGGGGAGGTGGAGATGGCCAATAATCCAAATCTCTGAATGGAGAGTCCAGGTGAAGGTTAAACATATCTCCTATTAAGCTCCTAAAATTCAAACAATACAGGAAAAAATTTTATTTGCTGTCTTTTGGACTATAAATTTGATAAATTGACTAAAGGCAAAACTGTATTGCCCTACCTTGATCTTACAGATATTTTTTAAGGGAAAAGCATATTTAGTTTACTTTATTTTAGTTTATTTTTTAAGAAAATATTCTTTGTCCAAATAGGAAATATTGGTGCTTGGTTTAAAAACTGCCAGAGTCTTAGGACCTTGATCTAGCATGGCAGCAAGACCAAAAAATATATGTCAGCTCATGCACTAAGCCACCAATAACATAGCCAAAAGCAGAAAGTGTGTAAACACACTGACATTTGGATTCAAACAAGGTGAAAAATTTATTTCCAGATGACATTTTTGCCTTACTGCAGAGATTCCATTGAAATTCATGATCAGAAGATGACACTGCTCAAAGTACCAGGCCCTGTGTTTTGTTGGTAGCTGTCTGATGAGTGCTTAGCTGTCAGTCTTTGTAATTAAAAGTTTTTTCCAGTTTTTCTCCTGGAGAATGGCAATAGTTTTCCCATGTTTTCTGCTGCTTCTTCTTGGGTAGCTGATGATGCTGTTTTTGACTCTGAATATTACCCATTATCTCTCTCACTTCTTCTCCATGAAGTGTTGTCTTTGTTTTAGGTGGTAGCATGATGTAGGCAAAGGAGGGGAGATAATGACTAATTTTGTGGCAGTTGAATAGCTTGGTTTACAATTGAACCTCATTTCTATTTGTAAGTGAATCTTAGGGACATCTTGCATCCTTCTATGCTTTTTTTTTTTTTTTAACGTTTTAATTTATTGATTGATTGATTGCTTAATTGCTATGTTGGGTCTTCGTTTCTGTGCTAGGGCTTTCTCTAGTTGCGGCAAGCGGGGACCACTCTTCATCGTGGTGCGCAGGCCTCTCACTATCGTGGCCCCTCTTGTTGCAGAGCACAGGCTCCAGACGCGCAGGCTCAGCAGTTGTGGCTCACGGGCCCAGCTTCTCCGCGGCATGTGGGATCTTCCCAGACCAGGGCGCGAACCCGTGTCCCCTGCATTAGCAGGCAGATTCTCAACCACTGCTCCACCAGGGAAGCCCCCCTTCTATGCTTTTTAAGCGTTATGATCTTTGGTGACTTACTCTTCCTATTCCCATTTCTTTTATCTGCCAAATTAAACAGTAATTATTTCCTCTTAATGTCAGGAATATAGACTATATGTATATAGAATATAGAATATGTATAGATATGGAATGTAATATAATCTTCTATAACATAGTATTTTAATATAGAATATTAAGTTAGGAAAAAAAAACTAATAAAATATAGCTATAATGAATTTTAAATATCCCTGTGCACTGAATAATTTTTTCTCAGTAAATATATACATTTTTAAATTTAAAAATTCATGGGTAAAAATACATATAACATAAAATTTACCATCTTAACCATTTTAAACTGTACAGTTCAATGGCATTAAGTACATTCATATTGTTGTGCAACCTTTATCACCATCCATCTGTAGAAGTCTTTTCATCTTACAAAAATGAAACTCTGTACCCATTGAACAGTTCCCCCTCCCTGGAGCCCCTGGCAACCACCATTCTACTTTCTGCCTCTATGAAAGTGACTGCTCTAAGGACCTCACACCAGTGGAATCATACAGCATTCTTTTTGCTAAATTGACTAAGAATAATGTCCTCATGTACATCCAAGTTGAAGCACATTTCAGAATGCACTGCCTCTTTAAGGCTGAATAATATTCTATTGCATGCATACACCGAGTTTTATTTACCCATTCATCCACTGATGGACACTTGGGTTGTTAACACCTTTTGACTATTATAAGTAATGACAATGGCACTGAAGTTAAAACAATGGCTGCCCACCTATGTAGGTGCACCTCTGTGTCTTCAATCAGAACTAGCAATTAGTAATCAGAGCACAGATCCCTTATATTTGAAGGACAGGGCCCTTATTGCCCACCCTGGCCCCTGCGAGCTGCTTCAGGAACATGTATACAGCCACCTACCACAGTGCTAAGTTTGAGGGATGAATAACTGCTACCAAGCTAAGAGCTAAAATTGACCAAAGAAACCCACAGCTTACTATCCAAGCCTTCCCGTTGAAGTAACAAGCCTTCAAATAGACTCCTGTGTTTCAAAATATTTATATCAGATAGATTCTGCCATGGTAAATTGTTGTCTAGGTGCTGCAGAGGCAGGTTCCTGGGGTGCGTCCTACTCTGCCATGTTCCTAGAATCTTTGGTTCGGTAAATATTTTGAGAAAAAGGGATGGCCAAAAAACACATGAAAAATGCTCAACATAACTGATTATTAGAGAAATGCAAATCAAAACTATAATGAGGTATCACGTTACACTGGTCAGAATGGCCATGATCAAAAAATTCTGCAAACAATAAGTGCTGGAGAGGGTGTGGAGAAAAGGGAACCCTCCTACACTGTTGGTGGGAATGTAAATTGGTACAGCCACTATGGAGAACAGTATGTAGGTTCCTTAAAAAACAAAAATAAAACTACCATATGACCCAGCAACCCCACTACTGGGAATATACCCTGAGAAAACCATAATTCAAAAAGATACATGCACCCCAATGTTCACTGCAGCACTATTTACAATAGCCAGGACATGGAAGCAACCTAAATGTCCATCAACAAAGGAATGGATAAAGAAGACGTGGAATATAACTCAGCAATAAAAAGAGAACAAAATAATATCATTTGCAACAACATAGATGGACCTAAAGATTGTCATACTGAGTGAAATAAGTCAGACACAGAAAGACAAATATCATATGATATTGCTTATATGTGAAATAAAAAAGGGTACAAATGAACTTATTTACAAAATAGAAGTAGATGCACAAATGTAGAAAACAAACTTATGGTTACCAGGGAATAAGAGGAAGGGAGGAATCAATTGGGAGATTGGGACTGACATATACACACTACTATATATAAAATAGATAACTAATAAGAACCTGCTGTATAGCACAGGGAACTCTACTCAATACTCTGTAATGGCCTATATGGTAAAAGAATCTAAAAATGAAAGAAGAGTGGATATATGTATATGTATAACTGATTCACTTTGCTGTATACCTAAGCTAACACAACACTGTAAATCCACTAGACTCCAATAAAAATTAAAGAAAAACTATTTTGAGAAAAATGTATTTGAGAAAAACTAACAAAGAAGTGTGTACTTTGTTGTTCTTTATATTTCTTCACTTATTCAATTCATTCATTCATTCATTCATGGATTGAGTGTCTGCCATTGATAGACCTCTAAGATTCCAAGGCAAATATGTAATTACAGCCTCCTAGCTTCTAAAAGTGTGAAATCAAATAGGAGAGACAAACATAAGTAAACAACTGTAGTACTATGTGACTTGTGCTCTAATTGAACACTATACATGATTCAGGGTATCATCCCTTCTGCTTGGGTGAGAGGGAGAGGCTGGGAGAGCCCAGGGAATATTTCCTTTAACTCACAGCTAGCTCCTTCATGTGAATAATTGGTGAAACCTGGAGACCTTTTCTGCTCCCTCTTCACCTTGGCTGCTTCACCACCTCCAAGGTTCTCTAAAGAAGGCAATCCTGTGTCAAATGTGAGCAACTGGGTGAACTCTTGTTTTTTACCCACATCCTCCCTTTGTAACCTCCCTTCCTCTCTCTTTCAGTAGTACACTGATTTCGTAAGGATGAGTACTTTCTCTTTAATCCTAGTCTTTCCTTTTCCTCATGCATTTATTAATCAATTTATTCATTCATTCAGTAAACATTTTTTGAACACCTACTGTGTTCCAGGCACGATGCTAGGCATTTTGTTACTACCTGAAAAGAAGAGCAGCAATCAAGACAAGTTACGGCCTCTGCATTGTGTAATGTTGTCTAGTGAGGAATATAGACAATAAATAAATATATCAACTTAGATGAAATAATTTACTTTCTCTCTGTCTCCATGTCTCTGTATCTGTCTGTCTGTCTCTCTCTCACACACACACTTTTATACAATATATTTTTAAATAACTTTCATAAGGTTTATGTTCTAATGGACTTACAAAACCCTCTTTTGTAGTTCCATTTAATGCTGCTTCTTTAATGCCAGCAGCCCACATAAACGGATATTTCTTTCTTCTTCTCTTTGTCCAGTCTCCATATCTATCCTGAGGTGGCTCCTTTTATTGAGAAGGCTCTTTGCAGCTCAGTTTGTTTTATTCTTCACTCTTCCACAGGAGATGGACACACAATCAGTTCCAAGTCCTATTGGCTCCTATTCCTGTTACCCTGTCATACCAGGTCCAGAGTAATTCAGGCCTTCTGTGGAAGCGGCTTTGGAGAACACCTGCTATTTCTGTCTGACAGTGTGCCACATCTGCTCTGCCTTTGTCCACTCACCAGGGACAGAAGCAGAACATGGTGAGACATCATGTACTGCATTATTTAGCAACGAGTGGGGAGGACACCCCTAGAGAAGAATGTAATTTTAAACTGGAAAAAAAATGATTAAGAATCATGGACATGAAAGAAACAGCAGCAAGCAGATGTTGTAAAACATGGGTAAGGAGGAAAGAAAGGCGACAGCTGAGAGTGAATTAATTTTACTCCTAAATCTTGCATCCTTACTCAATCATGCCAGATGGGGAAGCAATCACGAAGACATAAGGTCCTGTTGGTCTCACTGCTCTTCCCACAAGAGAACTGGTTGAAAGTACCTTCCCATAGCAGCAGAATGATAAAAGCAAATACACTGTTTCATTTATTAATCAAGATTCAATTTATCTCACTCATTTGAGACGGCAAGCTGTGGTGGAAAAGAACAGTCTTTGGGTGAGAGACATGGCTTTGAATCTTAATTCTTTTCCTTGCTACCTGTATGACCTTGACTAAATGTCTTTTCCTTTTTGAGCCTTAGGATTCCCACTTACAAAAGATTAAGAGCTAACATTTATTGAGACCTTACTTTGTGCTGGGCATTATGCTAATTGTTTTATTTTATTGCCTCATTCAATCCTTCCAAAAAGGTTTTGAGGTACATAGGTAACCAGCTAATAAGCTGGTTTCTCCAAGAGGAAAAGAAAAAAAAGAAACTAATTTAAGGAGTTTAATTAACTTATAAAGGTAGCAATCTAACGTAGACATCAGGTGCATGGGGGAAAAGTCAGGAGTGCATGGGTTCAAATCCCAGATTCATCATGTAAATTTCGACATCTATTTTAACCTCTTTTTGCCACATTTTCTTATCACATTTATCACATTTCATAGATAAATGAGGGTATTGAGAATAGCTGCATCGTATAATAGCTATGGAATTAGATGAGACAGTGTGTGTTTTTAGCATGATTCCAGGAATATGATAACTGTTCAACATACATATTAATCAATACTATGTATAATATAGTATGTATATATTAATATATTATTATCATCATTGCTATTTTTAGATTTTTATCCTGGATTTCTCAGTGTCTAAGTCACAGATCTAAATTTAAACCCAGGTTTATCTGACTCCAAAGCCCTCACTCTACTCACAGCAATAATAAGTGCTCTTGTGAGAGTTAATTGCTGTAGCCCACGGAAATCTCAACACATATTAGGTGCTAAATACTTTCTGATTCCTCCTAGACCCTCCTCTTTTCCTTATAGCTGTCAAGAGAATCAAACCTTGCATTTGACAAGGCCTACACACCTCTCTCTTTCAGTTTTGCATATAGATGTCTCTAATTATCATTATCTTCCTCAAATGGTTCTTTTTCAAACTATTTCCTCGACTCCTTTTCCTTGTTCTACCCTATAAATATTGATGCTATTCAGCTAAATATCATCAATACTTGGCAAAATTCTCTCCTTCTTCATGTTCTCTTATACCAATTATATGTCAATTACTCTAATAATAAACACTTGTTGAGAAAAGACTATTTAAAATGATTATTGCAAGGAGTGGGGGAAAGGGCACTATTGTGATAGGACAATGGGTTCTATTACAATAGAAAGAACACTGAGATAAATAGCATTGGTATAATTAAACAGTAGATAACACTTTATCCTGAGGCTACCCTATTTTCAGATGAAGCTCTTATATATAGGTTGTACACTGGCTCCAGCTGAGGGTGATCCAACAACCAGGGACCTGGGGGAAGGGAAGAATCTTGACCAAAATTTGGTTAACAAGTATTTTGTTCTGATTGATCAATAAGGACAAGTGGCTTAATCATTTATCAGGAAAATAATGGAAATTTGGAAGGTCTTCCTCCAGTTTTCTCCTAGGTAAATAAGGGTGGGGGCTCATTTGGGGAAGGTAAGACATTTCCTGAACCACCAAAGGGTGGGAAGATTTTAGAACCTCCTCCGTTTTTCAAGATCACAGGGCCTGGGTAAAGTTCAACAATGTTAAATCTCAAAGTTATATCTAGATATGCCTAAGTATGCTGGTTAGATATTACCACCCTGAAACAACATAAACTTTTCAACACAATATTTCCAAAACTAAACTCATCCTTCCTGAAAAAATTGAAATTCCTTTTGCCTTTGCTTCTTTTATTGGTGGCACCACCAGAAAAGGCATAGTCACCTAAAATAGAAACCTGGTGATTGAAAGGAAGGAAAAAGGAAAATGATTATCATTAATCCAACTTCCTCTGAATGTCACATATTTAACGTTTATAAATATATACAAATAGGAGAAGGCAATAGACATGTAAAAATAATGTTTTAAAAATTGAGCAAGATATATGTGGAAATAACTAAATGACTAGAATACTAATAAGAGCAGGGAGTTTTTTAATAAACAGAATTATATAGAAGCAGATGTTGAGCTGAACATTTAGTTACATTAATAAAATGTCAGCTAAAAAAAATGCACAACCTAAAAATTGAGAACTATGTGTTATTGGGCAGACTTACTGAGAACTATTGCTCTGAGGGACTGTTACAAAGAGGTAAGGGAGGAGCCAGGATATATAGGAGATATTTTGCTGTAAAAAAAAATGTAATCTGACATCAAAAGATTATTGCTAATCACAAAAATAGATATCTCAACTTTATGATTTTGGTATTTTCCTATGTATGAGAAGATGCAAGAGTCTGTGCTTATTAAAATTATTCCTTAGATATGCACCTTAAATATCTAGAGCAGTATCCTGTTTTTCTCCATCCATAATTACCCTCAGGGTGCATGGGGCGTGGGGTGGGGGCGGGGAGGGCATGCTGAAGTGACTGATGGCTTTATGGCATCAATGTCCTTTGTTTACTGGAATGGCAAGTGACAGTCTTTGTCTGCAAAAACGATATTGTTTTTCTCTTGTTAAAGGTACTATAAGATCAGACCAGAAATAAATGAAATAGAAACAAAGAAAATAATAGCAAAGATCAATAAAACTAAAAGTTTGTTCTTTGATAAACCTTTAACCAGATTCATAAAGAAAAAGGAGAGGAATCAAATCAATAAAATTAGAAACAATAAAGGAGAAATTACAACAGACACTGCAGAAATAAAAAAGACCATAAGAGACTACTACAAGCAACTATATGCCAATAAAATGGACAACTTGGAAGAAATGGACAAATTCTTGGAAAGGTACAATATTCCAAGACTGAACCAGGAAGAATTAGAAAATATAAACAGACAAATCACAAGTAATGAAATTGAAACTATGATTAAAAATCTTCTAACAAACAAAAGTTCAGGACCAGATGGCTTCACAGGCAAATTCTATCAAACATTAAGATAAGACTTAACACCTATCCTTCTCAAACTCTTCCAAAAAATGGCAGAGGGAGGAACACTCCCAAATTCGTTTTACTAGGCCATCATCACCCTGATACCAAAACCAGACAAAAATGTCACAGAGAAAGAAAATTACAGAGCAATATCACTAATGAACATAGACACAGAAATCCTCAACAAGATGCTAGCAAACAGAATCCAACAACATATTAAAAGGATCATACACAATGACCAAGTGGGATTTAACCAAGAAATGCAAGGATTCTTCAATATATGCAAATCAATCAATGTGATACACCATATTAACAAATTAAAGAATAAAAACCATATGATCATATCAATAGATGCAGAAAAAGGTTTTGACAAAATTCAACATGCATTTATGATAAAAGCTCTCCAGAAAGTGGGCATGGGGGAACCTACCTCAACATAATAAAGCCCATATATGACAAACCCACAGCAAACATCATTCTTAATGGTGAAAAATTGAAAGCATTTCCTCTAAGATCTGGAACAAGACAAGGGTGCCCACTCTCACCACTATTATTCAACATAGTTGTGGAAGTCCTAGCCATGGCAATCAGAGAAGAAAAAGAAATAAAAGGAATACAAATTGGAAAAGAAGAAGTAAAACTGTCACTGTTTGCAGATGACATGGAACTATACGTAGAAAATCCTAAAGATGCCACCAGAAAACTACTAGAGCTAATCAACGAATTTGGTGAAGTAGCACAATAGAAAATTAATGCACAGAAATCACTTGCATTCCTATACACCAGCAACAAAATATCAGAAAAAGAAATTAAGGAAACAATCCCACATACCATCACAACAAAAAGAATAAAATACCTAGGAATAAACCTACCTAAGGAAGCAGAAATCTGTATGCAGAAAACTATAAAACACTGATAAAAGAAATCAAAGATGATACAAACAGATGGAGAAATATACCATGCTCCTGGATTGGAAGATTCAATATTGTGAAAATAACTATACTACTTAAAGCAATCTACAGATTCAATGCAATCCCTATCAAAACACCAATGGCATTTTTCACAGAACTAGAACAAAATAATTTCCAATTTAATTGGAAACACAAAAGACCCCAAATAAGCCAAGCAATCTTGAGAAAGAAAAACAGAGCTGGAGGAATCAGGCTCCCCGACTTCAAACTATACTACAAAGCTACAGTAATCAAAACAGTATGATTTCTGGCACAAAAACAGAAATATAGATCAATGGTACAGGATGGAAAGCCCAGAGATAAGCCCATGCATCTATGGTCACCTAATCTGTGATAAAGGAGGCAAGAATATAAAATGGAGAAAAGACAGCTTCTTCAATAAGTGGTGCTGGGAAAACTGGACAGCTACATGTAAAAGAAAGAAATTAGAACACTCCATAACACATACACAAAAATAAGCTCGAAAGGATGAAAGAACTAAATGTAAAACCAGATACTATAAAACTCTTGGAGGAAAACATAGGAAAAACACTCTTTGACATAAACTACAGCAAGATCTTTTTTGACCCATATCCTAGAGTAATGGAAATAAAAACAAAAATAAACAAATGGGATCTAATGAAACTTAAAAGCTTTTGCACAGCAAAGGAAACCATAAACAAGATGAAAATACGACCCTCAGAATAGGAGAAAATATTTGAAAACAAATCAACAGATAACGGATTAATCTCCAAAATATGCAAACAGCCCATGCAGTTCAGTATCAAAAAACAAACAACCCAATCCAAAAATGGGCAGACGACCTAAATAAACATCTCTCCAAAGAAGACATACAGATTGCCAAGAGACACATGAAAAGATGCTCAACATCACTAATTATTAGAGAAATGCAAATCAAAACTACAATGAGATATCACCTCACACTGGTCAGAATGGCCATGATCAAAAATCTACAAACAATAAATGCTGGAGAGGGTGTGGAGAAAAGGGAACCCTCTAGCACTGTTGGTGGGAATGTAAATTGACACAGACACTGTGGTGAACAATTTGGAGGTTCCTTAAAAAACTAAAAATAGAACTACCATAGGACCTAGCAATCCCACTACTGGCATATACCCTGAGAAAACCATAATCCAAAAGGACACATGTACCCCAATGTTCATTGCAGCACTATTTACAATAACCAAGAGATGGAAACAACCTAAACGTCCAATGACAGATGAATGGATAAAGAAGATGTGGTACATTTATACAATGGAATATCACTCAGCCATAAAAAGGAAGAAAAGTGGGTCATTTGTTGAGATGTGGATTGACATAGAGTCTGTCATACAGAGTGAAGTAAGTCAGAAAGAGAAAAACAAATTTTGTATATTAATGCATATAAGTGGGTCTAGAAAAATGGTACAGATGAACCTATTTCCAGGGCAGGAATAGAGATGCAGATGTATAGAACAGACATGTAGACAGAGGGGGGAAAGGGGAAAGTGGGACACATTAGGAGATTAGGATTGACATGTATACCCTACTATGTGTAAAATAGATAGTTAGTGGGAACCTGCTATAAAGCACAGGAAGCTCAGCTCGGTGTTCTGTGATGACCTAGATGGGTGGGATGGGGCGGATGGGAGGGAGGGGATATTTATATATACACCCATATAGCTGATTCACTTTACTGTGCAGCAGAAAATGGCACAGCATTGTAAATCAACTATACTCCAATAAAAACAAAATGAAGAGTAAGAGAAAAAAAAAGAAAAGGTACTATAAAACTCCTAGAGTAAAATATAGGCTGAACACTCTTTGACATAAACTGCAGCAATATTTTTTGGGTCCCTTTCCTGATGTTAAGGAAATAAAAGCGCAAATAAACAAGTGGAACCTAATTAAACTTAAAAGCTTTTGCACAGAAAACTAAACCATCAACAAAACAAAAAGACAGCCTACTGAATGGGAGAAAATATTTGCAAATGATATGACCAATAAGCGATTAGTATCCAATGTATATAAATAGTTCATACAACTCAACATCAAAAAGACTAACAACCCAATTAAAAAATGGGCAGAAAAAAAAAAAAATGGGCAGAAGAACTGAATAGAAATCTTTTCAAAGAGGAATTGCAGATGGCCAATAGGCACAGGAAAAAATGCTCAGTATTGCTAATAATCAGAGAAATGCAAATCAAAACCAGCATGAGATATCACCTCACACCTGTCAGAGGCTACCATCCAAAATAACACAAATAAAAAATGTTGGTGAAAATGTGGAGAAAAGGGAACTTTCACACACTATTTTTGGGAATATAAATTGATGCAGCCGCTGTGGAACACAGTATGGAGGTTTCTTGAAAAAACTAAAAATAGAACTACCATATGACCCAGCGATTCCACTCCTGTATATCAAAAAACAAACAAACAAAAAAACTAATTCAAAAGATACATGCACCCCAATGTTCATAGCAGTATTATTTACAATTGCCAAGATATGGAAGTAATCTAAGTGTCCATCAACAGATGAATGTATATAGAATATGTGGTATACATACACACATAGAGAATGGAATACTACTCAGCCATCAAAAGGAACAAAATTTTGCCATTTACAGCAACATGGATGCACTTGGAGGGCATTATGCTAAGTGAAATAAGTCAGAAAGAGAAAGACAGATACTGTATGATGTCACTTATATGCAGAATCTAAAAATTATAACACACTAATAAATAAAACAAAAAAAGAAGCAGAATCAGAGATATAGAGATCCCACTAGTGGTTACCAGTGTGGGGGCAATATAGGGGTAGGGAATTGGGTGGTACAAACAATTGGGTATAAAATAGGTTACAAGGATATATTGTACAACATGAGAAACGTAGCCAATATTTTGTAATAGCTCTAAACAGAGTGTAACCTTTGAAATTTAAATAAAACATTTCAAAAGATACAATATATGTTCTTATAAAATACTGGAAGAAAAGCACATACATATGAACATATAAGTGTGTAATAAAATGGGATCATATTGCACATGAATATTTGTAACTGCTGTTCTACCACTTAAGATTAATGCTGTCTATTTTCCAGTGCCACAAAAAATTACTCCATGGCATCAGTTTTGGATTCTATGCTTTGTTGGAATACAGCTATTTAATCAATCAATATTTCCTTTCGTTGTATTTTCATGTCATTTCTAATTATATAAATATTTGTATGAATATATACATATTTCTCAGGTTACATTTTTAAAAGTGAAGATGGAGAGTTAAAAAGAAATGGACATTTAAAAAAATTAATTGATTATTTTTTATTGAAGTATAGTTGATTTACAATGTTGTGTTAGTTTTAGGTGTATCGCAAAGTGATTCAGTTATAATATACACAAATATATGTATATACATATGTATAATTTTTCAGAGTATTTTCCATTATAGATTATAAGATATTGAATATAGGTCACTGTGTTATAGAGTTGGTCTTTCTTGTTTATCTATTTTATATACAGTAGTGTGTATCTTTTAATCCCAAACTCCTAATTTATTCCTCACCTCCCCTCTCCCCTTTGGTAAGTTTGTTTTCTACATCTTTGAGTCTATTTCTGTTTTGGAAATAAATTCATTTGTATCACATTTTAGATTCCACATATAAATGATATCATATGGTATTTGTTTTTCTAACTTTCTGTCTTTATTCACTTGGAATGATAACCTCTAGGTCCATCCATGTTGTGGCAAATGGCATTATTTCATTATTTTATGGCTAAATAATATTCCATTGTATATATATACCACATCTTCTCTATCCATTCATCTGTCAGTGGACACTTAGGTTGCTTTCATTTCTTGGCTATTATAAATAAGGCTGCTAGGAACATTGGGGTGCATATATCTTCTTGAATTAGAGTTTTCATTTTTCTGGATATATACCCAGGAGTGGGATTGCTGGTTCATATGGTAGCTCTATTTTTACTTTTTTAAAGGAACCTCCATATTGTTTTCCATAGTGGCTGTACCAATTCACATTCCCACCAACAGTGTAGGAGGGCTGACTTTTCTCCATACCCTCTCCAGCATTTATTATTTGTGGACTTTTTGATTATGGCCATTCTGTGTGATGTAAGGTGATACCTCACTGTGGTTTTGATTTACATTTCTCTTATAATTAGTGATGTTGAGCATCTTTTAAGGTATCTGTTTGTCCTCTGTATGTCTTTGGGGAAATGTCTATTTAAATCTTCTGCACATTTTTAGGATTGGGTTGTTTGTTTCTTTGTTGTTGTTTTTTATGTTTGTTTACTTTTTGATATAGACCTGTATAAGCTCTTTGTATATTTTGGAAATAATCCCTTGTCATTTGCATAGTTTGCAAATATTTTCTACTATTCTGCAGGTTGTCTAAAGGAAATGGATATTTTGCAAGCTCTCAGTAGAGTCAAATTAACTTATAGGAAGCTACTATAGCATTGCACTGCCCAGGAAGGAAAGGAAATTATCAATTTCCTAAACACTTACTGATAAGTATCGTATTTATAAATATAAAATCCATTTTGTGGTTAATTTGCATTTATTTGATTACTAATATATTTGAACTTTTTCTCACATGTGTATTGGCTATTCATATTTCAGAGTTTTGACTTGATCCTTATTCTGAATTGAAAGCACATTAAATAGATGGCTACATATACAAATACTTTCCTTCTAAACCCCAATTTTAAATCTTAATTCTAGAGAAACAGTCAACTACACTTTATGAGTTGAACTAGAAAGAAAGAAAACTCACTCTCTCAAAGGACATTTATTGAAATAATATCTACTAAGTCAATGATATTACAATTACATTTCAATTAATTATTACTTCAATCTGCAAAACGTATCTTTACAATAGAGATTCCTATTTTATAAAGAAGAAAATTCAGGATTAAAGAATGTCAAGTCACTTTCCACAGGTTATATATATGACAAGGCCAGAATTTTCAACTTTGAATCGTCAAATTCCTTAGTGCATCTATCTTAAAATGGTGAAATCTGACTTCATACCTACTTGAAAAACCTAAAAGTTTTCTAATGTTTCTTGATGTTTTTCTTATAAAGTGACATACTTCAGACTAGTAGATTTGCAATGCAGTGAGAGGGGAAGTTGGAAAAAGCAGGACTCCAGGGGGAGAGTCATATGACCAGAGGAAAGAGGTGTCAAATGTATTACTGAATGTCTTAGTGTCACTGGCAAGGAGTGGAAGGAAGGTTTTTGTAGGTTCAAGATGCTCAGATTTAAGCAATAAACTAATGACTGAATCACTGATTACTTTAAATACGGTGATATATATGAACATATAAATATGTAATAAAATGGGATCATAATGCACATGAATATTTGTAACTGGCAATTCAATTCAAATGGCAACATTCTACAGTTTTCATAAAACATTTACAGAGTGATTTGCATAAATATTTGATTTTCTGTCATGATAGCTGACTGCCCTTTGTGTTGGTACCACCCTAGGTCTGTTACATTACGTTGGTTGAGTGAGCTGACTTTACAGTGGTGACTGTATTATTTTTGAAAACATTTATCAGATAATCAGATTCCCTAAGAAATAATCTCCATCAGGATTATCAACAATCTCTATCCTCTGTTGGACAAATTTAAAGGGTGCCATCTGAGCCTTTGTGATTCACTAGTTATAAATTATGTCAGAAAGAGAAAAACAAATATTGTATATTAACACATATATGTGGAATCTGAAAAAATTGGTATAGACCATCTTATTTACAAGGCAGAAATAGAGACACAGATGTAGAGAACAAAAGTATGGATACCAAGGAGGAAAGTGGGGGTGGGATGAATTGGGAGATTGGGATTGACATATATATACTATTGATACTATGTATAAAATAGATAACTAATGAGAACCTACTGTATAGCACAGGGAACTCTACTCAATGTGCTGTGGTGACTTAAATGGGAAGGAAATCCAAAAAAGAGGGGATATATGTATATGTATAGCTGATTCACTTTGCTGTACAGTAGAAACTAACACAACATTGTAAAGCAACTATACTCCAACAAAAATTAAATATAAATTGAGATATAGCACAATGGTTCTTACAAATATTCATGGTGCAAAATTAATTTTTCTGATGGAATGGATATATAGAATTATGAAATATCTGGATATAAAAGTAGCTGCTGTTATTGAAGTCCTTGCATTTCCTTTCTGGCCTGACAGTTGTAGGCTGTGAGCAAGGACAGACATAATCGCCTTCACTTCTATCTTCATGCTATGGAATCAGATATTATCTCTACTCCTGGGAGAGAAGAACTCTAACCATCCTCTGTCATCCTGTGTAGTTAAGAACAGAATGAGAGAAAGGAAAAAAGGAAGAAAAGAAGAAAGGAAGGAAGGAAGGGAGGAAGGGACGGAGAGAGGGAAGGAAAGAAAGAAGAGAAAAAAAGTCTTTTAACCTATATATTTGACTCGTGTAGAACTAATTGTTCTCTGGCACACTGACTTAGGCAAGAGTCACCTTCTATGCTGAGGTAGAAGGAAGAATTGCTAATCATCATGTCTTTTGAAACATAAATCAGGAAGCCCCTGAGAGATCCCAGATCATTACCTGACTACATGCATAGCTGTAATTAATGACTGTTTGTAAAAGACTCTGAAGATGAAAAGCACCTTAATTGGAGTAACTCTCAATCATGCAGAAGGAGAAAATCTAAAGTAAATGGAAATATTAGGATGGATGGATGATTTTACTAGAGTAATAGGATTTTAAATGTGATTTTTTTTTCTCTTGGTATTTCAGTTAATGTTTCAAAGCTAAAAACAATATGTTATGCATTCTAAATAGAGCTATGCTCATGTCCCATGGAACATAATAAGAAAATGTAATTGGTGGTTTGGCTATCACTTCCCCTGAAATACCTCCAGTCTAAGAAAATGAAAACTACTTTGAAAGGAATTTGTAGGAGTAAATATCCATTTGCCTTTTTGCCTCTCCCAAGAGAAGAGGGAAAGAGGAACATACTTCCTCATTCTCAAATGAAGGAGAATGAATCAGAGGGAATTTCCTGGCAGTCCAGTGATTAGGACTCCGTGTTGATCCCTGGTTGGGGAACTAAGATCCTGCAAACTGTGTGGTCAAGGCTGAAAAAAAAAAAAAAAAAAAGAATGAATCAGACGACAAAGACTGAGGGTTTCTTACAAAATAAGAGACGTTAGCATCTTACTGGATTGAAAAAAAAAAAAAAAAAAAAAAGGACCATCTCTCTGTTGTCATCAGGATTGGAAAAATGATAGGAGGTTGGCAAATATAAATACATACACATATATGTGCTCTGTTCCCCCTCCCACAAACACACCCTCAGGGATTTAGTGGATTTTGTGACAGTAGAAAGTATTACCTGTTTACCTACTGCACTCTGAAGTCAGGAGTCTGACTAAAGCAGACAGAAATGGTAGGAAAAGAAAAGAAAAGAGCAAATACTAGACAAGCTGTAGTTTGAATCATTTATCAGGGCAAATATCTTCCAAATTAACTGGCCCTGGTATGTGTTTTTCATATAACTTACCAATAGAACTAGATTAGTTTTATTTTTATTTTGGGGAAGACACTTTAGGATGCGTCCATATTCTTTCATAATCCTTAGTGTTAACTTAATCAATAATATAAGCTTCATCTCATTACTCCTGCTTGAGGAGTTAGTTCCTGAAGTAAGTGCCCTGTTTCCTCCTTTCCAGGCAATGAACACTCATATTTTAAATAGTTTGTCAAAAGCAAAGTAACAATCTCAATGTGTCTTTGCATAGACAAGTGGAGATTTATTACTAATAACTGAAAGGATACTTTCACAACGGCAATAGACCTGTTGTTTCAACAAGTAGAATGTTCTTCTGTCAACCTGGCCGACGTTTTCATGCTCACTAAGGTCACTGCTTCCTGCCAATGCACAGTAGAAGGCAGACACAGTAGAAGGCATTTCAGAGGCTGGCTTTGTGATGTACTTAAGACTCCATGATTCCACTGTTGGCTTCCTGTTGCTTGGCTAGTGTCAATTTTTCAGTTTCTGTAGTATTGAAAAGCTGTCATTCGACCATTAGGTTAAGTATGTGATGCATTTTCTCCTCCAATAGGCAGGGAGCAAAGATGAGGCAGTGAAATGACATCGTGGTAGAACTACATACAAAATGCAAATTCTGGCCTTGTTTACTGCCCCTGTGCCGTTAACCTGTGTTTCAGGTTAGCATGGGAAGGACTAGGGGTACATTGCCATGAAATCTGTACAATGCTTTTTTTTTTTTTTTTTTTTTTAATGCATATTGATTTACTTTGCATCTTGTAATTACCTCTGATATCAGTGATTCTTGATATCATGGAACCTTTCCCACAATAAGTATACACCACAAACATTTTGTACATAATTTCATAAGTTCACAGCCCTCCTGAGAGCCTATTCATGGACTTCATTTTCAAAAGTGGTAACGATTTCCAGAAATTGACTAATTTTCTCAGGTACATCCTAGAAATGCCACCTTCTCACTATCTTCCACTTATTTTGTGAGCAAATCAATGTTACCAGTTAAAAACTACCTAGAATACCAATGAGCACTAACATATCTGGCTTGAAAATATTTCATTAAACATTTTTGGATGTTGCTTCCTATCTTTTAAGTATAAAAAAGGCATTTCAATAAAAACAAATATATAATGAAGTCATCTCCCTTTGTGTGAAGAAATATGAATGAACTGTGCATTAAAATTTAAAAGCAACGTAGTTCACTGCCAAAACTTTAAATGTCTCAAGAGCACAACAAATTCTGAACACACTAAGATCATGTTGCTACTTCAATATTCTTGGGAATGGTGAGTGATTAGTTGGTCTATGGTTTAGGATCAGTTTCCATGCTTGTTTCTTGAGCTTCTTCTACCTCTGAGAGCTTTTCATCATTTTCCAGTGTTTGCTGAAGTTCATGGATGGTACTAAGAAGAACATGAAACCGTTTCCTTCTCAATTCTAGCTTATCTTCAACACTTTCTTTAATATGTGAAAGATGCTCTAATTCTTTTCCCAGAGCCTCTAGTTCCTTTAACGTCTCATGCCTGTCTGGATGACGCTGGATCACTTTTGCCAATGCATCATATTCTTGGCGATTTTTTCGTATTCGTTTTGCTTGAAGAATTTGCTTTTTGCACTCAGCAATTTTTTCATGTGCTCCAGCAATGCTACATTCTATTTCTTTGTAAAATTTTCATAATTTTCCATTTCTCTGAGATTCATATCATACACCAGCAAAGTTTTGCCCATTGAAAATTCACATTGGGACAGTGTGCTCAGCATACGTTGGTACTGGCTGTATCCCTCTTCCTGGGATCCAGAGTTGCACCATTTAATGAAACTTTTCACTAGTAGATTAATTCTCCGATCATCTCCAGCGCCATCTCCATCAATTAGGAGACGCTTCCGTATGACTTCGTTGTCAGTCACGGCTCCCATGGTGTGCGCTGCGGCAGCGGCGCAAGCTGAGGCGGCGGTTGGCGGCGGCAGAGGTCAAACTCCCACAATGCAGCCGGGTAAACAGCCATGGAGGAGGAGGCGGCGGCGCCCGTGGCCTTCTGCTCCTCTGCCTGAGCCCTGCCGTGCCGCCGCTGCCGCGGGACCTGCGCTCCGCACGCTCCCCGAACTCCCCGGGGGCGGCCGCGGCCGGCGCGTGTGGGGCGAAGCCAGGCGGGCGGTGGTGGCGGCCCCGGTGCAGCCTTTTTTTTTTTTTAATATTTATTATTTATTTATTTATTTATTTCACTGTGCCGGGTCTTAGATGCAGCACGCGGGATCTTCGTTGAGGCATGTGGGCTTCTCTCTAGTTGTGACACGTGGGCGTGGACTCAGTAGCCCCGGGGTGTGTGGGATCTTAGTTCTCTGACCAGGGACTGAACTCACGTCCGCCTGCATTGAAAGGTGGATTCTTAACCACTGGACCACCAGGGAAGTCCCTGTACAATATTTCTTTTAAACGAGAGAGTTTCTTGCCCACAAGAAACCTTGTCACTTTATCACTTAAAGACATATGTGCCTTTCCAGAAGTTTTTAAATGGCAAAGTATTAGGCTTTTGTGAACTTATACTCATGTGCGTGTGTGTATATAAAATCTTTAAAACAGGCTTTGAAAATTATAACAATAGTACCTCTAAATTTGTCATGTACTGGAAGAAAGAGCTTGACTTAAATCCACTGATAAATTATGTATGTCCTTAGGCAAAATTCTAATATGATTTTGTAATTATTAACCAGCTTCTCATCATGTTCTATGGTTTTCTATATGTTTGAATGGTATGGGAGTAATACAAGACTGCTTTCTGTCCTAGATTCCAGGAGGGCCAATCCTGTGATGCTATTTTAAAACAGTGAAAATAGTATAAATGTTTTATCCAAAGAAATATGGGTTCATATTTGGACTTGGCTACCTTCCAATCTGTTTTAGCTTCAATTTATTCATCAACGATGAAAAGAAAATTTGACACTCGCTACAGATTTCTTGTGAAAATTAAATTAAAATTGTGTATAAAATAGGTAATCAAATATTAAATCTGTTAATATTATTCTTATTTTTTAGCTTTATTTTTCTGTACCCAGCATGAAACCAGATACTTTGATTTCTTTAAAGGAAAATGTTAAGGAGCTATGTATGACCTTCTTTTTCTATTTGACCTCTTCAGATAGATTAAATTGTTTTTTTCAGCAAATGTTTATTGAGTGACTGTAATGCTCAGCACAGTGATCCTTGCTGCTGTAGGCATTAAAACAATGAATTAGAAATTGATCTGGATTAAAAAATGTCAAAATTCAGTATAACACATGTCTATACATAATTTTAATACAAAGTAAAATACTATAAAAAGCAAAAAAATTAGGATATGGAATTACAGAAAAGCAAAAGGAGATTAATTTCAAACAGGATAGGATATAGAAGTTAGAATGGTCTCTCTCGAAGAACTTGCACTGAGTCTTTAAATATGAGAGTGTGTAGTCTTTGGTAAAAAAGTGTATGCACAGGAAATTCTAAGTGTAGAGGAGGGCACAGAAACAGGTTTAGAGGAGTGAAAACATTGACAGCAAATGGGAAACAGCACAATATCCGATTTTTCTGAAGGAAATTCATAGAAAAGTATATTAGTAGAAACAAATATTGGAAGATAAGCTTGAGACAAGGATAGAGAGTCTCTCAAACACAAATATAGTGGGTGTTTTTTGTTGTTTTGTTTCTAATCTTAGGCATGAGGTAGTTGTTCTCCAAGATGGCCTCCAAGGATCCTTCCATGCTGTATTCACTCCTTTACATAGTTCCCTTCTACATGAAATCTAAGCTAGCTTGTGTGACCCATGGTAACAGTGAATGATACCATGTGACTTCTGATTTTAGGTTGTAAAAGGCATTGCAACTTTGTCTTTGGTCCCTTGGACTGCTTGCTCTGGGGAAGCCTGCCACCATGCCATGAGAATCTTTAAGGAATCCTGTGGAGAGGCCCTTGTGGAGAGGACATGAGGCCCATAGGCATCATTCACAATATCCTTAAGTACTTGAGTGAGCCACCTGGGAGTCAAGCCTTCAGATGACTGCAGTCCCAGCCAACCTCTGACTACAGCCTCATGAAAAATCCTGATTCTGTGTCACCTTGCTGAACCATACCTGAATCCTGAACCAGAAATCTGTGAAAGGTAATGAATGATCATTGCTGTTGTAAGCCATTAACCTTGAAGTGATTTGATAGGCAACATAAGACAGTAAAAGGCAGTTATGATTTTCCTAAGATATATATATATACTTATATGTATATGTATGTATGTATAAATTTTTGGTTTGAATTCTTTCCTTACCAAATAAAATGTTTGACATTAGATAAATTACAAAATCTCTCTAAGCTATAATTTCATTTATAAAATGAGTGGATAATAATAATATGTATTATTAATATGGGAATATTGGGAAGTTCACCTAAAATAATATACATATACAACGTTTAACTCTTGCTCAGTGCATTGTAAGTGTTCAATGAATGTATCATTTTATTTTGTAATTGTTCTCAGATTAAACATTTCACATTTACAAGCATATTGCCTTGATCTGGTTGAAATGATTTTACATGAATTAAAATTCTGAAAAAATATATACTATAGTTCATTTAATTTAAAATAAAAAATAGAGAGGGGAGTTAAGATGGCAGATGAGTAGGAGGATGTGGAGTTCATCTCTCTCCACAGATGCATCAGGAACACATCTATAGATGTAACAGTTCTCACAGAACACCAGCCGAACACTAGCAGAAGATTTTGGACACCAGAAAGGACTATAAAAATCCCTGCATAACTGGGTAGGATGATAAAAAGAAGGGAGAAGGAGGAGGAGAGGAAGCAGGATGGGACCTTCACCCTGTGGCGGGGGAGCTGAAGCAGAGGAGAGATTCCTGAATTTGGGGAAACCTGATCTCTGATGGGGAAAACCCCTCTTTGTTGGTAAAATAGATTGGGACAGAAGGGAAGCATCTGAGGCTGTCAGAAGAGGGTGAAGTGGTGGATCTGTGGCAGACAGGACAGAGTGAGAAATACACAGACGGTCCATACCATGACTCTACGTGCCCTGGATTGGGATGTGTGTTCATAGGTGTGCAAGGGGGCTGGGTGCTGGAGCATGGGGATTGGAGAACAGGCCTGGACTGAGAATGGCTGTTGGTTGTGGGGACACGGACTGAAGGGACGGGAGGGAGGAAATCCACAGCAGGGAATGCCGACGAAGGAAGACTGGACTGCCATGGAAGCGGAGCACTACTGCTGAGCCACATGCAGGGTAAGGAGCCACCTCTCTGTCCCCACACACTGTCACCTGCCGATGGACAATAAATGAAGCCCCCTCAGGGCTGACCCTCACGCGCCAGCTGCAGGGCAATAAAAAAAGCCCCCCAGGGACTTCCCTGGTGGCACAGTGGTTAAGAATCTGCCTGCCAATGCAAGGGACATGGGTTTGAGCCCTGGTCTGGGAAGATCCCACATGCCGAATGGCAACTAAGCTCGTGTGCCACAACTACTGAGCCTGCACTCTAGAGCCTGCAAACCACAACTACTGAGCCCACGTGCCACAAATACTGAAGCCCGTGTGCCTAGCGCCAATGCTCTGAAACAAGAGAAGCCACCGCAATGAGAAGCCTGTGCATTGCAATGAAGAGTAACCCCCGCTCATTGCAACTAGACAAAGCCTACACACAGCAACAAAGACCCAATGCAGCCAAAAATAAATTAAAAAAAAAAAAAAGGCACGGCAGGGCTGGCCCTCGTGCACCTGCTGCTGGGCACCAGAAGAGGCCCTCACTAGGGCCACATCTCTTGTGTCCTTGGCCAATGGCTTCCCTGCATATTTGGTGCTGCTGGGGCTCCCATAATCCAAGCATTCAGACCACATCCATGTCCTGTCCTCATTGGGCCAGACGCAAGAGCTCCAAGGCAGGCTCAGCACCAGACTCCTGTGGGTGGACCATATGCAGAGGTGGGGATAAAACCAAAGCTAAGCCCCAGGGAAAGGGTGACTAAGGAAGAAGATTGAGAATCTTTTCATTGGCTGTACAAGCTGCAGATTAAATCCCCATGAACAGCTAGGTAGACCTTGCATATATGGTATATCTGAGTAGACAATGATTGTTCCGATAAATGAAAACAGTCTAGCTCTGGCAGCTGTGGGCTTTGGGGGCAAGCAAACACAGGAATTAGGCCAGATCAGAGTCTGAGTGGTCCCCACAGGGCCCACAGCATGTCCAGAGACCAGCCCAGAGGCAGAGGAGGGTGGCATGGGGAGGCGGAGGTGGGCTGTGGCTCATGGTGTGTGCAAAGACACTTACAGCTGAGACCCCAGGAAAACATAGTTATCACTATTAATTTTATTATGTTTAGATTCATTCTGTTGCTGCTTCTGGCTTTTTTTCTTTCTTTCTTTCTTTTTTGTTGGTTTGTTTGCTTGTTGTTGTTTTAGTAATTTTTTTTTTTTTTTAGTCTTTTGGGATCTTTGTGTTTTATAACATAATTTTTATTTTATTTTATTTTTTATATTTCTATTTTTACTTTGGTTTTCTGTTGTTCTGTGTTCTTTTCCCTTATTATTTTCTTCTTTTTCTTTAATTGTTTCTTTATATTTCCATTTCTACTTTGCTTTTCTGTTGTCCTGTGTTTTTTTCCCATTTTATTTTATTATTATTTAAATCATTTTTATAGGTTTGTTCTGTTTCCTTGCTTTATTCTTCAGTTGGCACACTGCTTTGGTTTTGTTTTTAGGTTTAGACATTTTTGTTGGTTTGTATCCTAATTCTTTGATTTCGTTTCTGATTTCTTCTATTTGTCGGTTGTTCTCTTGCTTTTTGTTTTATTTGGTTCTGTTTTTGTTTCTTTTGCATGTGAGTGTGTTTCCTTGCTTCTGCTTTTGATGTTTGATTTTGTTTTTACCATTTCTCTGGGGTTTTGTTTGCCTTTTTTTTAATTTAATATATTTTTAATTTTTTTTTAATATTTCTATTTCCATGCTGCTTTTCTTTTCTTCTGTCTTCTTTCCCCTTTCTCTTTTTCTCTTTTTTAAAAATCATTTTTGTCAGTTTGTTTTGTTTCTTTGCTTCATTCTTCACTTGGCACTCTGCATTGGTTTTGTTTTTTAGTTCTATGTTTTTGTCAGTTTTCTTTTTAATTGTTGGATTTTGTTCTTGGGTTCTTTTGTTTGTCGTGTTGTTCTCTTGCTTTTTGTTTTATTTGGATCTGTTTTTGTTTCTTTTGTGTGTGTGCATGCTTCCTTGTTTCTGTTTTTGTTTGTTTGATCTTACTTTTTACCATTTGTCTGGGGTTTTGTTAGTCTTATTATTATTTTTTAATCCCCTTTATTGATAGGATGAGTGACTTGTGGGGTCTTGGTTCCTTGACTGGAAGTCAGGCCTGAAGCTCTGCGGTGGGAGCATCGAGTCCAGGATGCTGGACCACTATAGAATTCCTGGCCCCAGGGAAGATTAATCACTGAGAGCTCTCACAGAGGCCTCTATCTGAATACAAGAGCCAGCTCCACCCAACTGCCAGCAGCTCCCAGCGATGGACACCTCACACTGAACAATAAACAAGCCAGGGACACAAACCCACCCATTAACACTCAGATTACCTAAGGTCATACTTAACTCACAGACACCCCAAAACACACCATCTGAAACAACCCTGCTCAGCAGAGGGAAAAGACTCAGCTCCACCCACCAGAACGCAGGCACCAGTCCCTCCCATCAGGAAGCCTATGCAACCCACTGGACCAACCTCACCACTGGGGGGGAGAGAATAGAAGCAACAGCAACTATGACCCTGCAGCCTAGGGAAAGGAGACCTCAAATACTGTAAATCAGACAAAAATGAGAAGACAGAGAAATATCTTGCAGGCAAAGGAGCAAGATAAAAACACACAAAACCAAATAAATGAAGACAAAATAGGCACACTACCTGAAAAAGAAATCAGAGTAATGATACTCAAGATGATCCAAAATCTTGGAAACAGAATAGAGAAAATACAAGAAACGTTTAACAAGGACCTAGAAGAACTAAAGGACAAACAAACCGTAATGAACAACACAATAATTGAAATTAAAAATACTCTAGGAAGAATCAATAGCAGAAACACTGTGGCAGAAGAATGGATAAGTGAACTGGAAGATAGAATGGTGGAAATAACTGCTGCAGAGCAGAATAAAGAAAAAAGAATGAAAAGAATGGAGGACAGTCTCAGAGACCTCTGGGACAACATTAAGCACACCAACATTCTAACTATAGACATCGCAGAAGAAGAAGAAAAAAAGAAAGGGTCTGTGAAAATATTTGAAGAGATTATAGTCTAAAATTTTCCAACATGGGAAAGAAAGAAGTCAATCAAATCCAGTAAGCACAGAGAGTCCCATACAAGATAAACCCAAGGAGAAACATGCTGAGACACATAGTAATCATGCTAACAAAAATTAAATGGAAAGAAAAAATATTAAAAGCAACAAGGGAAAAGCAACAAATAACATAAAAAGGAATCCCTGTAAAGTTATCAGCTGATTTTTCATCAGAAACTCTGCAGGACAGAAGGGAGTGGCAAGATATATTTAAAGTGATGAAAGGGAAAAACCTGCAACCAAGATTACTCTACCCAGCAAGGATCTCATTCAGATTCGATGGAGAAATTAAAACCTTTAAAGGAAAGCAAAAGTTAAGAGAATTCAGCACCACCAAACCAGCTTTACAAAAAATGCTAAAGGAACTTCTCTAGCCAGGAAACACAAGAGAAGGAAAAGAACTACAAAAACAAACCCAAAACAATTAAGAAAATTGTAATGGGAACATACATATGTTAATAATTACCTTAAATGTAAATGGATTAAATGCTCCAATGAAAAGGCATAGACTGGCTGAATGGATACAAAAACAAGACCCATGTACATGCTGTTTACAGAGGCCCACTTCAGACCTAGAGATACATACAGACTGAAAGTGAGGGGATGCAAAAAGATATTCCATGTAAATGGAAATCAAAAGAAAGCTGGTGTAACAATATTCATATCAGACAAAATAGACTTTATTTATTTTTTTGAATTTTATTTTATCTATTTTTTTATACAGCAGGTTCTTATTAGTTATCCATTTTAGACATATTAGTGTATATATGTCAATCCCAATATCCCAATTCATCAAACCAGCACCCCCTACCACTTTCCCCCCTTGCTGTTCATATGTTTGTTCTCTACATCTGTATCTCAATTTCTGCCCTGCAAACCAGTTCATCTGTACAATTTTTCTAGGTTCCACATATACATGTTAATATACGATATTTGTTTTGCTCCTTCTGGCTTACTTCACTCTGTATGACAGTCTCTAGATCCATCCACATCTCTACAAATGACCCAATTCTGTTCCTTTTTATGTCTGAGTAATATTCCATTGCATATGTGTACCACAGCTTCTTTATCCATTCATCTGTTAATGGGCATTTAGGTTGCTTTCATGACCTAGCTATTGTAAATAGTGCTGCAATGAATATTGTGGTGCATGTGTATTTTTGAATTATGGTTTTCTCAGGGTATATGCCCAGGAGTGGGATTACTGGGTCATATGGTAATTCTATTTTTATATTTTTAAGGAACCTCCATACTGTTCTCCTTAGTGGCTGTATCAATTTACATTCCCACCAACACTGCAAGAGGGTTGGCTTTTCTCCACACCCTCTCCAGCATTTGTTGTTTGGAGATTTTCTGATGATGCCCATTCTAACTGGTGTGGGGTGATACCTCATTGCAGTTTTGATTTTCATTTCTCTAATAATTAGTGATGTTGAGCAGTTTTCATGTGCTTCTTGGCCATCTGTATGTCTTCTTTGGAGAAATGTCTATTTAGGGCTTCTGCCCATTTTTTTTTATTGGATTGTTTGTTTTTTTAATTTTGAGCTTCATGAGCTGTTTATATATTTTGGAGATTAATCCTTTGTCCGTTGATTCATTAGCAAATATTTTCTCCCATTTTGAGGGTTGTCTTTTCATATTGTTTGTGGTTTCCTTTGCTGTGCAAAAGCTTTGAAGTTTCACTAGGTACCATTTGTTTATTTTTGTTTTTATTTCCATTACTGTAGGAGGTGGATCAAAAAAGATCTTGCTGTGATTTATGTCAAAGAGTGTCCTTCCTATGTTTTCCTGTAAGAGTTTTATAGTGTCCAGTCTTACATTTTGGTCTCTAATCTATTTTGAGTCTATTTTTGTGCATGGTGTCAGGGAGTGTTCTAATTTCATTCTTTTACATGTAGCTGTCCAGTTTTCCCAGCACCACTTATTGAAGAGACTGTCTTTTCTCCATTGTACATCCTTGCCTCCTTTGTCATAGATTAGTTGACCATATGTGCATGGGTTTATCTCTGGGCTTTCTATCATGTTCCATTTATCTATATTTCTGTTTTTGTGCCAATACCATATTGTCTTGATTACTGTATATTTGTAGTAGAGTCTGAAGTCAGGGAGGCTGATTCCTTCAGCTCCGTTTTTTTTCCCCTCAAGGCTGCTTTGGCTATTTGGGGTCTTTTGTGTCTCCATACAAATTTTAAGATATTTTGTTCTAGTTTTGCGAAAAATGCCATTGGTAATTTGATAGGGTTTGCATTGAATCTGTAGATTGCTTTGGGTAGTATAGCCATTTTCACTATATTGATTCTTCCAATCTAAGAACATGGTATATCTCTCCATCTGTTTGTATCATCTTTAATTTCTTTCATCAGTGTCTTATAGGTTTCTTCATACAGGTCTTTTGTCTCCCTACATAGGTTTATACCTATGTATTTTATTCTTTTTGTTGCAATGGTAAATGGGAGTGTTTCCTTCATTTCTCTTTTGGACTTTTCAAAGTTAGTGTATAGGAATGCAAGAGATTTCTGTGCATTAATTTTATGTTGTGCTACATTACCACATTCATTGTTTAGCTCTAGTAGTTTTCTGGTGGCATTTTTAGGATTCTCTATGTATAGTATCATGTCAACTACAAACAGTGATAGTTTTACTTATTTTCCAAATTGTATTCCTCTTATTTCTTTTTCTACTCTGATTGCTGTGGCTAGGACTTCCAAACCTATGTTGAATAATAGTGCTGAGAGTGGACATCCTTGTCTTGTTCCAGATCTTAGAGGACATGATTTCAGTTTTTCACCATTGAGAATGATTGTTGCTGTGGGTTTGTCATATATGGCCTTTATTATGTTGAGGTAGTTTCCCTCTGTGCCCACTTTCTGGAGAGCTTTTATCATAAATGGGTGTTGAATTTTGTCAAAAGTTTTTCTGCATCTATTGAGATGATCATATGGTTATTCTTCTTCAATTTGTTAATATGGTGTATCACATTGATTGATTTGCGTATATTGAAGAATCCTTGCATCCCTGGGATAAATCCCACTTGATCATGGTGTATAATCCTCTTAATGTGTTGTTGGATTCTGTTTGCTAGCATTTTGTTGAGGATTTTTGCAGCTATATTCATCAGTGATGTTGGTCTGTAATTTTCTTTTTTTTGTAGTATCTTTGTCTGGTTTTGGTTTCAGGGTGATTTTAGCCTTGTAAAATGAGTTTGGAAGTGTTCCTTCCTCTGCAATTTTTTGGAAGATTTTGAGAGGGATGGTGTTAGTTTTTCTCTAAATGTTTGATAGAATTCACCTGTGAAGCCATCTGGTCCTGGACTTTTGTTTGTTGGAAGATTTTTAATCACAGTTCAATTTCATTACTTGTGATTGGTCTGTTCATATTTTCTATTTCTTCCTGGTTCAGTCTTGGAAGGCTATACCTTTCTAAGAATTTGTCCATTTCTTCTAGGTTGTCCATTTTATTGGCATAGAGTTGCTTGTAGTAGTCTCTTAGGATGTTTTGTATTTCTCCAGTGTCTGTTGTAAATTCCCCTTTTTAAGTTCTAATTTTATTGATTTGAGTCCTCTCCCTCTTTTTCTTGATGAGTTTGACTAATGTTTTATCAATTTTTTTTATCTTCTCAAAGAAACACCTTTTAGTTTTATTGATCTGTGCTATTATTTTTTTGTTTCTATTTCATTTATTTCTGCTCTGATCTTTATGATTTCTTTCCTTCTGCTAACTTTGGTTTTTTTTCATTCTTCTTTCTCTAGTTACTTTAGGTGTAAGGTTAGATTATTTATTTGAGATTTTTCTTGTTTCTTGAGGTAGGATTGTATTGCTATAAACTTCCCTCTTAAAACTGCTTTTGCTACATCCCATAGGTTTTGGATCATTGTGTTTTCATTGTCATTTGTCTCTAGGTATTTTTTGATTTCCTCTTTGATTTCTTCAGTGATCTCTTGGTTATTTAGTAATGTATTGTTTAACCTTCATGTGTTTGTGTTTTTTACATTTTCTTCCCTGTAATTGATTTCTAATCTCATAGCATTGGGTCAGGAAAGAAGCTTGATATGATTTCAATTTTCTTAAATTTACTGAGGCTTGATTTGTGACCTAAGATGTGATCTATCCTAGAGAATGTTCCATGTGCACTTGAGAAGAAAGTGTAATCTGCTATTTTTGGATAGAATGTCCTATAAATATCAATTAAATCTATGTGGTGTATTGTGTCATTTAAAGCTTGTCTTTCCTTATTAATTTTCTGTTTGGATGATCTGTCGATTGGTGTAAGTGAGGTGTTAAATCCCCCCACTATTACTCTGTTACTGTTGATTTCCTCTTTTATAGATGTTAGCTGTTGCCTTATGTATTGAGGTGCTCCTATGTTGGGTGCATAAACATTTATAACTGTTATAGCTTCTTCTTGGATTGATCCCTTGATCATTACGTAATGTCCTTCTTTGTCTCATATAACATTCTTTATTTTAAAGTGTATTTTATCTGATATGTGTATTGCTACTCCAGCTTTTTTTGACTTCCATTTGCATGGAATAACTTTTTCCATCCCACCACTTTCAGTCTGTATGTGTCACTAGGTCTGAAGTAGGACTCTTGTAGACAGCATATATACGGGTCTTGTTTTTGTTTCCATTCAGCCAGTCTATGTCTTTTGGTTGGAGCACTAAATTCATTTACATTTAAGGTAGTTATCGATATATATGTTCCTATTAACATTTTATTAATTGTTTCAAATTAATTGATTTTAAAATTAAGACTATTACAAGAGAAAAGGAAGGACATTACACAATGATCAAGCGATCGATCTAAGAAGAAGATATAACAATTGTAAATATCTATGCAGCCAACATAGGAGCACTTCAATACATAAGGTAAATGCTAACAACCATAAAAGTGGAAATTGACAGTAACACAATATTAGTAGGGGACTTTAGCACACCACTTTCACCAATGGGCAGATCATCCAAAATGGAAATAAATAAGGAAACACAAGCTTTAAATGACACAGTAGACCAGATAGATTTAATTGATATTTATAGGACAGTCCATCCAAAAACAACAGAAAACACTTTCTTCTCAAGTGCACGTGAAACATTCTCCATGATAGATCATATCTTGTGTCACGATTGAAGCCTTGGTAAATTTAAGAAAATTGAAATCGTGTCAAGCACCTTTTCTGACCACAACGCTATGAGATTAGAAATCAACTGCAAGAAAAAAACTGTAAAAAACAGAGAAACATGGAGGCTTAACAGTATGCTACTAAATTACCAAGAGATCACTGAAGAAATCAAGGAAGAAATCAAAAACTATCTAGAGACATATGAAAATGGAAGCGTGATGATCCAACCCCTACGGGATGCAGTAAAAGCAGTTCTAAGAGGGAAGTTTATAGCAATACATTCCTACCCCAGGAAACAAGAAAAATCTCAAATAAACAACCTACCTTCACACCTAAAGAAATTAGAGGAAGAAGAACAACAACAACAAAAAAAAACCAAAGTTAGCAGAAGGAAATAAATCATAAAGATCAGGTCAGAAATAAATGAAAAAGAAATGAAGGAAAGAATAGCAAAGATCAATAAAACTAGAAGCTGGTTCTTTGAGAATATAAACAAAATTGATAAATCATTAGCCAGACTCATCAGGAAAAAAGGGAGAAGACTCAAATCAATAGAATTAGAAATGAAAAAGGAGAAATAACAACTGACACTTCAGAATTACAAAGGATCATGAGGGATAACTACAAGCCACTCTATGCCAATAAAATGGACAACCTGGAAGAAATGGACAAATTCTTAGAAAAGCACAATCTTCCAAGACTGAACCAGGAAGAAATAGAAAATATAAACCTACAAATCACAA
Organism: Balaenoptera borealis; assembly: GCF_965194805.1. NCBI lineage: Eukaryota > Metazoa > Chordata > Mammalia > Artiodactyla > Balaenopteridae > Balaenoptera > Balaenoptera borealis. The sequence goes on from NC_138871.1 coordinate 18,046,813, forward strand.
GTAATTAAATTGAAACTATGATTAAAAATCTTCCCGTAAAAAAAGCCCAGCGCCAGAGGGCTTCACAGATGAATTTTATTAAACATTTAGAGAACAGCTAACACCTATCCTTCTCAAATTCTTCCAAAATATAACAGAGGGAGGAACACTCCCAAACTCATTATATGGGGCCACCATCACCCTGATACCAAAACCAGACAAAGATATCAGAAAAAAGAAAATTATAGGCCAATATCACTGATGAACATATATGCAAACATCCTCAACAAAATACTAGCAAACAGATTCCAAAAGCACATTAAAGGATCATACATCATGATCAAGTGGGGTTTATCCCAGGAATGCAAGGATTTTTCAGTATATACAAATCAGTCAAGGTGATACACCATATTAACAAATTGATAGATAAAAACCATATGATCATCTGAATAGATGCAGAAAAATCTTTTGACAAAATTCTACACCAGTTTATGATAAAAACTCTCCAGAAAGTGGGTATAGAGGGAACCTACCTAAATATAATAAAAACCATAAATGACAAACCCACAGCCAACATCATTCTCAATGGTGAAAAACTGAAAGCATTTCCATTAAGATCAGGAACAAGTCAAGGGTTCCCATTCTCACCAGTATTATTCAATGTAGTTTTGGAATTTTTAGCCATGATTACCAGAGAAGAAAAAGAAAAAAAAAAAAAAAAAAGAATCCAAATTGGAAAAAAAAAAGAAGTAAAACTGTCAGTTTGCAAAAGACATGATAGTCTACATAAAAATCCTAAAGATTCCACCAGAAAACTACTAGAGCTAATCAATGAATTTGGTAAAGTAGCACAATACAAAATTAATGTGCAGAAATCTCTTGCATTCCTATACACTAACGATGAAAGATCAAAAAGAGAAATTAAGGAAACACTCCCATTTACCTTTGCAACAAAAATAACAAAATACCTAGGAATAAACCTACCTAAGGAGGCAAAAGACCTGTATGCAGAAAACTATAAAACACTGATGAAAGAAATCAAAGACAATACAAACAGATGTAGAGATATACCATGTTCTTGGATTGGAAGAATCAACCCTGTGAAAACGACTATACTACCCAAAGCAATCTACAAATTCAATGTAATCCCTATCAAATTACCAATGGCATTTTTCACAGAAGTAGAACAAAAAAACTTCCAATTCATTTGGAAACACAAAAGACCCTGAATAGCCAAAGAAATCTTGAGAAAGAAAAATGGAACTGGAGGAATCAGGCTACCTGACTTCAGATTATACCACAAAGCTACAGTAATCAAGACAGTATGGTACTGGCACAAAAATAGAAAGAGAGATCAATGGAACAGGATAGAGAGCCCAGAGATAAACCCACATGCATATGGTCACCTTATCTTTGCCAAAAGAGGCAAGAATATATAATGGAGAAAAGACAGCCTCTTCAATAAGTGGTGCTGGGAAAACTGGACAGCTACATGTAAAAGAATGAAATTAGAACACTTCCTAACACCTTACACAAAAATAAACTCAAAATGGATTAAAGACCTAAATGTAAGTCCAGATACTATAAAACTCTTAGAGGAAAACATAGGCAAAACACTCTATGACATAAATCATAGCAAGATCCTTTTTTACCCACCTCCTAGAGTAATGGAAATAAGAACAAAAATAATGTGACCTAATGAAACTTAAAAGATTTTGCACCACAAAAGAAGCTGTAAACAAGACGAAAAGACAATCTTCAGAATGGGAGAAAATATTTTCAAACAAAGTAACTGACAAAGGATTAATCTCCAAAATATACAAGCAGCTCATGCAGCTCAATGTCAAAAAAACAAACAACCTAATCCAAAAATGGGCAGAAGACCAAAACAGACATTTCTCCAAAGAAGACGTACAGATGGCCAAGAGGCACATGAAAAGATGCTCAACATCACTAATTATTAGAGAAATGCATATCAAAACTACAGTGAGGTATCACCTCACACCAGTCAAAATGGCCATCATTAAAAATCTACAAACAATAAATGCTGGAGAGGGTGTGGAGAAAAGGGAACCCTCTTGCACTGTTGGTGGCAATGTAACTTGATACAGCCACTGTGGAGAACAATATGGAGGTTCCTTAAAAAACTAAAAATAGAACTAGCATATGGCCCATCAATCGCACCCCTGGGCACATATACCCTGAGAAAACCATAATTCAAAAAGAGATATGTACCACAGTGTTCATTGCAGGTCTATTTACAATAGCCAGACATGGAAGCAACCTAAGTGTCCCTTGACAGATCAATGGATAAAGAAGATGTGACACATATATACAATGGAATATTACTCAGCCATAAAAAGGAACAAACTTGAGTTATTTGTAGTGAGGTGGATGGGCCTAGGGTCTGTCATACAGAGTGATGTAAGTCAGGAAAAGAAAAACAATTACAGTATGCTAATGCATATATATGGAATCTAAAAAAAAATGGTACTGATGAACCTAGTGGCAGGGCAGGATTAAAGATGTAGACGTTGAGAACAGACTTGAGGACACAAGGAGGGAAAGGGGAAGGTTGGACAAAGTGAGAGAGTGGCATGGACATATATACACTACCAAATGTAAAATATATAGCTAGTTAGTGGGAAGATGCTGCACAGCACAGGGAGATCAGTTTGGTGCTTTGTGACGATCTAGAGGGGTGGGATAAGGAGGATGGAAGGGAGGCTCAAGAGGGAGTGGATATGGTGGTATATGTATACATGTAGCTGATTCTCTTTGTTATACAGTAGAAACTAACACAACATTGTAAAGCAATTATATTTCAATAAAGATTTTTTAAAAAATATAAAAAATTAGAACACAAAAATGAAAAAGTAATTTCAAAACAATACAGTTACAACAACTGAATTTGATAAAATATTCCAGCCACATGTCACATTAGGTATAGTATAATAATGTATAATCATAGTTCCAAGCTTGTTTGTTCTTAATACTGTAGATTTTACTGGTGAGAAATTGAGAATAGAGTATCAGGTAAAATCTCTCTTAGGGCTCCTTTTCCTTTATTTTGCTTCAGTCATACCCAGAAAACTATATTTTTCTTATTTTTTAATTTTTTTTTAATCTTTTGTGTGAGTTTCGATTAGTTGGCAACATCTGCCTGGAAGGATAAGTGCTGGAAAATGTTGAAGCCACACTAGTATTCAGAGGAAAATAAAATATGATCAATTAGAGATATAATCAGTGGGTGTGGAGAGGGGTGGCTCTCAGCCTGCCATGACTTTGCCAGTGTTGTCATCAAGTGCCACTAATAACTAGGTGAAAACATCTAAGTTCAGCAAGACATCAGGAAAGCAGAGAGCACTTATTGCTTAAGTACAGATCTCTAGGTTATCCAGATCCTGTTGAACTCTGTTACATGTGGTTAGATTAACACTATGTCTAGTTCTGATTCAGGGAATGTAAGAAAATGATGCATGGTGAAGTTGCCCTATGACAGCAGTAAAGCACGTTGTTGAGTATCCATTCTGAGGCAGATCCCTTGAGAGAGACATTTGTGTGTCCTTCCACCACCTGTGTATACCCTAGTGTCACATAGTTAATGTACAGGCATGAATCTCCAACACCAGGTTTGTTTTATTCAAAATCTTGATATTCTTATGACTCCAGATTATGTCCTGAGTTTCTCTCTTTGTTTCCTAGACTCTAGTTATTTTCCAGGACCTAGTTGATCTTCTGTTTTCTGATTTCTGCATCTCAGACTGCTGACTCAGCCTCTTCCACAAGACTGGGCAACTTCACTGCATGCTCCTGTATTTATCTTACCAAATATTTGACAAACGTAATGCAAGGTCTCATTCAAATGCATTTGTAAGAGCCTTTTAAAATTACAAGTTAGCCATACTTCTCCTATTCGACACAAAGGCACAATTTCAGATTTTCCTGACTTTCACACATTTAATTGTGGCATGCAGGAATATTTCTAGTGCACGCAGAGCTCAGTGGGAAAAGTCTAAGGATGTTAAAATCCAGTGCAGCTGGCATGTTTATGCCTCTCCAGCTGTGAGTAGGACAGAAAAGGTGGGGCAGGAATAGTCTCACCACTTGGAGCTCCCAGCTGTTTGACAGCAGGAAATCTGTGCTGAGTCCTGGGGGCAAAGGAGAGGAGGTGGCTAGGTAGCTACCTAAAAACATTTCACTTGAGCCATCTGCTTGAAGAATGTGACATGTTACATGTGAGAAGTACAGAGTGGCTAAGAGAGCTGAGGGTCTCTTTACAGCAAAAAGAAAAATATTTTAATTTGAAAACACCCCAAGTCACTGCAGTCATTTTTCCTAGGTCCTCTTTAAGTCATCTATATTGTTATAAGAAAATGTAGTATTTTTATTGTAAACATCTTACTCAATACTGAAAATAATGATCCTAGTAACAGCAGTAGAATTGGACAAGTCATTTGTAATTAGAGGTTTGGTGATATTGGAAGAAAACCTTTGTATTTTGAAAAAATAAGGACTTCTGTGAGGTCCTGTTTGCAGATCTTTAGTTCTGTCCTCATTCCAGTCCTGGGAGGGGCCCTGATTTAGTCCCCTTCAGTTTAATCAAACAACCCTTAATGGAATGGAACTTACTCACTGGATAATGCAGTTTCCCATTCCAAAGGGTAATGGTCTAAGACTACATGCATTGTTGCCTATGGCATTTCAATTAACAATAATGGGAGTCCCTTTCCCTTCCCCTTTTCCTTCCCCTTCCTCTTCCCCCCTGCTTTCCCCTCCCTTCTCTTTTTTTCCTTCCCTTCCCCCATTCCCCAAGAAAGAATGCCAAATATATTGAGGGGAAAGAATGCCAAATATATTGGCTGAAATTTCAGACATTTTCACAATAAATATATTTCCAGATTATTTTGACTATTATTTTGATAATTTATCTTTGAGTATGGCTAATAAAGAACCTATTACTCAAACATCCACTTTCAATGATTCCCTAACCTAGGGTTTGTGGGAGTAAACAAGAAGGATCCAGGATCCCAGAGAGCTAAATGCTCTTTTGTTGGCTGAGAACAACCCGAAAATGTATTGCATGCATGCAGGGAACCTAAGAGATAGAGGAAGTATCCAGTAAGGAATTGTGTGTCAGATGTGAGCATGAAGATGTGTATGTGTGGGGGGGATGTGAGTGTGTGTGTGTGTGCGCACATGTGGGTGGAGGGGAGAGGTGAACATGTAAGTGTACGTGTGTGTGTGTGCTTATGTGTTTGGGGACTAAGGAGTTTTAGGAAAATAGAGGGACATAAATCAGGCACTGACTAATAAAAATCCCATCATTATTACAGTCTGTGTTGAAATTCCAAAATTGTGCAATCTTGTTGAAATCATAGATATGGGGCCTCATTTTTTTTCTTTAAAACAGGTGGCACAAGTACACAGTAAAAGTACATTGAATAAAATTGTCCATATGAAAGTGCATGTTAGGAATGTTTTGCTATTACTCTTTTTTCTGTCACCCTCAAGTATAGATGCATCTCCTCTAATATGCAAATCAAATGCAATAAAACAAAGTACCATGAAAGCACTCACTTTGGAAATCCTCTTGAATTTGGCCCTGTCTTAACCTCTCTTTCACTTCCTGCCAAACAAACTTATTAATTCACTATAAAACAACTTAACTTTAGGCTTACCAAATTCTGGTTTAAGACTGAATGTATACTCTATGTGTTGGAAATATCACTACAATTGTGCAATTAGGATGTTGGAGGTTAAGGAAGTGCCCCAACCTCCACTCCATCCTAACGCAGAAACACCATTTGTTTGAATTTGAATCCCATCCTCACCACTTATTAACTCCTGTACAAATTACATAATATCCTCTTGCCTAATTTTTATCATCTGTATTTGAGGAATTATAATTATTTTCTAGAATTTTTGAAAGGATGAAAGATTTAATACATGCAACTGTTAGAACAGTGTATGGTAAATAGTCCATTTTCAGTAATATTTATATTTATTATCATTACAAGCATAATAAACATACAGTACAATAGCTGGCTCTATAAATGTTATATGATGATAAAGATAATCCCATAATATATATAAATTTTATTCTTAAGAGTTAAATTAGAAATTATAAGCAAAAAGAGAGGAGAAAGCCACTTGGATGAAGAGAAAAACTTTGCAAAAATCATTGAATATAATAAAATAATGTGTGTGTAAAAAATTCCTGGTTAGAATGACACAAATAGAGTACAGGGCATGGACTGAACACAGGCGCAAATTAAAATCAAGTTGATATGTAGCCCCGATTATGAAAATTAAAAGCCAAATATCTGTCATACTCTCTGGACCATAAACTTTTCAATGGTAAAAACTGTTTTCTATAATTGTTAACTCTTCCCAAACTTTCCATTTTATGATCAATATTCCTAAAATAGTAACACCAATTTAAGAACAAGCCCCAAGTCCTTAAATTATTAAAGCTCTAATGGGGGAATAAAGGTTCTGGTTTCCAGATGTAGGTTTGGGCCTTCTAGGACACATCTGTCAAATATATCTGTCTAATGGCAGATGCATCTGGAGCTTCTCTGCATCAGTTTCTTTGGTCGTGCCCATTTAAGAGGTCTGCAGATTTTCCAAGCTGGTTCAACGTCTGAATATTTATAGATAGGTAGGTAGATAGATAGATAGATAGATAGATAGATAGATAGATAGATAGATAGTTGTGCTCATCTTCTTTTTTTCTCCCCTGAATTTTTAGCTTCACAAATTGCAGGCATGCTAAATCTATAAGAAATTGATGGGGAAATTAGGAGGGTGGCCAGAACTTAATATGGTGCTGAGCATGAGAGAGCCCAAGGAAAACAGGATGAGCTGATTATTAAAATAAATAAAATACCTCATAGAGTGTTTATGGAGGCAGTCAGAAGAGTGTTTAATGAGCTCCAGGAAAACAATCTGATACAGAGGAAGGAGCAAAGCAAGTCTCCAAACGTGACATGTATACCAAAGGATTAGCAAAGACATCTTATCTTCACCTTCCTTAGGAAAAGTTTCAGTGATTTAACATGTCAGAGAGATTTTTAATGACACACTATTGCAGTTTTAATTAATTTTTTTCATCTATATGCAAGCGCTCAATTAAAGGTTTACCTCCTCCCCATATGATCTAAGATTAGCTAGTTACATTTCAATTTAATGCATTGTTGCAGTGGTAGACTGTTAGGAGGGTTTTTATTTACAAATAAGGTCAAGAAAATATAGTACTATTTTAGAAGTCTGACTTGCTTAACAGAGGGGGGAAGGACACGATATCTTTTGGGTCACTGCTTCTCAAACAGAGATCATTTTGCCCCTCTTCCTCCAGGGATATTTGGCAATGTCTAGGGATATTTTTGGTGTTACAATTGGGATGATGCTACTGATATCAAGTGGGAGGAAGGCAGGGATGCTGCTAAGCATCCTACAATGCACAGGACAGCCTCCCACAAGCAGTTAGCTGGAACCAAATGTGAGTAGTGCTGAGATCGAGAAACCTGCATTAAGTGAAAGATGTGTGATGTTTCACTATATGAAGCATTTGCTTTGTACTGAATAGACCCCATTTTTCCTGATTATGTATAAATGATAACTACCTTTTAAAAAATCCCTGTTTCAATGGAAATTGAATGATCTAGTTAAGTTGAACACAACTCTGATATATAGCGTGCGCTCTCTCTCTATATATGTATATATTGTAATAATACAATATAGGTAATATAGATATGCCCTTTTTGTGCATAAACTTCCTTGTTTTTATAAAATTCAAGAGATAATTTAACAATAATAAATTTCATTTACCTTGTAAGGTGAAAGCCACAAGAAATATAAAAATAATCTTAAATATTTATTATATAATTTATCAGTACAGTGTAATCTTACTCAGAGACTCAGAGAGAGTTGGAGTTCCTTCAAGTTATCTTCCACAAGAACAAGCAGTTGTTTTAGCACCTCTGAAGTTGAATAAATTCCATATACCTCACTCTAAAGAGTCTAAACAAATACACACAGATTAACACAGTATTGGTCCTAAGTTTCTACAATTGACAGACCATAGAGTCACCCAAAGAAAAATGATGCTCTTTGAAACCAGTTTAGTCTAAACCTATCTATGTTTTTATTACCAAAGACCACAAAAGAGACACCTTGATGACTGGTAAAAGAATAGACTAAAAGCTTTTCTTTAGTTCAGACTTGCCAGAATATGCATCTACATCAGTTTTCCGAAACATGACCTGTAAACTTGTAATAAATTGGGAGAAATCATTCATTAAGAGGTTAATCATTGTACTAAGAATGAAACAAGCCTGTTGGGGAATAAAATATTTTTGCAGGGTGATCAATGCTGACGTTTTACATTTATTTTTGGTTTTTCCTTCTGGACACATGTTAAGATCCCACTTCCTGGAGCCATAAAACTAGTCATGGCCTATAATTTTTGAGCAGAAATAATGTTCATCACTTCTGAGACCTTTATTTCCAGCCTAAAATTTCCTAGAGCTCTATTTTTCTCTGCCAAGGCCATTGGTACTATTCCAGATAGCATGTGCTCCATCAGCCTGAGTCCCAGAGTAAGGGCAGTGAACAAGGAAATGGATTTTGAAGGCTAGAATAATTTTTTCCATTTTATGAAGAGGCAGATCATTTGGTAAAACTATTGTTTGTGCTTATGTGGAAGGCAGATAAGGTACTGTGGTCAATAGAATAATAGGTCCTTAAATGTGTCCATGTTCTGATCCCCAGGAACCATGTATATATTATCTTGCATGTCAAAAAAGGATTTTGCAGATGTGATCAAGATAAGGTTATTGAGATGGCGAGATTATCTAGGTAATCTCAAGATAATCACAATGGTCCTTATAGGAGGAAGACAGGCAGCCCAGAATTAGAACATATGATGAGGAATACAGAGGTCAGAGTGATGTTCTTTGAAGATGTAGGTAGGCACTACAAGCCAAGGAATGCAGGTATTCACTAGAAATTGGAAAAGTCAGGATAAAGATTTTCTCTTAGCACATCCAGAGGAACACAACTCTGATTTTAGCCCCATACAACCAGTTTTGGATTTCTGACTTCCAGAAATGTGAGGTAATAAGTTTGTGTAATCCAGCACCTAGGCAATTTATTTTTTCCTGTATAAGATTCTAAGAGTAATGTCACATGATCCAGAGACATGGATCCAGAAGATACTTTCCAGGACCATGATGTATATAAATCAAGGAAAGCAGATCAAGATGAAAACATATCAAAGCCCACAGAAAATAAAATTTCTTTATTGAGCTTTGTAATAAAAACAGTTGGGATAAGTGAGGGGCTAAGGAAATAGATGGAATAAGCTACCATTGTTAAGCACTCACCCATGCTACCAAGATATCCTGAGGCCTTAGTAAGGGGGTATATATATATATATATATATATAATATATGGCACAAATCCTGATTATTTTGTTTACTAGAGGATGGAGAACAGAGTTAATAGTCCTTCAGTAGTCATCTTGGTGTGGCTTTGATATAGTCTTAAACTCATTTTTTTTAGAATAATCCTGTGTAGCATGCCACGCCAATAAAAAACATGGCTAAAAATGTCTAGTGTTCCCAGTAGGATGCAGTAATGCACCAGGGGTAGGCTTGTGTTGAGATACAGCACTCATGCAAGTTTCATCTTCCAAAGTGTATAATTACCTGGTTCATTGTAGGTGCTTAACACATTTTAGAGGACCAGATGTATGACTTGTTTGACTAGAGAGGTGCACATAATCACTCAGGTTCAGCATTTGCTTTCCCTTACAGATCATTTCTAATTTCAGGTTGAAAGCTGTAGTTTTTAAAAACCAGATAGATAAGTTCTATTTGACTTCTTTGCTATGGTGTCCAATTGGTGGTTCCTTCTGCTTAGCATATGGTATGGTCTGACGTTGTGATTTGAATGTTTGTGTTCCCCCAGAATGCATATTTTGAAATCCTACCTCCAAATGTGGTAGTGTTAGTAGGTGGGGCATTTGTGAGGTGCTTAAGTTATGAGAGTAGAACCCTCATGAATGGAATGGTGCTTTTTCAAAAGAGCCTCCTGAGAGCTCCCTAATGCTCTTCTACCGTGTGAGGACACAGCAAGAATGTGGCCTCTAAGAAGCAAAAAGGAGTCCCTCACAAGATACTGAATCTGCTTGCACCCTGATCTTGGATTTCCAGCCTCCAGAACTGTGAGAAATAAATTTCTGTTGTTTATAATCTGTGGTATTTTGTTATAGCAGCCCACATGAATTAAGACAGCATACATTGAGAACAAAATTCAAGTTGTTGAGTAGATAAGACAAGATCCTCTGATTTTCTGCATTTCTTTTATTAAAGGTGGGTTATTTTGTTGTCACTGAGTGTAAGGCCAGAATTGTGTTTTAGTTTGCAGTAATGTTAGCAACTACGCTCTTGAGTACAAGTCGCTGGGTAGAGTCATTTTTGCCAGGAATTTTTAATTGATAGGATGGCCACTGTTAGTTTTTAGAAGGATTATTTTCCATGGTGCAGTCATGACATGTCAGGATAGATAAAGATTTTAATGGAAATGATCATTGTTTTTTTTGGTATGGGAATTGTGCAGCCACAGCCAGAATCCAGTGTTATCTAGTACTAGAATGCTTCTTATAAGCAACCTCCTTTATTTTACTTTGTTAAATCTTATTTACTATTTATATGTCAGGTTAAAATTAACCTCCTCAGTCAAGCTTTCTTTACATCTCTGAGAAGTGGTCAGGAACTGAGCTAAATAGTTTAATGGTACTTATCACTTGTGTGTGTGTGTGTGTGTGTGTGTGTGTGTGTGAACATCAAGAGCTGGAGCTTGGTCTCTTTTTACTCACTGTATAACATAGGTTAAGAACCAGCCTCCTTCATTTTCAGTCATTACGGACTATGCATGTGTGTATTCCATTCCTATGCTAATATATCAGGAGTAAACTCATGAACCAGATCAGAACCATCAAAACATTAGGTCATCTTATCCCTAGTCAATGGTTGAGAGATGAACATGTGAATCAAGACAGAGAAGTAATCATAAGATTAAAGAACACCTTATGATACTTTCTCAAATGATCATGAAGGAAACCAACTGAGATTATGAGTAATATTAGCCTAGGGACCAAGAAATGCTATGATCATTTTGTCTACATACTGGAGAGGGAAAAAAAGCCAGGAGATGGAGAAAAGAATATAAACTTTGGAAGTTCTAAGTATCTGGATCTATTGAAGGTACTTATGCATTTTCCAGGGAAGTGAGTGAATAAATTACTTCCCAACATTTTTATCTTAAATAAATTGAGTTAGATTTCTGTCACTCACTATCAAAATAATCATAATATTCCATTTTGGTATACTCAGCACATAACTAAATGCTAATCTAGAAATCATTTAATACATGTTGTTTAGTGAGTGTTTTAGTCAGCTTTGGCTGCTACAACAAAATACCATACACTGGGTTGCTTAAACAACAGAAATTTATTTCTCGTGGTTGTGGAGGCTGGAAGTCTAAAATCAGGTTGCCAGTATGGTTGGATTGCAGCAAGAGTTCTCTTTCCGGCTTGTTGATAGCCATCTTCTCACTGAGTCCTCACTTGTAGGGAGAGACTAAGAGCAGACACTCTGGTGCCTTCTCTTATGCCAACCCCATTATGAGGGCCCCACCCTAATGACCTCACCTAAACCTAATTGCTTCTCAAAGTCCCCATCTCCAATACCATCATATTAGGGGTTAGGGCATCAATATATGAATTTTGGAGGCATACAATGAGGTCCATCCTAGTGAGTAACTGATTAAATTAGTGAATCAGAAGATGTATAATATCCGTGGTAGTTGTTTGAGAATGAGAGTTATTATGCTGGCCATATTTCTGAAATAAACTTTATAATGGTGATTACAGGGACTTCCCTGGCGGTGCAGTGGTAAAGAATCCACCTGCCAATGCAGGGAACATGGGTTTGAGCCCTGGTCCGGGAAGATCCCACATGCCGTGGAGCAACTAAGCCTGTGTGACACAACTACTGAGCCTGTACTCTAGAGACTGCAAGCCACAACTACTGAGCCCACATGCCACAACTACTGAAGCCTGTGTGCCTAGAGCCCGTGCTCCACAACAAGAGAAGCCACCGCAATGAGAAGCCTGTGGACCACAATGAAGAGTAGCCCCCACTTGCCTCAACTAGAAAAAGCCCGCGTGCACCAACCAAGACCCAATACAGTCAAAAATAAATAAATAAATAAATAAATAAATAAATAAAATAAGAATATTATAAAATTGGTGATTACAGTCACTTTAATATGGGGTCATATTATTATATTATTATTATATCCTACCCTTTGCTCAAAAGCACAATTATTAGGGCCATGGTTGGAGGATGGAGACTAATAAAGGATTCAAGGCCCAAAATGACGGGTTAAAATATGAAACAAGGAAATCTCTGAGTTCTGGTGAGTAGTTGCCAGATATTCATCAGATTTCCTGAGCATAGATGAACAAACAGTTTCCACATGCCATAATTTGGGAATATTAACATATTCCATCTCTTTTGGACCTTTGTATCAAGTAGAAAAATAACTTTCAGCAAGGATTATTTCTACAGAGAATGTAAACAATATAATATTCCAATGCTGCTATGTGGGTACCATCTATTGAAACTTTGTAATGCTTAATGGCTTATGTAAAAGATATTTGTGTGGATGAAAGAACTGTCTGAAGAACAGCACTCTAAAGAATGCCTAATGTCTTCATCACTTGCAGCAAATGATAAAAGTATTTGCAGAAGCAAATATGAGAGGGAAAGGGAGGTGGATTCCTGGTGAAAGGAATCAGAATTTTTGATCATTACAAACTCCTCATGGTCCTGTAACACTAGCAAATTGCATATCAACTTCAGTGTCATTGAGATTGCCAGTCACTGAAATTTCTACTGTGATGTAGAAAAGAAAAGAATCTATTTCAAATGTTTCTGCTCTCTAACTAATGGAATCTATATAGAAAATAAACTAAGATCATCTATATTGTTCCATTCCTCGGTTTATTTCTATTTCTCTTCAACCAAAATAATTCCAATGGCAGATAGAGATATGAAAGACATTTTATATAGGTTAATATATTTCCTTTGTAAACTGGCCAAGCAAGACAAAATATTAAGGAAGCAAATCCCCAAGTAAATCTCAATTCATCCACCCCTTTCAAAAGAGTCTTCACTGCAGAACAGAGCCTGAGTTTACAGAGAAACAAGTTAATGTTTTATTATTCTGATCTATTTTCTGAAGCTAAGAATGCTGAAGAGTTTTGAAGAGAAAACCCTAAGTTCTCCCTTACTACCCTAAATGCACTATCACACAGATTCTGCGCATGCCTGTTGGTACAATTTTTTGACAGATTTTCTGGGTTCGCAGACAAAACAAACTGATCTACACAAAGTTCAAAGCTGTGAGTTTAGCTTTAGAAACTCTCATAGGAATAAATACAATCAACTGTTCTCAAATAAAGATGAATCACCCACCTTATCATTCAAGCTGGTTGTCATTGTGTGGTTGGTGGAATATTAATCCAATTCTACTTATTTAGAAAATGTTATTTATTATGTTAGACATTAAGCTGAATGTACTTTGAAGCCCTACAGAATCAGATTCTGGTTCTAGCATTAAATACCAGTCATCCATAGACATATATGACTTAGACAAGTTTCTTTGAGGTTCAATTTCCTCAAATGCATGAAGGATGTATTCACCATTACCACATTTAAACTTCCATTTCTTGCATTATGGTAGATTATGTATACAGAAAAATTATATCAAATACAAATAGAATAAAGTGACACATAATATTCAAAAATCTTGCATTACTGAGCAATAATTTTCATTGAAAAACCTTCTAGATATCCCTAATGTTAAGCAATGGTGGTCTATCTGAATAAATTATAGCACAATCATATCACAAAGTAGTAGGTAAATGAACAAAAAAAGAGTGGAATATCTCTGTATATTGTAGTATATTCAGAATATACTGACGGATAAAAAAGCTAAGCATATAAAATATGTATGGAAGGCTAAAATTTACCAAAAAGGGAAGTATTTCTGTATTTAAATTTATTGAAAAAAATTTTTATTATATTTTAATTTTATTTTTATTATACAAGAATTTTATACATAAAACAAAACAAATATTACCAATAAGAAAGAGAATGGACAGGATAGATGAAGATCATATATTTAGAAGCTAGATTTCTTAGAATATACCTTGTTTTGTAGATTTGTCTTTGTAACCATATAAATAATTCACAAAATTTTAGAACAAAATTAAATTCAGAATCGTACTATCTAAAAACAATGAGTGATTTTGATCTCAGAGAGGCAGCAGTGAGTGATAGCATGAAGCAAGATCTTAATTCCCTGCCCAGGAATTGAACCTGGGTATCCTGGATGAAAACCAGGAATCTTAGCAACTACACCCCCTGGCTCTTGCCCCCAGTAAAAAATGCATTTCTCACAGAGGCAAAAAATGTAAAAGCAGGTACAAAGTTTATTATTAGAGACATGGCACAGCAACAAGTGGGAGAGCACACAGAGAAACAGTTTGTTAAGATAGAAGCAAGGCAGAGATGCACACCTGGAGAGGAAAGGGTGTGGGCATCCTCCCTAATAAGGAGTGCAGTAAAGAGGAAGTTAAGTCATTTACATATGGCCGTTCTTCCGGGTCTTTGTTCACCTTTGGCCAATTATCTGGTTTCTTTTTCCACACCTGACCTGCCCTAGGACACTCCCCAACATGCATGAGCAACTTTTTTCTAAGACGGATTTCAGCCCAGAGGCCTATGTGACAGCCTTAGCCGTCACGTATTATGGGGTGGTGCCCCCTCCTTTTTGACCCCCAAGGAGCCTTCCTGCACATGTGCAGTGTCTCCCTTGCCCCAAGGATGGGAAATATGTGACCCCTTGATCCTTTACTCAAACAGGGTTTAGCCCCTCTCTGTTCCTGCCATGACTGTTATCTTAAGGTGTCCACAGGAGACAGAACTTGGCTATTTACCCTGTTTCTGTTGTTACTTCCATTTCAGAGAGCAAACAAGAGGCTGATTTAAATGTCTAAGTTGGAGCCCATCTATCTCCTGTCTCAGGAAATGTAAACAGGAGACTTGTAAGTGTCCAGCCTGAAGCCCACTTTTTCCTGCCCCATGAAATGTAAACGTGAGGACAGTTGTAAATGCCTAGCTTGGGGCCCATCTATCTCCTGCCTCAATTTGACGGCAATGGGTACTGCTAGTTTCTACATGATAATTCATGTGTTCCTTGGAGAAATGGCTGATTCTTGTTTGTGGAAGAAAATACATAAAATAAGCTGAGAATCTCTTGTGGTAACAGAAGGAAAAAAATTATCAAAAGACTATTAGGGTCACGTTTAACATTCAGGTGCTACCTTAAAGAAATATCTACTGGCCAACTATGGGATAATTAGACATCAGTCAGGACAATGGTAACAATGAATTGAATCACATAAGTTATGCTCTCTTCCATAGACATATAGTGATATTGATAGCTCACATACAATTACACAAACCTCTGATCACTGTAAGACACTAGTGAATCAATTCATCATTGTGAAAATTACAAATAAAGAATCAAGTATTTATAATGTAACCCAAAGCAAGCTTTTAACCTTGTGGATTTCTGCTGAATACAGGAGACTCGAGTTTCTATCTTGATAGTATGTTGCACAAAGAATAAGAGATAAATTCTGACACATGGACAAGAAGGAAACTGTAAAAGAAAAGTTGGGGGACTAAAACTTCCCACTGAGAACTAAAAACTCATAACAACAAGCCAGCCTAAGGACACGTTTTTAGTAAGATTTTTATGCTATTCATGTCACTGGAGAAACCACATATTTATAAAGTAGAGTTCCAGGTTAGCAGGAGAAGCTGGCAAAAAAACAAAAAAAAACAATCTCCAGAGGGCCTGATTTCAAATCAGGCCATAAAATAACCCATACAAATAAAATTCTAAGAAAAAGTAGCACCTCATAGTCAAAAAATTAAAAACAAAAGAGGAAAGCAGGAACTGAATTCAGAGATAGTTAAAATAAAGTAAAATAGGCAAAATCAGCTATGCAAGAGTTCAGAGGTTAAAATTTTCACAGCATGTGAGATTAGTAAGCCCACACTTCAGCTGCTAGAAGAATTAAGCACTGTCTTTACAACTCCACTGGGAGAAGACAACTGCAAAATTGAACTTGGTTTCTCCTGGACCCTACCCTATGCAACTTTTAACTTTACTGAGTTTAATCTGTATCCTTTCACTGTGATAAACTGTAACAATGAATATAACAGCTCTTCTGAGTTCTTCTAGCAAATCATAGAACCCAAGGGTGGTGTTGGGGACCACCAACACACTGACTGAGGAAAGAAAACATAAAAGTGGCATCAAGAGAAAGTAGAATGGTTAAACTCTGATCTACAATTTCCCTAAATGGGAAAGGGGACCAAGTTGCTCTGCAGAACCTAAGACTGATTTAGAGTCCAACACTCAAAATGCACAAGCCTGGGAGGAACTGAGGATACATACATAAAACAGTATAAGTCAAGTAGGACAAGGAGTAGGTGGGAGCCAAAGCAGCATTAACAGAGTTCTTTACATCTTTGTTTCTGTAATAGCTGCTTTTATTTATCAGACACATCTTTATCCCCACTAGGATATTTTCTGATGTGGAAGAACAAAAAATAAGTAAGTAAATAAATAAATACAATGAGATCTTCAACTTTGGTACTTAGCAAGATCCACAGAAGGCTTTACGAAGGAGACCTGCTGCATCCCTCCTTAGCACCTGCTCTACCAACCTTGTGCTCAAAAGTATGGCTTCAGATCCATTAAGACTTGGGTCCATATACTTTCTCCACCAACTCCATTATTATCTATATGAGCTTTATACAGAATTTTAAACTTTTACTTAGTTTCAAATTCCTCATACTGATAATGGGGATAATAATATTACATTAGGGTGTGTTATGATTCTATTTTAATACATAATGTTATGTGATGATTATATGGGGTTTTGGTAAATTTCAAGTGAGATGATGCTTGTAAATCATTTAGCATGGTGACTAAACAGGTGCACATACAGATTATTTAATAAATCTACTCCTAAGTATTACAAGTAGTAGTAGTAGTAATAGTAGCAGGAGTGAGTGCTTTGTAATCACTAAATCATCTTAGACCTATAAGGCATTATGTAAGGGATAGTTGTTCACAGTACAATATTCATATGATGGAAGTTCATAGGGTCTTCCATGCTAGCTAGCAAGCCACTTATTATCATTCTCTCAGTACTAAGCATACAGGCAACTTACATTATATAATAGTTAACTGACTACTTTCTAATTTAGTTATGGGGATAAGCAGAGAAATACAAGGACCCAGCTACAATTTATTCACAGATATGAAGTTTTGAGCCAGTAAAAAGTAAATGAAGTTCAAGACACACAGGAGCAAAACAAATTCCCAAGCCAGCTGAAGGCTAATCTGCTCAAGACATTTGTCACCCATTCCCAATAAGGTACACTGCCCTGACCCCTGAATGAGGAATTAAACTGAGAAAATGTCACTCCAGACAGAGACCTGGAGATCCACTGCTCCCAAGGGCCTCAGAATTGAACAAAAAGGCCATGGACAGAAATAAGTTTAGTCTGGCCAGTGAATCAGCTCCACAAAAGGTGTCAAAGTATTGAATACTTCTGGAGTTAGCAGAAACTTCCACTGACGAAACCAGTGATCCCAAATCCAAAACAAATTCTGCTAATTTGCTGAACCCTAAACCACAAGCTTTTTTATTATTTTTTTGTTATCATTGCTTTTAACAGAACCATGGATAAAGTAAAAGGTTAAAAAACAAAGAAATTATTAAGTACCATTACTGCCTTCATCCATCCAGAGGTGGTTTAGTTTATAAGTTATTAAAAAAGAACAATATTAGAATAGATCCTTTAAAATGCACTAATATGAAGGAAAAGAAATAGCTTATGGTGCTGGTAAACAGGCAAATAAGCTAACAATATGCAAATGCTTCTAGGAATCCTCCATAAATAGGTGGGCACCCAGAGTGAACAGGAGCGGAATCAGTCTGCAGAATCAGCCAAATATACCCTTAACTTTATGATGTGAGGATTTCTACTCAGGGACCATTTACCAAGCCTACCCATAATTTACTTCTGAATTTAATTTAGTTTTTAATGCTTAAGGGAATTTTAAGTCTTTTCCTGGTTTAATGATTCTTAAATAATATAGAAATCCTGTTAAGAGTGGGGAAAAGGGTAGCAATTAAGTTTTTATTGGGTAAAACTCTAGCAGTGATTACTTTTTTGATAGTGACCATGTGCCAAAAGCTGATTGCAGGAGCAACAGATATATTCTGGGAGAATAACAGGAAAAACAGGAAAGAGGAAAGGAATATTGAAATAGAAGTTTGGAAATTGATCATGGTAATCTTTAATTCCAAAATGTTTCCTAAGACAAGTTAAAAATCAGTTGATATATCCAATCATTATGTTGTACACCTGAAACTTACACAATGTTCTATGTCAATTACATCTCAATGTTTTAACTCAATACAGCTGAAAAAACTCAGTTGAAAAGCAGAACTTTTAACCATTGTGTGTAGATGTAGGCGGCTATACAGCAAATAAACAAACAGGCCAGAGCATCCCACCATTGTTTGGATCGAGGTATGGTGGTCAGGCAAAGAAATAAGAATGTATATCAGGAGAGTCAAAGAGTGTGACGCCAATGAATATGAAGCTGAAAATGCCCTCTCCAGTAATGACAGGCTCAGGAAAATGTAAAGAATTGATGTTGTAATACTGATAGTTGAGTTACTGCCTCAAAATTATTAGGAGATGATTATGACAATTGATGATGATGATGACGATGATGTTATTTTTTCAAAATAGCCAATATTTGTGTCATATTAGTAGGTACTAATAAATATTTGTTATATGTATTTATGTTGAATCTAATAAGAGAAGTAACTGTAAGAGAATTTTAGAGTATATGGAATCTGAGAGGTGTAAAGAAGTCTTCAGTTTTATACCAGTTTTACTATGGATTTGCTCAGTAACCTTGCAAAAGACACTCTTTTTTTTCCCATTTTAAGGTAATGGTTTTGGATCCCAAGATATATAACAAATTTTTGTCTTTCTTATTCTGGCATTGAGGTAGTTTCCAAATTTGGAGTGGCCAAGTAGAGATAAAGAATAGTTCAGAGGTTGTGTGTGTGTGTGTGTGTGTGTGTGTGTGTGTGCATGTGCACACACATGTACACATGTTTTACCCTTGAGATGTTAATCTCATATATAAAAAAATGTTTAATTCCAGATTTTGAAAGAAAGATTTAAAAATGCGTTTTACAATAAGATAATTAACTCTAAAAAAAAAAACGTACTGGAAGAGAATCTGCAACAAAGGAGCTAAACCCGATCCCTGAATCTCTGATGGCTTCCTTTTATCCAGCCATGCTTATAACACACAATATAATCAGAGGAAAATGAGTAAACAATCAAGAAAAACAAGCAGTTATCTAATTTGTCCTAATAATTCCTTACAATGATATATTTAAATCAAATACATTGACATCATGTAATCTGGTGTTAGACTGCTTTTGTTCAAATCTGAGATCTGCTAATTACTATGTGAAATTAGGCTAGTTACTTAATCTATTAACTACTCAGTTCTCATTCTTAAATGAAGTGGACACCTACTATTCAACCCAGCAATCCCATTCCTAGGTAATAACTCAAGAGAAATGAAAACATATGTCTCAATAAGTATACACCCATACAAAATAATCTGACACAAATATTTATTGTGGTTTTATTTGTAATCACTAAAAAACAACCCAAAAAGTCTATTAATTTGTGAATGGAAAAACTGTGGTACATCCATTCCATGTAGTACTACTCAAGAATAAAAACAAATGAATATTTGCAATAGTGTGAATGAATCTGGAATGCATTCTACAAAATGAAAAAAGACAAAATAAAAGGCTGTATGTTATATGATCTTATTTATGTGGTATTATGGAAAGACAAAAGCATGAGGACATAATACAAATCAGTGATTATCATGGGCTGTGAGTGAGGAGAGGGTATTGACTCCAAAAGGGCAGGAGGGAACAATTGGGAGGGAATGAAAGTGTTGGTGAGAGTGTGATCACATAATTTTATACATTTATCTAAGTTCATAGGACTGCACATTAACAAAGGGTGACTTTGTAGGTTATACCTCAAAACACCTAAAAAAGGGGACATGATAGAAATACCTACTTCATCAGGTGGTTCTGAATATTAAGTAAGACGATGTATATAAAATGTTGTAGGGTTTGACATATTAAGCACTCAACAAATGCTACCTATCATTATTGCCATAAACCTAATTCTTCAGAATAGTAAGGTGAATATTTTATTAGGTGAAAATTATTTCTAAATTAAAAAGTCACTCTTTAATAGTCTTTTATGAAAATTGAGGTTGCTTTGGTTTAATAATAGTCTGGTTTATAGTAAGACCCACCTGTTCTTATCACATTAAAAAATAACTGCCACACTCTCAGGGCTGTGTTTTCAAGACAGATTCACGTACTGAGGCTGCCCATGAGTTTTCGTGCCAGATGAGATCTAGTTATGAACTGAACTAAAATGAGAGGGAAATGTGCTTGCTTTTCAGAGCCGTCCAGTTTTTCTTCCAGTCCAGAGACCAGGGTCAGGACATGTTTTCCATTTCCCCAGGGCCTTGCTCTTTTCTGCACCTTCTCAGCACCTTCTCTTGACTCCCTTCTTCCATATCCCAGTCTTCACATCCACCCATTTCTGCACGAATTTTGATTTGCTAAGCCAATCAAGTCATTCCATCTCCTTTACCCAGTGCCTGGTTCAGAGGTGGGTGTAACCTGATATTCCCCAGCCATAGGTAGGGATCAGAGCAGAGTAGAGCGTAGCACAGTAGTTGTTCAGTAGTTGTGGGAAGAGCTCTCTCTCTCTCTCTCTCTCTGTCTCTGGGCATGGCAATGTGCACAGACAGATCCTGCAAGTACCACCATGTGGGAAGCCAGCTATGAGATGAAAGCCAGCCTAACTCCAATTTTATCATTTCAGTGACTAATAAATTTTCTTTGTTGCTTAAGCCATTTGGAGTTATAATCTCTTTTACTGGCAACTAAAAGCATTTCAACTAATATATTTCCCTTTCCCATTAACTGTTCAGTTTTCCAAGTCCATTAAGGTTAACAATGGTTTGGAGCCCAACTAATCTGATAATATATATATTAAGCCCTTAGTGACATGTAATACACAGATTCTCACAGATACACATGCACATTTTAATAGACCATTTAGAAATCTTAGGGTTTTTTTGTCAATGAAAATTGCACAAAAGGAGGTAGATCTTATAAACATGTTTTTTAAAAATCATGGAAATTTTCTGAAAACTCCCTACAAATATTGTTTTGTAAAACTTTTCTTTGGCTTCTTGTCCCAATTACAAAGTAGTAAAATACATCTGTAGTTCTCTAACTCTGCTTCTTAACAACAAATGGATGTTGGATAGATTTTTAAAAGTGTACAATTTCTTTGGCTTATAAAAATAAATAAAATTACCTAGAATTTGGACAAGGATGTCTGAATTGAATGTAGAGATTGTGAGCTAATTTCACTTAATATTTCTTTAAAAACTCTAAAAACAGAATGACTTCTCTTAAAACTTCAGAAATAGTACATCAGACACCTAGCACAAACTCCAGTACTTTTCAGAGTGGAAAAACAAAAATTGAGAGAAGTTATCTCCATGGATGAAAATAAAATAATTTATTTACTATAAAGTGTTGCCCTAGAATTTTCCAGAACAAGTGTTTGCTTTTTTGTGTTTGTTTTCATTATAACTGTGCATTGCAGAAAACTGTACGATCTAGCAGTTGTGAGTTAAGTTTTATCTGGGGACCTTACTGAGGACTGTAGCCCAGCCTCTCTGCTCTGAGGAACTGCTCTGAAGGGATGAGGGAGGAGCCAGGATATATTGGAGTTTTTGCAACAAAAACCAGGTGGTTGGAACATCAAAAGATTACTGCTATTCACAAAAACCAGAAATCTCAACTTAATGATTTTAGTGCTTTTGTGTGTATGGGAAGATGCAGGAGTTAGGGCTCATTGAAATTATTCCTTAATGTGCATTTTAACTATCTAAGGATAATATCCAGAGTGCAGAATGTTTCCTGTTTTTCTGCATCCTGAATTACCATCAGGGTGCACTGTTGAGGGGTGGGGTGGGTGCTGACTGCAGTGGCTGATGGGTTGATGGAGGGAAACATGCCTTATTTACTGGAATGGCAGGCAACATTCCTTTTCCATATAACTATTTTATGCCCAAAGTCATTACATTCTGTCATTCTTGGATTTTCAGCAAGATCACTATATGTACAAAGCTTTCTTCCCCTTTATCTTACTTATACTTGAAATCCCATAATTGGAAATTTTTCCCAATTTTTGTGAATGATTTTTTCATTAAGAAGTGAAAATACCCTATGAAATAGTTACCACTTTACTTTCTTACTAGTTTTTAAAAACTGGCTCTAAGAAATTTAAACAACCATTTCTTTAAATCAAGTTTTAAGAGGAGTAACTGAGGATAAGTGAAGACAATGAACAAAATAAATATCACTACTAGAATATATCAAATCAAACTGGCTCTTCATTTCCACCATACACACTGGTGATTCCCATGTAACAAGTCTTCTATTACAGGACATTCTCTCCTCTCCCAGTTTCAAAATAACCAGTAAGAGTCTAATATGACTCTTTCAATTTAAAGGAAAGAAAAAGACAAATTGTACCCCTATTGTATTATAGTAAAAGATATGCTCAAGGCTGCCTACTTAGTAAGAAACACAACAGGAAATGAATCCTGTTTGCCTATTGACATATAATCTACTCCTAGATTGTGAGGTATACACAGAACCATAAAAACATTCTAAGAAGGAAAAGATAAACTGTCTAGCAGTGTCCCCAGGGTCTGACTGCCTGGGTTCACAGCAGGGGTCATCCATGTGCTGTCCTGGGACATTAGGTATGTAATGAATGCCTCTGCCTGTCTGTTTCCACATCTGAAAACAGAAGAGTACATGGCTGTGAGGAAAACTAGATGATGTACATAAAGGACATGACATAGTACCAGGACATAGAAAGCACACAATACATATTAACTATTATTATTATTATTAAAAGACTTCAAAGTGGAAATGTGAGCTGAACTGGATGTGCCCTGTCTCACCCCCCCCCCTTCCTGTTATGAACTGAATACCCCCCCCAAAATGTATATACTCAAACTCGAACACCAGCATGACTCTATTTGTAGACAGGGCCTCTATGGAGCTAATTAAGGTGAAATGAGGTCATAAGAAGAGGAAGAGACTACAGAGCTCTCTCTTTCTTTCTGAGCACACAGAGAAAAGACCCTGTGAAGGCACAGTGAGAAAATATCTCTCAGCCAACCAGGAAGAGAGGTTTCACCAGAAAGCAACCCTGCCAGCACCTTGATCTTGGCTCCAGGTTCCAAAACGATGAGAAAATAAATTTCTGTCATTTAAGTGGTCCAGTCTGTGTATTTTGTTATGGCAGCCCAAGCAGACTAAGGCACTACCCATTCTTGCTCTATCACTTCAGAGACTGGAATTTTTAACAGCTTCTTCCCCACCATTGTGAGGCCAAAGTCGCTGACAAAATGCTGCCATAAATTTATATCTTACACTATGGCTGGCAAACTCTTTCTGTAAAGGACCAGATAGTATTTTAAACTTTTGCAGGCCACATGGTGTCTGTCATCACGACTCAACTCTGCCATTACAGTGTGAAAGCCACCACAGATGATACATAAACTCTGAATGGGATTGTTCTGATAAAATTTTATTTATAGACACTGACATTTAAATTTCACATAAGGGACCTCCCTGGAGGTCCAGGGGTTAGGACTCTGTGCTTTTACTGCTGAGGGCCCGAGTTCAATCCCTGGTCGGGGAACTAAGATCCCACAAGCTGCTTGGTGTGGTATAAGTAAATAAATAAATAAATAAATAAATAAATAAATTTCACATAAGTTTAATGTGTCACAAAATATTATTCTTCCTTTGATTTTTTCCAATCATTTAAAAGTGGGGAAAAGAAAATCTTAGCTTGCCATCCCCTGTCTTAGAGCATTGTTTAGTTACACATATGTTTTATTGGTTAGAGAAAAGTCTGGAAATTTTCCAAATGTTTCCCAAAGACCCTGGTTCCTAGACTACACCACCTTGCCTCAGATCTCAGGAGTGTCCTCTGTTAGACCATTCCTTTGTCAGAACCCTTTTCCCAAACTGGTTTGGCAATTACTGTTCTTTTTACATGTCTTTAATGACATTAAAGGAGATGATATATGCAAAAGAGTTCTGAAAAACTAAAGGGCTATTTAAATATAAATAATGCACTAAACTGCCTTCAACATGATTTTTCACTTTGATAATGATTTATTTAGCTAGTCATGTCTCCTTGATACAATGAAAAATTCTTTAAGGCTAGGCACTATGTCTCTTTATTTCTGAGAGACTAGTAAAATGAGAAACAGGTAGTAAACTCATCAATAACAATTTATGATATTAAATTAAGCAATGATGAAATAGATGATGATAACTATCTTTCACACCTAAATGGACCATTGACTAATTTTTGTTAGTATTTTTCCCTCAAAACCAGAGGATACCCTTGACACCCTTGGACAGAGCTGTCATCACTTTCCATGTGGTTATCTATATGCCATACTGTAATTAGCTCCAATTATTTGAAAGAACATGACTCAAAATTATAAAGTAAAAAAAGCACAGATATTTATTTTCCTTTCTTTCCAATTCATCCACATCTGTTCAGTTAGAGTCATCATTATAGCTCTTTATCACCTGTCCCACTTTTTCTAGGATGTCCATCCTCGGTCTGATCTTCATTACTTCCTACGTGAATGAATGCAATATCCTCCTAGTTGCTTGCCTTTCTTCCTACCTACCTATTTATTTTCCTTCTCAAATTCATCCTCCTCAGTACAAATTACTTGGAAAAACCTTTCACCTAGGTATTTAACACTCTCTATCTTTATGCTTTGACTCAGGATCTCCCTCCCACCTGGAAGTTTTACTTATCACTTCTGCCCACATATCAGAATTCTATCCACCCTTGAAAGTTCATCTCAAATATCAACCTTTCACTGAAACCATTTCCAATGCCCTTAATCCACGTGACTACCCTCTTCTTTGCATCTCCATGGTAGTTTGTTTCTTGCCTGTGCCATTTATAAGGTCCTATGGCCTTGGATATATTTTCAATCTGTCCCTTGGTAGATTCTATATTTCTGGAGGCAAACACTTTATTTCTTAATTTTCACATTCTGTCTCACATAATAAATGATCAAGAATAAATGTTTTTTTCATCAGTATGTTCTCCCAATTCAAAGCTGATCTTTCTTTGTTAGCTCAGACATTAAGCAAGATCCTTTTTGTGTGAGAAATCACTGTAGTTGACTCATGGATGGAATACCTTTGAGATAAAATGGTAAAGCTATTGAATAAGTTTTACAAAAGCTGTCTGGGCAATAGAGGGAAATGGAAGAGTGACACATAAATAGGGGGCTTAACAGGGGGCAGAGCAAAGCAATGATCAGAGATTGATCAGGGATTGATCTGAGAAGTCTTCTTTAAGGACATAAGTCAGGGTCTCTTATATTCATTTCATTACTTAATATAACTAGAGGCACAATTCAGCTGGAGTCACAGTAAA
Source organism: Balaenoptera borealis (assembly GCF_965194805.1). NCBI lineage: Eukaryota > Metazoa > Chordata > Mammalia > Artiodactyla > Balaenopteridae > Balaenoptera > Balaenoptera borealis. The sequence continues at coordinate 18,072,666 of NC_138871.1, forward strand.
TAATTTATAGTTAAAATGTTGAAAGTAAAGAATTTGGTGTTAATGGAGTTTTTATTCAGTCTTACAATTATTAAGTTTGAAGTTTTTTTTTTTTTTTTCTGAAAAGCTAAGATTCTATTAAATTAAGGACCACAAAAAGTCAAAAATGAACATTACAGGTATTACTAGTTACTGTTAATTCTTTTGGACTTCATTTGGAACAGGGCCTGTTATTTATGGACACTGTCTCTCTGCTGAACTCATTCATCCATTATCACTTGTCATTTGCATCATCCTACCATAGACTGGGCAGGCATTGTTGTCAGACTTAATCCAGTAGATGAAGTGGTGCTACTAAAAGCAACCAAAAATGTATGTGTGCTAATTGTAGACTTTTAGTTAGAGAAAGGAAAGGTGTTAGTTGAAAGAACATGTAGAATGGGATAATGCATTTGAATAGAAACTTCATTCTTTTTAAAGATCTTTTATTTGTCTGAGTTATCCTTTTGTTTTGGCTTGGAAATTTTCAAAGTATTTAACAAAAGACTGATTATATGCCTGACTATATGGAGCCCCATGACTGAAGAAAGCAAGCTAGTGTGTTTCTGCTCTCCAGAGGCTGGAGATGGGTTTGATTAGCTATGACATTTTGAAGGGTGTGAATGGATTTAGAAGAATAACGTAATGGACACAGATTACATTTTGAATTAGCTGCCAAATGATTATAAATTCAAGCACCGTTGATCAATTTATCTCTCATTGTTTTAGAGGCCAAATGAGTAGAAATATTGCACTAATTTGTTTAAGTATAATTTACGTTAGGTTTTTCAAAAGCATATGATCAAAGATATTAACTATAACTTTACACATATGTAGACACAGCAACTAAATGAGAAACTGATATTTTATCTGTTATATAGATATTTTTCCTGTTTCTCGAGATTTGGAATGGTGAATGTCATGTGGATCCTGAATAAAATTGACTGACTAGATGCTTGGATGTATTAAAGATCAGATGTTTCCCACACTACTACATGTAAAATAGACAACCAACAGCACAGGGAACTATACTCAATATTTTGTAATAATCTATAAGGGAAAAGAATCTGAAAAATATGTATATGTATGTATAATTGAATCACTTTGCTGTACAACTGAAACTAACACAACTTTGTATGTCAATTATATTTCAAAAAAAAAAAAAATCAGATGTTTCCTCCACCTCATAGTCTGACTTTTTGTTTATGTATCACAGAATAAGAATGTTGTTTGACGACTCCATTACTAAAGGTAGCACTGGCCCATTAAAAAGATCTAGAAATAAACTCCAGAAGATCTACTCTTAATTATTTACAAAACTGAAGAAGTTTGAGAACAGTGAGTTACTTATTGAATTTGCCTGGACATCTGGAAATTTCCCAAGATGTGTTCGTGTATCTTGTTTTGGCCTACATGGCTGCCTTAGCATCCTCCTGAATTTCAGTTCCCTGGGTGAGTATTGTGGCTTCTCCCTCTAATTTGGCCAATTCACAGAGCTGCCAGCTGGTAGCTGGCCTGGCCCTCAGAGTTTGGCTGTGGTGCTCATTACTCAACAGAACATTCACAGAACACAAACTTCAGACAAGGTGACTCTGTGCTGTGATAGGGTAAGACCAAATAGGACAACCATGATCACATGTGAGCACAGCCCAAACAAGCATAGCACAAACACATAATGACCAAAACCCCCCTCTTCCAACTAAAGTAAGTGACTGTTGCTCCTTTACCAATTATGGCCTTAGTTCTCCACCTCTCCTCCTGTTCCATGATACAAACTACTGATGTACCCAATCATAGAATGTCCCCCTGTTTCTAACAGCATCCAAATCAGAGGAAAAAAAAAAAAAAGTGCTTCCTTAATACCTTATTAAAATTACCTATTACAGGCCCAAATTTTGTCACTAATCCCTCCTGACACCCTTGAGACAGCCCTCAGTTCTGCAGGGTGTACAGTCTTCTTTTTGAAACAAGGAATAAACTCAGCTATGTTTACTTATGAGTGTGTTTTTTGGTGGTCAATGGCAGGCAGGCATTGACAATTTATTCATTGATCATTTCCTACATGAGTTCTATAATCATAGTGCTCTGGTAGACACCATGTAAATAAAAAACATGAAGATGTCCTTGTTTGTATGCTGTAAAAAGACATACAGTATTTTAGAAAAAAGAATGTTCTCAATGATTCCTCTGTGTTAAGCAGTATACTAATCATTTTATGGACATTAACTCAGCGATCCTTACTACAGTCTCAGAAGGATGGCAGTGCTGCTATCTTTATTGTGCCCACTATAAAGTTAGTCTTACAAGAGTTATAATTTCCACAGTCTCTGTGGCAGAGATGAAAATTCACCATTCAGATCACCTGCTGAGGGGACATAGTGGACTGACAGCCCCATCTGCCACTCTCATGATTCACCACTGTGCTGCCATCAGCAACAGTGGTGATGTTGTTGGTGATGCTGAAACGCTTTTCCCAGCTGCCCCCTCGCATGCAAATTAGAGGGCAGTGGGAGTATGAGTGTTGGACCATTCCTTTAGGACAGAACTCCTCTAATGGACAGCTGTGGCTCAAAGACTCCCCATTGGCCTAGCCAAACCTTTCTCAGAACGGATCAACAGACTGAGGCTCTTCCTACCTAATCTTTTCTTCCTGCCCTTCTATTTACAGGCGTCAGATCTGCATCGTGGTCTAAAATACCTTGCTGTCTCTCCCTTGTCTGTCACAGGTGTTTCCCCAATACATCTCTTACACATCTAATCTCTTCTTGACATCTACTTCTTGGAGAACCAGAACTCACAATCACTCAACATGTAAGCAGAGGAGTTAAAGTTTAGTATTGGATAGTCTATTCCTGTTCCTAATGTTTTTAAAAATCAGTGAAAAAATGAGGCCATTTTAACTGCCAAATATTGAAGGATGACTTTTAAGGTGTCAAAAGAGGAAATTTAACTAAGATAGTGCCCAAATATTTTGTAAAATTTGTCTGAGATGTGCCATGCTTAATTTCATTTGTGAGACAGGGATTTCCTTCTTTAATCTCTCTCTCATTTATTCCCGGGACTTGGGCTTGCTTCTTGCGTTTGATACCTATATTTAGGTTGTGGATTTCCATATTCCATTAGCTCTGACCAGAACTTTCTTCCAGTCTGTAAAAAATCTTTTATCCTTCAAGACACACTTAGCTTCTTGAAGGAGCAGTATTGATGCATCTGAAGGGTTAGTCTTGGTTCCTCTTTTCAATTCACTCACAGCATTTTGTGTTCATCACACATGATGAAGTTCAAAAGTTCTCCTACTTTTATCTCTCTTAGTGTCAACAAGAAACGATATGTTTTTAATGATCGCAGCTCCTAACAGAGTTTCTGGTGTAGCATTGTTGATAAACATATTATTATTAAATGAATGCATAAGTGAAAGAATGAATAACCATTGATTAATTACTCTGATTCACCTCTGAATTTCATATTTCTGCATGTACTATATATATGGTCTTGGTTCCAACCCATGTGAATGTCTGGTATTTCCTCTGCTGCTTGCTCACTGTACTGGCTCATAAAACTTAACTGTCATACTCTCTATTAGGCCATATCTTGACCAGTCCTGTATATCTTGCCAGTTTTTCTGAAAAATTAAGGTATTCCTGGATATTACATTATGCATATATGATAACATTGGATGTAAGTCCCATGATGGCAAGTGTTTACTTCATCTGTCCTGCCCATGTTCTATATCCAGCACCTGACATGTTTCAGGAATTCAGTTAATGAACATGAAACCAGAGTACATAGAATGCTATAAAACACAACAGAAGTTCAGGTTAAGAAGATGAGAACTTATATAGATTAATCGAAGGGATAGAGGTTTGACCTTTAGAGAAGGAACAGGTGAACTTAACTACATAATTATAGATTATTGGAAACTCTTGAGCACTGGAGAGCTCTAACAATCACACAAAGGTCCATTAATGCCCAAATATTCATATACAAGCCTCAGGGATGACAGAGCATAACATACGTGACCTCATCAAATTTCATCCACTCATAAGTGTGCTGTGAATTACTGAAGAAGCCATCTTTAGCTCAAGCAGTGAGATTTTTTAAATCCATAATCTGGATGGGAAGGCAGTAAAGTAAATGAAATTTGAAACTGTTCTGTGATTAAACTCCTATATAGCAATGCATCCAGTATAGTATGTGGCTGAAGTCCTGGTAAGCACTACTTCATTGCACATTATCCATTTTATGACCCACACAAAAAATGCAAAACAGCTATCTAGGTGAGGTAAATGGAACACACTGGTTTTTATGTTTAGTAAAGAATGGAGTAGATGTGGTTAATAGATTTAAATATAAATAACAACCTCTTTCATGTCAAGGGGATTCTATGCAGAGAATTAACTATTTATTTATAGGACAATAAATCTTGAGGTGTACTTAAAGTTGGGAGTATCTCTTACGTGGTAACATTTCCTGTGATAGTCATGGGTCTGTAGATTAAAATTGAATACAGTTGAAATAAACATGTAGCTCTTTGGCCAAGACAAAGCAAACATGACTGTGAAATCTTGTTGCTGAAAAATAATACAGGCTTCCTCATGGCAGGAGAAAACTGATGAGAAGGATTTTGAATAAAATCCTTATTAACATTTCTACTCAGGAACAATGGGCTTTCTTTATGGAGCCCATAGGTAAGTAGAAACATGCTAATACTTTTGATGGTCCTGATGGTAAATTGTTCTGACTAGCCTGCTTTATAGGCAAAGTCAACAATATTTCAGTTATTTATTTGCTGCTCCAAAAGAGGAGGCTCATGTTGATCTAAATAAACAACAAAAAAGTATAATAAAAATTCAAAAGCAGTTCTTGCCCCAGGCCTACTCCTTGATCAGAAATGATCTTTGTGCTGCCCCAAATCTCTGACTTACATTTAGTCATTCAATCACACGTCTGTCAAATCCTTCCTGATGGCCCAATAAGTGCCTAGTAACTGGGAGGTTACAAACTTCAATCTGGAAGGGAAGTTAGATAAGACTCCTCAAATTGTGAACATGCTTCTTCGCTTACACAGGCTACCTCACCTTCCTCATAAACAAGTGTCCTGTTGAAACCCCACTGCAGGACCAACTGAGGTAGGAGCGGTCACATAGTAGTGAAGGAAAAGGATCAACCGTTCAAATTAGAAGCCATCTGGACTCAAATTCTCAACACCACCTTGGACAAACGAGTCCTGAACTGTTGTACTCAGGGCATTTGCTTCTGGGGGTACAGATCAAGAGGTCCAATGATAACTTGAAGACTCTCAGCTTCAGTTGAGGAATAAAAAACAGGATTGTTTTTACAAATTAGCTATCAAATTAGAGTTATTAAAATAAAACTTTACCAAAACAACAACAACAACAATACCACAAAACACTTCTGATTATCAATCTGAAGCAGAGATTGGGGCTCAATAAACAGACTAATCCAGAAAAATTACCTACATTATACCTTTTAATCACCACAATAACTTGGAAACTGAGGAAGAGTAAAGTTCAATAGCTTGCCCCAGGTCACAATACTAGGAAACGGCTGACCTGATATCTGAGCCAGGGTCCACCCCAGCTGTATCTTGTGATATTCCAAGGGAATATGAGTAAGACTCATGAATAAAATTTATACAGAGATGAATTTCAACTCAAAATTAAAAAAAACACATTTGTAGTAATTATGGTGCTGCATTAATTGAACACACAGATTCTTGATGTAGTGGCTTCATATCTTTAGATTTTAGGTCCTGGAAGTATTGAAGAAGAAATTAACTAGTCATCTATCACAAATAGTATATGTGGCCTGAACTGTGTTTCTAAAGACTGTAAATTATTAAATCATTTAAATTTAAAACATTCTTGTCTTATTCTAAAATTTTAGCTCCAAGTAACAAAATTCAGTCCAGGTAGCTTACATAAAGTTTAATTTATCATAAAAAATTATAAGAATAAAAGAATGTCTCATGGAAGCGAAAAGGTAAAAATACAGAATGGTCCCAAGGTGAATGAGGATGATGTCCAATTCCACTCTTGATAGACAGACATATAATATATATATACATATATATGTCTGTCTATATTACATATATATAGTAAAATAAATACAAATATTTCAAATTTATTTAGCATATGTATGTCAATTTTATCTGAATAAATGTTTAAAAAGGTGAATTTTATCTACCCTAGAAATAGTAATACAAATTTGTTTTTCTAGATCTGCATACATAGACAGATCTATCTCTATCTCTACCTCTATCTCCTTCTCTATCTCTATCTGTCACTCTATCTATCTGAAGAACTCCATGTATTGGCCACGGGTTACCAAATGGGGTCCCTGACAGGGTCTTATTCTCATCTCCTGAAACATAAACCTATAGTTACATTTGTGTTGCTGGATGGCAGCTCAGGCACCATGACCATAGAGTAACAAGGAGTCAGGGAAATACACATCCCTTCCTCAGTTGGAGTCATGTATCTACCACTGGCACAACCATTGGTGGTTGGAGAGTAGGGTCACCTAATATTAACATGGCTTTCCAAAATCAGTACGAAAACCAGGAATGAGCTGGGTGTGGGGAGTCCTTACAAAGTAGCATATGTGTGCTGGAGAGATTCCTAACTGAAGCTCGGCTTAGTCGGTACTCACACCTCTTTATCTCCCTGTTCTTTCAAGTCTCCTCAATAATCTATTCCCAGTCCAATTAAACCTCTAAATTCTAAAACTCTAAATTCCTATTGCAGAAAAGTAATTCAAGTGCGGTAAGATATTTTTTTAAATTAATTTATTTATTTTAACATCTGTATTGGAGTATATTTGTTTTACAATAGTGTATTAGTTTCTGCTTTATAACAAAGTGAATCAGCCATTATTTGATTAGAAGTTATCATAAATTCCTATCATTGTTTCTTTCTATCCCTATTCAATGATATCAGCTTTGCCTCAGGATTAAACCAAATTGCCTTAGGATTTAAAAATAGATCTTACTATTTAACCCCTATGAACCTGAGTTGGGTAGAGAAAGCATTTTCATTTTATGTAGCAATAATGTGGTATTAAACCTTCTCTGCATATGCATGATGTTACTATTCAGTTTTTAATCTTTTGGTCACCAGCATTCCTCCAAATGGAGACTTTCATGTGAATCTGCCAGACCCGCAGGTTTTTTTTGTTTTTTTTTTAGTAAGTGACAAATTTACACTGTCATCCCAGCATGACAGATGAGTCATATGATTTGCGTTCTTGTCCACCAATGGTCAGTGACAGATGTCATAAGTAAGTGATGGAGCTGGAAAAGACTTACATCAGTGCATATGTTCTGATCAGACCCAGAACATCAAACAGATTGTCTTTCCTCCCACTCAGACACTTAGATTATTATACTTACCCTCTCTGCCATAGGCCTTTGTGTGTGTGTATATCCATGTGATTCTCTACATCCCCTAGCACTTTTTCTTCTTCATAAGTTGCTATTTTGCTTTCATTTTAAAAGATATGTTTGCTGGATATAGAATTATAGGTTTAAAGTGATTTTTATTTGTTTTTTTCCCCCTGAAGTGTTGTTCCATACCTTTTTCAATTGCCTTGTTTTTTTTTGAGAGTTTTCTTTTTGTATATTAAAAACTGAACTTGTAATTTCCAGCCTGACATACGAAGAACTTGGATCCTAACAGAAACAACAACAAAAAAGCTGAAAAACTAAAAATCAACAACTCTTCTTAGATCCAACAGAGAATTAGGGTCATAGAACAAGTGACTGAAAACTGGAGAGATAGGCAGATATAGAGAATCACATTTTACCAAGAGCAGAACCACTGCTGGAGGAATACTTAAAGGGTAGTTAACTAACTGCTGGAGACTGAATATTGACTAGCTTGAGAGAGAAAATTTTATGGAGGCCTGACTTTGTAGACATCCCCACACGTTTGTGAGTTTTACCTCCAAGAGTTCCACCAGATTCTGTAAAGATTGGAGAAAAACTCCCTCCTGCTTCCAGATAGAAGAAGGGAAAAGTAGCTATTGTGAAATAAGCCTACACCTTTCTATATTCCTTGATAAATGCTTGCCCTGAAGGGAAACTATTTTATAAAATCTAATCAATGTGTGGGAATGGAAATATCCAAGTCCAGCCCCTTCTAGTGTTCCTGTCTTATCTAAAGAGTACAGTAGACAGCTGACAAGTACTTAGAAAGGTCACAGCACAGGTGATAAGATAATAGAATATTTCCTTTTCCCCTACATCTTATTATCACAACAATAGGGCTCCTGCATAATAACTGGAGATTACAGCTGAAAAAAATTTTAAGACTCAGATCCTACTTATGAAGCCCTTAGAAAAACACAAAGATGGCAGGGGAAACAAATACTAGGTTACCAGAGAAAACTTTAGCCTCTGACACTTATGGCTACAGCAAACAATAAACAGAGCCTATCTCCCAGCCAGATAAATATAAAAACATACAATAAAGACCTAGTTACCTTGTTTCCTTTTACCTGCTATATCATGTATGGCTTTCAACAAAAAATTACAAGCCAAGCTAAAAGGCAAAAATACAGTCTGAAGATATAGGGCATACATTAGAACCAGAGCCAGATATGACAGAGATTTTGAAATTATCAGACCAAGAACTTGAAATAACTATGATTAATATGCTGAAGACTCTAAAACATGGATAATGTGCAAGAATGGATGGGTAATATGCATAGAGAGAAGCAAATTTTAACAGAGTATCATAAAAAAAAAACTGCTAGAAATCAAAAACACTCTGACAGAAATAAAGAATGCCTTTGATGGGCTCATCATTAGATTGGATACAGGCAGGGAAAGAAACAGTGAAGTTGAGGATATAACAACAGAAACTTCCCAAAGTGAAATGCAAAGAGAAAAAAAAGAATGGAAAAGATGGAAAAGAATATCTAAGAAGGCTGGAACAATTTCAAATGGTGAAATATACGTACAATGGAATTACCAGAAGAAGAAGAAAGATAAAAGGAGGCAGAAGAAAAATTTGAAGTAATACTGGCTAAGAACTTTCTTTTTAAAAAAAATTTTATTACTTATTTATTTATTTGGCTGCTTTGGGTCTTAGTTGCAGCACGTGGGATCTTTGTTGAGGTATGTGGGATCTTTTGTTGCGGTGTGCGGTCTCTTTGTTGAGGCACTTGGGCTTCTCTCTAGTTGTAGTGCTCGAGCTTCTCTCTAGTTGTGGCATACAGGTTTTCTCTCTCTAGTTGTGGTGTGTGGGCTCTAGGGAACCTGGGCTCTGTAGCTGTGGCTCATGGGCTCCAGAGCACGTGGGCTCTGTAGTTTGCGGCACGTGGGCTCTCTCATTGAGGTGCATGAGCTCAGTAGTTGTGGTGTGCGGGCTTAGTTGCCTCACAGCATGTGGGATCTTAGTTTCCCGACCAGGGATGGAACCTGCCTCCCCTGAATTGGAAGGTGGATTCTTTATCACTGGACCACCAGGGAAGTCCCAGAACTTTCTAATATTTTTGACAGACACAAAGACAAGAAGCTCCAAGAACACCAAGTAAGATAAATACTAAAAAAATCTACACCTAGGCATTTTAAAGTTAAACTTCAGAACATCAAAGACAAAGAAAATATTTAAAGAGGCCAGGATGAAGGCAGGGGCAATAAATGCCTCACCTATGGAGAAACAAGAATAAAAATTATTCCAGGCTTCTCTTCAGGCACTATTCAAGCAAGAAGAGAGTGGAGTGAAATATTAAAATGTGAAAAGAAGGAAAATCCTAGAAATCTAGATTCAGCAAAATTAACCTTTCAAAATTGAGAAGAAATAAAGGTAAAATGAAACTTTTAAAATTTTCTTATCCATAAATGTTCTATCAGATAATAGTTTGTTCCAAATAATCATTTCAATAATATTTTAGATGATTATGTTTAAGTGAAACATATGTCACCAATATTATAAGAGGTGGGATGAAGAAATTTGAAATAAGGTCCCTGAACTAATCATGATGTGGTATAGTTTTATTTGAAAGTAGACTTAAATTAGCTGTAAATGTATATTGCAAACTCTAGGACAACTGGTAATAACATTTTGAGAAATATAATTAATATGCTAAGAGAAGTGAGAAATTTGAATCACATAAAATGTTCAATTAAAAACAGAGAATGCAGAACAAAATGAAAAAGAAACAAAAAATCAGACAGGACAACAAATAGAAAATACAGTGGTAACAAATGTGATAAATATTAAAGCAACTTTATCCATAATCATTTTAAAAATAAATGGTTTTAATATACATATAGAGACTATCAGAATAGATTAACAAAACAAAACAAAAAATGTATATGTTGTCTACAAGAAACCTACTTTAATTTTAAACACAGGGATGGAAAATATATTGTACTAACACTAATCAAAAGAAATCAGGAATAGCTATATTAATTTTAGACAAAGCAGATTTTAGTGTAAGAAAAATTATCAGATATAAAGAGAGCATCACATAAGGATAAAGGGGTCAATTCTTCAAGTAGGCATACAATTCTTAATGTGTGTGCACTCAGCAACTATACATCAAAATGAGTGAGGAAAAACCTTATAGAACTGAAAGGAGAAATAGACAAATCCAGTATTATAGTTGGAGACTTTAAGCCCTAATATTTGTAACTGACAGATCCAGGAGCAGAAAATCATTAACTATATAGTTGAAATGAAAAGTACCATCAATCAAATGAATCTAATTGACATTTATAAAATACTTCATTCAACAACATCAAAATACATGTTCTTGTTAAGCTCACATGAAACATTCCCCAAAATAGATTACTTCCTGAATCATAAAACAAATCTTAGCATATTTAAAATAGTAGAAATCATATAAAGTATATTCTCAGATGACAATAGAATTAAACTAAAAATTATAACAGAATGAAGCTAGAAAATCTCAAAATATTTAGATATGAAACAGCATACTTTGAAGTAATACATGGGCAAAGGAGGAAGTATCAGGGAAACTTTAAAAAGTATTTTGAACTAAATGAAAATGAAAATACAACTTTTCAAATTTTGTGTGATACAGAAAAAGTAGACAGAGATAAATTTATAATATTAAGTACATATATCTTAAAAGATGAAAATCTAAAACCAATAATCTAAACTTCAACATTAAGAAATTTGAAAATGTAGAGGAAATTGAATCCAAAATAAGCAAAAAAATAATAAAAATCAGAATAGAAATTGAGGAAATTGCAAACAGAAAATTAACAGAGAAAATCAATGAAACAAAAGCTGGTTGTAGAAATGAGAAATAGAATTCATAAAACTTTAGCCAAGCTAAAAAGGAAAAAAAAAAAAAAAAAAAAAAAGCAGAAGATACAAATTACTAGAAATGATAATTCTGGGGCCAACACAAATCATCTCCTGGTCATTAAAATGATAATAAAGGAAGATTATGAACAACTCCTTACCCCAAATTTGATAAGTTAGATGAAATGGACCAGTTCCTTGAAAGTTATTATCATGAATAAGTATTTGACTTTAGCAAGCCAGGGATGGAAGGAACTTCTTCAACTGGATAAAGACCATCTACAAAAAAACCTAGAGCTAACATCATACTTAATGGTAAGACACTAGTTGTTTTCCCCCTATAATCCTAACTAATTCAAAAAGACAAGAAAAGGAAATAAAAGACATACAGACTGGGAAGAAGAAATAAATCTGTCTTTTTTCACAGATGATATGACTGTTTATGTAAAAAAATCCCAAAGAATTGACACACACACACACAGACTCACACACAAACAACAATATTCCCTGGAACTAATAAGCAGTTATAGCATAGTTGCAGGATATGAGGTCAATATATAAAAGTTGATTTGTTTCTTATATGGCAGCAATGAACAATTGAATTTGGAATTAAAAACACAGCATTGTTTTCATTAGCAATAACAAAAAATTGAAATAGATATAACTCTAACAATATATGTACAAATCACAGAGCTGTATGAGGAAAACTACAAAACTAACGAAATAAATCAAAGATCTAAATAAATGGAGAAATATTCCATGATCATGGATACAGATACACTGTTAGGAGTTTATTCTTTCTAAATTGATCTATAGATCCAATACAATCCCAATCAAAATCCTAGCAATTTATTTTGTGTTTATCAATAAACTAATTCTGAAGTTTATATGGAAAAGCAAAAACCCAGAAAAGCCAAGACAATACAGATTGTATGAATTCAAGACTTACTATAAAACTACAATGATCAAGACTTTGTGGCAATGATGAAAGACTAGACAAATACATCAATTGAACAGAATGGGGGCCAAGAAATAGAATCACACAAATATAGTCAACTTATATTTGATGAAAGAGCAAAGGCAATTCTATGGAAAAAGGAAAGTAAATTTAATACCAGTAACCCTGTAAGACTAAACAAAATATTATAAATTATCCATTCAACATTTGTTAACAAGATACCAAAGAAAAATATTTAAATATTGATTTGCCTCTTCTAGTAAGAAAAAATACATATTTTGAATATACTTTCAATGCAACATTTATGCTTGAGATATGGTGATGTCACTTCACCATATCTTGTGAAGGGACTTAATGTCTAAATTTTATGATAGCAAAATTGGCCTGGTCTGGCATTTTTGCTGCTATGCAAATAAATTGAACTTGCTAGAAGTGGCCCTTTAAGGCATATTAATCCCTCCTGGGTCTTAATCTTGCAAATGAAATACCTACTGGTTGATGTATATTTGCAGACAAATGGCTCACTTAATAGATAGGTAACTGAGAGCTAAGAGAATTTGGTGAGGAGTGTAGTGCTGTATTAAAAGAAATACATTTTAATTCCATATGCTTATACACTCAGTATAAGTAATCAAAATGATAAGAATGACTACTATGTATTGCATCCCATGTTTCAGATATTTTGTTCACAGTTGACATATGTTGTCATATTTAATATAGAAAACACCATGGGATAGGTATCACTATCAGAATTTTGTGAATTAGAACTCTAGCCTAATGTAGGTTAAGCTCCAAAGTCCCACAGGAACTAATAAGCGAGGAGCAAAATCTGAACATAGATTATTATTTGACTCTAGTTGATGCTCATAATCACTATTATAATCAGTTAGAGAAAATTCTATTGGAAGAAGGATGTTAAAAATAAAGCAATGTTCATCATATTAGCTATTTTCACAATAATTCTGCATAATTAGAACTCTATAAAATTTAGTGATATACAACAATAAACATTTCACTCATGTTTCTGTCGGTCAACTGGAATATGACTAATTAAGCAGAGCTCAACTTTGCTTGGTTCCAAGTTGCATGTTAGATCATAATCTGCTTTATGTAACTCTTATCCTCATTAGGATGGTGAAATGCAGATAGCTGGAAAAATTAAGCACTGCTGCACAGCTATTTGGAGCTTCTCTTTGTTGCCCATCCATTGGCTAAAGTAAGTTACTGGCAAAGCCCAAGATCAAAAGCAAAGGAAAGTATACTTTCCATTGCGGTCAATCAGAAGGAAATGAATATTTGCTATATAATAATCTAAGCACACACACACACACACACACACACACACACACACACACACACTACCATCACCCAATCCCCTAGGTACATATTGCCTATGGGTGCCATTTTCTTTCTAATCAAAGAGTCATTGCTCAACTAAATCACCCAATCTTCTTCCACTGTCTCCCTGGCATTTAATTAGCTTCTTTGAGTTTGAGAGTCCAGATTCAACAATCATCATATTTATAATTTATTTTCAAAAAAAGAATAAATGTGTCCTGCTGGGCTTAATTACCCATATTATAGTTGAAGAAGAAAAAAATTGATACCACTGGAGAGATATTAAGGACACTAATGACTTAATTTTATAACTAAAAAAAATTTTTTAAAGGAGTGGGGGTGAAGATAGATTCACCCAGAAGTTGGAGTAATTATTTAAAGCCAGAGATATAGGATGTAATATTTTTGGCTATTTAGATGTCAAAACTGTCTCCTCATAAGCACAAATAAGCTTTGCCATATTTGCTAATCTGATACTGTCTATGTAATTTGATAATGTGGTCATTTTCTTTGCAGGATATTGGCTTTTTGGTGCCAGACTAAAAGATATATAGGTATGGGGTCATTCAAACCAAGAGGTAGGGGTAGGGATTTATCTATTTAAGACCTTTAAGACCTGACTTCTAAATTAATATATAATGCCTGTGTGTGTTCCTTACACATAAATCCAGAAGGGGAATAGTAATTTTAGGAGATTACACACTCAGGATCACAGCATGATGGGCAATCCTTTCTCGGTAATAGAAATATTTGCTTTATAAAATCACTGAATGGTTTTAAAAGTCACGTGGCAAACCAGTTTGTCTTATGTGAGTGAGAGTCAATTTAGAAAAGCTGCCTGTGCCTTCCACTACCACATGTCCTGCCTTAAAACTTATTTCTTAGTACTCAAAACAAACACTTAGGAAGATTCTGAGATGATCAGATAAGTTCTCATTTTTCATTGCAATCTGGATACAGAATCCAAAACAGCACTATTTCTTCAAAAAAACTATTCCTGGAAAACAGAGAGTTGAGGTTGAATTGAGGAATGCTCTGATTTAATGCTTACTCTGATCTCATCATAATTCCAACCAATCTAAGGCGGGGAAGAGAAAGGAATCCTTTCTCAACCTCAGAATTCAGTCCAAGCTTAGTCATCAACCATATGATATGGTATAGATTCAATTGATGAATTTTTAAAATTTTGTTATTCAAAACAAGGAAGTTGCTAAGGACACTTGTCACTGAGTCTGTCATTCTCAGGCTCTATGCAAGACTATAGTAAAAGCATATGAAAATGAAGAATTTTTTTGTGAGGTTATTGTAATGATGAAGACAGGACAGGATGTTGCTTAGAACAGACTGAAACTTTGTTACTATCCACTCTGGAAAGAGGAAAAATCAAAGTTTATAAAATTATGAAGGAGATGAAGAGTATGGACATGGTATCATGGAAGTCTGAAAGACGTGATAGGGAGCCAGAGAAAGAGATGCATAGCTATTAATACTTAAAGGATATAAGTTTTACCTAAATTATATGCTCTACCAAACAGCAGTTACACACATAAAATTTATCATACAGGGAGTTCAGGCTGACATTATAAATTATTAAGAATAACTTGCCTAGGTTTGTAGCTATTTTAGAATTTCTTTTGAGCAATTGTTTTCATCAAGTCAAAGATTCATGCTTCAGTATTTATTCCCCATTGACCCTCCTCGTCTCCCCAACACCACCACACTTGTACCTTATAAGTAGCATCATGTAGTGATAATCTGAAATCCCTATTGAACATTATACATTAATCTTTTACTAACTGATATTATGATCAACTTAATACAGTGTTTTCTGCTCTATAGATGCAGGACATGGGGGAGAGCCATAAATGTTAAAATGTGTATCTAAGTATGTAAGATGCTTCCAGCATCAAAGGAAACAGGAAGGGGTAAGGACAATGTGAATGAGTTCATGACTTGGTTGGCAAAAAACAAACAAACAAACAACAACAAAAAATCCCCACAAAAAACACGTTTCTGGAGTCAGCAAGATAGGGATATAGGAATTTCTAGTACTCGTCTCCTCCCAGAGATATCACTGAAGAAATATCTGCCCATGAAAATGCCTTCACAGGCACTAAGGATTCCAGGAGTTAGGGATTACATCACTTGGGTGGAGCACAGATAACAGACACATTAAAGAAAGCAGCAAAGATAAGTTCACATTACCTCTGTGACCCCCACTCCAGACCCAGTCAGCCCAGCATGGAGAGAGACACCTTCCACTTGACCTTACTGCAAGGAGCCCAGCATCAGGCCTGCACCAGCAGCACCAGCTCCTGTGATGCCAGGCTCCTAGCCCACCCCAGCACCAGTCAGGCCCCCATAGTTCCAGGCCCCAGGTGGTCTCTTGCAGTCCTAAGCTCACAGCCTGCCACAGTACCAGGCTGACCTCCATGGACCCAGCCTCCAGACTAGCTCCCAGAGACCTAGAATCCTCCTCTGTCTCAGTGCTAGGCCAGTCCTCATGGACCCAGCCTCCAGCCTTGCAGATGCAGGCTTCAGACACACCCTAGAGCTAGGCTGGCTCTCAAGAACCCAGGCTCCCAGCCTACACCAACATCTCCCAGTCTGCCTTGCAGACCCAAATGCCATGGAGACATAGAGTAATCAAAACAGTATGGTACTAGCATAAAAACAGACACATAGACCAGTGCAAAAGATTGAGACCCTAGAAATAAACCCATGCATATATGGTCAATTAATTTTTGACAAAGGAGCCAAGAATATATAGTAGGGAAAGGCTAGTCCCTTCAATAAATAGTATTGGCAAAACTGGATAATCACATGTAGAAGAATGAAACTGGACCACTATTTACTCAAAATAGTGGGTGCGTGAGCACCTATTTACTGAAGACTTACATATAAAATCTAAAACTATAAAACTCCTAGAAAAAAAGCATAGGAAAAAGTTCTCAGCCTTGGTGTTAGCAATGATTGTTTTAGATATGACAAAGGTGCAAGCATCAAAAGCAAAAATAAACAAGGAGACTATATCAAACTAAAATGCTTCTGCAAAGCAAAACAAACAATAGAATTAAGAGGCAACCTACTGAATGGGGGAAAATATTTACAACCTATATATCTGAAATATAAAGAACTCATACAACTCAATATCAAATAAATAATACATACATAAATAAATAAAGTAATGGAATTTAAAAATGGGCAGGGGACTTGAATAGGTATTTTTCCAAAGAAAACATATGAATGGCAAACTGGTACAGGAAAAGGTTCTCAGCATCACTAATAATCAAGGAAATGCAAATCAAACCACCAGATACTACCTTACACCTGTTAACATGGCTATTATCAAAAAGACAAGAGATAACAAGTATTGGCAAGGATGAGGAGAAAAGACAACATTTATGCACTGTTGGTGGAGATATAAATTAGTATGGCCACTCTAGAAAGCAGTATGAAGGTTCCTCAAAAAACTAAACATACCAAAAAAAAAAAAAAAAAAAAAAAAAAAACTAAACATACATCCAAACATCACATTCTGGCTATATATACAAAGGAAATGAATCAGGATCTAGAAGAGATATCTGCACCTCCAAGTTCAGTGCAGCATTAGTCACAATAGTTAATACATGGAAATAACCTAAGTGCCCATGGACAGATGGATGAGTAAAGAAAATGTGAAATATTTATCTCTCTTTATCTACATAGATATAGATAGATATAGGTATAAATACATACAATAGCTTGTTCTGCCCTAAAATAGAAGGAAATCCTGCCTTTTTGTGACCATGTGGATGGACCTTTAGGGCATTATGCTAAATCAAGTAAGTCAGATAGAAAAGACAAATACTGTATGACCACACTTATACATGGAATCTAAAAAAGCTGAACTCATAAGTAGAATTGTGGTTGTTAGAGTCTGAGAGGTGGAGGAAATGAGGAGATACTGATCAAAGAGCAGAAACTTCCAGTTACATGATGAAAAAGCAGTAAGACTCCAAGTTCCAGATAAGAGCTCTCAGTCTTTACAATTTTAACACCTGGGAACCTCCTATATTCCTTCACATGTATTCCTCCCATAATTATTTCCACAGCTGCAAAATGGGTCTTTGGCCAATAAATGCTTCCTCCCTATGGAATGAATTTCCTTTTCCTGGTGTTTCTTATCAAGATCAAGTCTATTTTTTTTCTTTTTTCTTTTCTTTCCTTTTTTTTCAGATACCACTGAAATAATGGGTTGATATAGAATGTTTTGTGTATACAATAAAAAGAGGTAGTAGAAAGCTCCCTGAAATTTGAAGGAAAGATCTTGGAGTACACTTTACATGCTATGTAATTAAGGAAGACAATGTCCTCTTCTGTTTAAAGAGGACAATAATACCGGATCATTTAAACTTCCAATTTGTTCTTCAGGTCAAATAAACTAACCAATCTTTTTATTTTTTTTGCATTTTCTACAGTAAGCGTTCATTAATTGATTATAAAAAAGCATTTCTAAAAAATACTCAACTCAAATGTAACCTCCACTCAGAAGGCTTCTTTAGACTTTCCAACTCATACTCAAATATTCCCACATATCCCCTCATTCAGATTTGGGGCACCATTGATGACAAGCACATTTTCTCTTCAACCCTGCATTTCCTCCCAAATCCACAGGGCCCAGGATGAAGAATCCAGTCTCAAGTGTACATGCCAAACAAAAAGTACACTCACCTACTTTAAAAACACCCAGGAAATTTTGCCTTGAATTTGAAGTAGCATACATGGCCTGGTCCATTCTGGTTTCAAGTTCAAAGGCATCAGACAGGTCCCTGATTTAGCAGCTAACTTCCTTCAAGAGCTCCTTGGTCCCCTCAGACATGGAAATCCTGCATTTCTGGGGAATATGCTACTCCATCTTTGCGTTATCTAGCAGCACCTCACCAACAGGGAGATCTTGGTCAGGACCTCAGGAGTTCCTTCTTGATCCCAGAGTCAATGAAAGTGATTCTTTCTATCATTGCCCAGATGATAATGCCCAGGGCAAAGATGTTGGCCTTGGCTGTGTAGCATCCCTCCTAGAGTTCAGGGGGTTATTTAGAAATCTGAGCTGCAGGCTTAAGGAAGCCAGTATTTATCCACACTCACATTTGTGTTGTCTTGATTTCCCTCTTTGATTTGGGGAGGTGGGGGAGAGGGGGCAACCCACCACAGACTTTGCTTAGTTCAAAGTCTGCCACCTTGAGGATGGGGGTGCCAGACCTCTCCGTGTTGAGCTTGTCCTCCGGCTTTGGTCCCTGTGCATGATGTAGTCTGAAGGCACTGGTGGTCCTGAGCTGTAGCATGAAGCTTTGTTGGTGGCTGGGTCCAGCCTCCAGGACAGGACAGACTGATTCAGGCCTCCACGTTCACATAAGTCCATGACAAAGCAGAGGTAGCAAGGCTCCTCAGCATAACCCAGGAGCCCTTCTTCTTTGACGGAGGTCTCCAACAGGTGCAGATAAAGCTGTGCGCTCTTGTAGCTACTCTGCTCACGCACGTACTCGTCAGTCACACTGTGTGACACACTCCTCAAACTGCATGAGGTTCTGGTGGTGCCGCTTGAGGCTGGTCAGGGCCCAGAATTCTGCCAGCACCTGCTCCAAGTTCTCCAGGCTGTCACAGCAGATGTTCTTGACCTCTGTGAGGGCCTCGCTGTCTCCCAATCCACACAGTAGCTGCTGCATCTGATCTCTGCCAACAGGCTGTAGTGCCCACCAGCTGCTGCCCTCCACCACCATTGTGCCAGCTAGGCTCGCCTGGGGCCTCGGCCTCCACTGGATGCAAAATGTCATGAAAAGGTATGTTAAATTAAAGAAAAAGATTTTTTTAAAAGTTCATTCTTTATTAGTCATAGCTTTCATGACAGTGTGAGTGTAATTTTAATATGAATTAAAAAATATGAGTTATAGCTCTGCAAAGATGATTAAAATCATTGTTTCCGTTTGCTTCTATCTAAGCCCTATTGTAGCATGAAGAATCCCACCTGCCTCATTCCTTCCTACTTGAACAGATGGATCATAAACGTATGGGCTTACTGAGGAACATTTAGTCTCATCCCATTACACCTGCTGGCCAAGGGAGAGATACAAAACAGCCACTATCCAGTTCATAGATTTATAACCATCCAAGAGAATGTTTCTGCAGGCCTTGCTGGCTAGTTGGGTTTGTCCTTGGCTTGTTCCCAATAATATAAAAGTCAATTACAGTAATTGCTGACCATTAGGTATCACATGTATGCAGGCCTGAAGAACTATATTATGCCTATGAGTAGATAAAGAAAATAGATCCCTAATATGCAAAACGTGAGGAATATATATATATATTTTAAAATTCTTAGTTTGAAAAAATGGTCAAGAAATGGGTTTTGTTCAAAAGGACCATAAATTAATAGGGTATGTGAGATAGGGAAGCCCATTTTCAGGGATTCTGTGTAATTTACCCCCAGGAACATCATTTGCATGTGAAAACATGTATTCATAAGTATGTTTATGGAAGTTTACCATCTGTCATGGATGACAAATGGTTGGAAATAACCAAAATCTGTATCAACAAGGGACTGGATAAATAAACTATGGTATATGTATATGATAAAAAAACTATGTTTATGTCAATAATGATGAGTAAAATTGAAGTTTGTGACAGGTAAATTTGTCCATGATATATATTTGACTGAAAAGGCATATTGCATAAATTGTCTACTATAGTACAATTAAGTTAATACTTGAAAGGCTGTACATGTGTGTGTGTGTGTGTGTGTGTTTGTGTGTGTTGATTTCTTTCTGCCTTTGTTTTTCTATCTGTGCTTCCTGGTATGCTATTTACATTATTTGAGTATATATCACATTTACCAGAAATGATAAATCTCATTTTAAATCATGCTAAACTATATCTCTGTATATGAGGAACACGGGCATTTTAATTCATTCATTCAACAGTTCCAAATGTCTGATATGTTATAGAGGCCAGTTTCCTTATTATTCCTTAAACCTGTCATGGACCAATACAATAGAATGAACCATAACAAACATGTGAAATACAATATAAATGAGTAGCTGAAACCATGATCACACATATTTAGGTGTCATGGAAATATTCAGTTGCTATAAAAAATGTCTACAGTCTTACACTCAGTTTCTATATTTATCTAATTGCTAACTGGTAACACACAGTTTTTGATTCAACCTAAGTCTGCAGATCACACTTAGAGAGCCACTGCTGTAGAAAATATGGTAGTGATTAAGGGAATCAAAGAATGACATTAAAAAAAGACCATTTAATTAATGAGGATAGGCCAGTCTATGCTGAGCTTAAAAATAAGCCATAAAATCCCAATGGCTTAAACTAATTTCGAATGATGATTTCTCAATCATTCATAGCCCATTGTGGTTCAAGTCATGGTCCCCTATCTTAGAGCTCATACCACCTGAAACATTTGGCTTCTGGATCCTCATGACAGAGGGAAAGAGAAATGAAGGAGGAACAGCAGTTCTTTATTACCTCTGATGGTAAGGAATGCATGCCATTGTTGTTCTCAGTCCATTAACCAGAATTAGTCATATGACTGCAAACTAGGTACAATTTAGCCTGAAATATATGAGAAAAAGTAAATATTTAGTGAGCATTAACTTCATTGAGAAGTTGTTCACCTGAGTTACCTGGCACTGTGAAGATCATAAAGATTATAAGGGAGTTGAGACTCAAACTCAGGTTTTTTTATTCCAAATTTAACATATATTTGTGTCAATCTAGATAAACGAGGTTATGCTGAGTAAAAAATTAACGCCCCAATCTCAGGAGCTCAGCACATGATGTTTATTTCATGCACCATTCAGGGTCTTGCAGTCTCACTGAGTGTGTTTCCAGGGTGACAAGAGGAAGAGAAGAAATTGCCTAGAGAAATCACACCTATTCTCTATGTTCTGGCCTAGGATAGATACTTGTTGTTTTTTCCTGAGTCAGTTGCCAAGAACTGGACACATGAACACACCATTGCAAGAATACTGGGCTTTGAGGGAAAGCACATGTATGTTTGGCAAGCAGTGTATGAATATATGCATATTCTGTAACATTCAACTAAATCAAACCAGCTTCCAATCGTTACTTACAGTTTGGATATTTCTTTTCAATTGCAGGTATTTTAGAATGGTTAAATAAAATCTGCAAAGTTCCTATGTTCTTCTTTATCTTTCACCCTTGCAAATTTATGTATCTACCAAAAACCAGTTCAGCCATTTTTCCCTAAATTGTTCAATCCTGTTGGGGGGAAAAATCAGTCAAAACTGTAAATAGTTATTTGAAAGGGAAATAATAGTCAAATTTGTCAACCTAAAAATGTGTATAGTTTTATCCTCATACTACCTTCTTTAGGTTTCCAATGATAAAAATGGAAACAGTGACATGCCTAACTATTGTTCTCCTTTTTCATCAACAAAGATATTTATCATTCTGTTTCCTCTAAAGTGGACTAGAAAATATATGTGGATACTCACTTATCAGAAAATACCTGTATCTGAGTCAGGTTGTATATGACATTCATTCTTGGCGAACCCTCCAAAAGAATACTCAAAGAATGTATATTTTAATTAACTGTTCCAGCTGACATAGACTTTCACAAGTGTGAAGCCAGGAGGAAGGACTGGTGATGTCTTCAGACAACCATTAGCCCACGAGTATCAAAGAATCAAAGCCATGTGTTTGAGTTAGACTGAAGTCATCACACAGGCCTGTTCTTTACTTAAAATATCCATATTTCATCGAAAATATGAGTTCAAAAATAAAGGTAAGCTGTAGGAAAACGGCACCTGAAGTTGTAACTATGACAACAGATCACATAGAACTTGTCAAGACCTTACAAAAGAGGGTTTTGGCTTTCAGTCCTCCTTATCAAAATTCTGTCTGAGGTGACTTCCATCTGTCTTGGTAGGTATGTGGATAAAATTACCAGTTCTCTATTAGCATATGTTTTAATTCTCAGATGTTTTTTTATGGGGGAAATTAATGTGGCATGAAACTTGCAATTAGTTTTTTATACTGTTAATGACAGGTTCCCATAAAATGCCTTGCATTGAAATACGGAAACTAATGGCATTAATAAGGTATACAGATGCTCAGACTCAGATCTGAAAAAAATAAAGAAAGCCAAATCAGTAGAGTTTACTGGTTAAAAATAAAGCCATATGACAGGATCAGTAGGAATTTTTCAATTGGCTATCCATTTAGTAACTTGAGTATTAAGGAGTTATTTCTGGCCAAAGTCTTTGGTATAAATTGGCCCTCCTGATCAAATAATGGGAAGGTTACTTTTACCTGTCCATGTGTATATTAAGTTATGGTGAGAACTTTGGCTTATATTCTATTGAAAACCTGCTATGGACTTGGTTTGAAAGATAAACATATAAGTACAGCCTCGTTCCTGCCCTCTAGAAGACAGGTTATAGGAGTGGTTCCTATAGGTCATTGAACATTAGACATACCTGAGAAGCATTTTCACAAATAGAGAACCCAAGGACCCTCCCATCATAAATTCTTACATAGGTTGTAATTCATTAACTCTTTTTTTTTTTTAACATCTTTATTGGAGTGTAATTGCTTTACAATGGTGTGTTAGATTCTGCTTTATAACAAAGTGAATCAGCTATACATATACATATATCCCCGTATCTCCTCCCTGTTGTGTCTCCCTCCCACCCTCCCTATCCCACCCCTCTAGGTGGTCACAAAGCACTGATCTGATCTCCCTGTGCTATGCAACTGCTTCCCACTAGCTACCTATTTTACATTTGGTAGTATATATTAGTCCATGCCACTCTCTCACTTCGTCCCAGCTTACCCTTCCCCCTCCCTGTGTCCTCAAGTCCATTCTCTACATCTGCATCTTTATTCCTGTCCTGCCCCTAGGTTCTTCATAACCATTTTTTTTTTTTTAGATTCCATATATATGTGTTAACATATGGTATTTATTTTTCTCTTTCTGACTTACTTCACTCTGTATGAGTTAAGTCTAGACACCTACATTTTTTAAACTTCCAGTATCTGAGGTAACTAGTCAATTAACTAAAAATTGAGAATCCCCACTAATCTAGTTCCTTTTGTGTTCTTTGAATGTACTATCATCTTCATCTGAAAGATTTCCCATTTCCTCTTCAATTTTCCACAACACAGACAACTTAAAAAAAAATAAGTAAAACACCTTATTTGACATGTCTCCATGAGAATTCTGAGTTCAAAACCTCTAATAGTGACTATTCCTGATCATTGCTCATTTTATAATGATAGAAAGACAATAAACAGATAATTATTAGCTCTTTCTATGCGTTTTCCTATATTATACATTTCATATAATTGGAATCACACAATATGTGGCCATTTTTGTTGGGCTTCTTTCACTGTGCATAATTCTTTAAAGGTCCATCCACATTCTAGCATTCTAGTATTTTATTCACCTTTGTATAGCTGAGTAATATTCCACACATTCATTTAGCCATTCGGCAGTTGAACATCTGAGTTGTTTCCATATTTTGGTTATAAAGAGTAATGCTCTTATGAACATTCAAGTAATTTTTTTTTTTTACATCTTTATTGGGGTATAATTGCTTTACAATGTTGTGTTAGTTTCTTCTGTATAACAAAGTGAATCAGCTATATGTATACATATATCACCATAGCCCCTCCCTCTTGAGCAACCATCCCATATGGTATTTGTTTTTCTCTTTCTGACTTACTTCACTCTGTATGACACTCTAGATCCATCCATCTCACTACAAATAACTCAATTTCATTTCTTTTTATGGCTGAGTAATATTCCACTGTATATATGTGCCACATCTTCTTTATCCATTCATCTGTCGATGGACACTTAGGTTGCTTCCATGTCCTGGCTATTGTAAACAGAGCTGCAATGAACATTGTGGTACATGTATCTTTTTGAATTATGGTTTTCTCAGGGTATATGCCCAGTAGTGGGATTGCTGGGTCTTATGGTAGTTCTATTTTTAGTTTTTTAAGGAACCTCCATACTGTTCTCCATAGTGGCTGTGTCAATTTACATTCCCACCAACAGTGCAAGAGGGTTCCCTTTTCTCCACACCCTCTCCAGCATTTATTGCTTATAGATTTTTTGATGATGGCCATTCTGACTGGTGTGAGGTGATACTTCATTGTGGTTTTGATTTGCATTTCTCTAACAATTAGTGATATTGAGCACCTTTTCATGTGTTTGTTGGCCATCTGTATGTCTTCTTTGGAGAAATGTCTATTTAGGTCTTCTGTCCAATTGTGGATTGGGTTGTTTGTTTTTTTTGATATTGAGCTGCATGAGCTGCTTGTAAATTTTGGAGATTTACCTTCCTCCTTCATCTTCTGTGTATTTCTCTGTCTTCTCATTTTGTTTAACTTACTGTGCTTGGGGTTTCCTTTTTGCAGCCTACACGTTCATAGTTCCTCTTATTTCTGGTGTCTGTCCCCAGTGGGTGAGGTTGGATCAGTGGCTTGTATAGGCTTCCTGGTGGGGAGGACTGATGCCTGTGTTCTGGTGGGTGGGGCTGTATCTTGTCCTTCTGGTGGGCAGAGCTGCATCCGGTGGTGTGTTTTGGGGTGTCTGTGAACTTAGTATGATTTTAGGCAGCCTCTCTGCTAAAGTGTGGGGTTGTGTTCCTGTCTTGCTAGTTGTTTGGCATGGGGTGTCCATCACTTGAGCTTGCTGGCCATTGGGTGGAGCTGGGTCTTAGTGTTGAGATGGAGATCTCTGGGAGAGCTCTCGCCAATTAATATTACATGGGGCTGGGAGGTCTCTGGTGGTGCAATGTCCTGGACTTGGCTCTCCTACCTCGGAGGCTCAGGCCCGACACCCGGCCAGAGCACAAAGACTCTGCCAGCCACATGGCTCAGAAGAAAAGGAAGAAAAGAAAAAAAAAAAAAAAATGAACAGACAGAACCCCCCAAAAATTGGTTAAAGCAAAGCTAAACAGACAAAAGAGAAAAAGAGAAAAAGGAAAAGAGCAACCCAACCAGTAAACAAACCCACAAATGAAAACAAGCACTAAAAACTAAACTAAGATAAACATAAAACTAAAAACAAATCAAATGCTGAAAGCAAACCCCAAGTCCACAGTTGCTCCCCAAATCCCCCACCTCAATTTTGGGAATACTTGTTGTCTATTCAGGTATTCCACAGATGCAGGGTTTACCAAGCCAATTGCGGGGATTTAGTCTGCTGCTCCTAAGGCTGCACAGAGAAATTTCCCTTTCTCTTATTTGTTTGCACAGCTCCTGGGGTTCAGCTTTGGTTTTGGCCCTGCCTCCGCGTGTAGGCTGCCCTCAGACATCTGTTCCCCTCCCAGACAGGAGGAGGTTAAAACAGTAGCTGATTAGGGTTCTCTTGCTCACTCTGGCTAAGGAGAGGGAGGGGTATGGTAGTCACAGTTGGAATGCGGGGTGTGCCTGTGGCGGCAGAGGCTGGCGTGAATTTGCAACAGCCTGAGGCGCACCGTGTGTTCTCCAGGGGAAGTTGGCCCTGGATCATGGAACCCTGGCAGTGGTGTGTTGCACAGGCTCCCGGGAGGTTGTGGATAGTGACCTGCACTTGCACACAGCATCCTTGGTGGACATGGCGGCAGCGATAGTGGTCCATGCCTGCCTCTGGGGTCCAAGATGATAGCCACAGCTCATGTCCATCTCTGGAGCTTGCTTAGGTGGTGCTCTGTCATCTGTGGGCACATGGAGCAGGAAGCCACACTCCTCATGCACCTTAAGACAATTGTCTCTTTCCTTTTCAGCAGGTACAGACTTTTTCCCATACTCCCTCCTGGCTAGCTGTGGCACACTAGCCCCCTCAAGCTGTCTTCACGCAGCCAACCCCAGTCCTCTCCCTGGGTCTGATCTCTGAAGCCCAAGCTTCAGCTCCCAGCCCCCTCCTGCCCTGGTGGGTGAGCAGACAAGCATATCAGGCTGGTGAGTGCTGGTCAGCACCAATCCTCTGTGTGGGAATCTCTCTGCTTTGCCCTCTGCACCCCTGTTGCTGCGCTCTCCTCTGTGGCTCCAAAGCTCCACCCCGTCCCTGCCAGTGAAGGGGCTTCCTAGTGGGTGGAAACTTTTCCTCCTTCACAGCTCCTTATCAGAGGCGCAGGTCCTGTCCCTATTCTTTTGTCTCTTTTTTTTCTTTTTTCTTTTGCCCTACCCAGGTACGTGGGGATTTTCTTGCCTTTTTGGAAGTTTGTGGTCTTCTGCCAGCATTCAGTAGGTGTTCTGTAGGAGTTGTTCCACGTGTAGATGCATTTTTGATCTATTTGTAGAGAGGAAGGTGATCTCCATTTCTTACTCCTCCACCATCTTGAAAGTCTCTCCAAGTAAATTTTTTGTATGTGCATATGCTTTCATATCTCATGTATGTACCTAGGAATAGAATTGCTGGGTCATATGGTAACTCGGTTTAATCTTCTGAGGAATTATCAGACTGTTTTCCAAAATGGATGCATCATTTTACAGGCCCACCAACAGTATGTTAAGGTCCCAATTTATCTACAACCAAGACTTCTAATTTTGTTTGCCTTTTGTAATAGCCATCCCAGTGTATGTGTAGTGGTATAACATTGCACTTTTGATTTATATTTCCCTATTGACTAATGATATTGAGCATCTTTTAATGTACTTATTTGCCATCTGTGTATCTTCGTTGGAAAAATGGCTAGTCAAATCCATTTTGCATTGGGTTATTTGTCTTTTTATTATTGTATTGTAACACTTCTTTATATACTATGGACGCCAGATCCTTATCAGATATGTGATTTGCAAATATTTCTTCAATTCCTGAAGTTGTCTTTTCACTCTCTTTATACTGTCTTTTGAAGGACAAATGATTTTCAATGTGATTAAGTCTAATTTATCTATTTTTTTCTTTGGTTGCTTTTTTTTATGTTATATATAAGAGACTACTGCATAATCCAAATTCATGAAGATATATATGTATTCTTCTAAGAGTTTCATAGTTTTATCTCTTAAATGTAGCTCTTTGATTCATCTTTATTTGAACTGTGTGGGTTGTGAGAAAGGAGTCCAACTTCATTCCTTTGCACGTTGATATCCAGGTGTCCTCACATACATTTGTTAAAAAGACTATTTTTGCCATTAAATTTGGTCTTAGTCTGTTTGGACTGCTATGACAGAATGCCATAGACTGGGTGGCATAATAACAAGAGAAATGTATTACTCACAATGCTGGAGGCTGGGAAGTCCAAAGTTAGAGTGTAGCAGATTCAGTGTCTGGTGAGAGGCAGCTTCCTTGTTCATAGATGGCCATTGTCTCCTGTAACATCATACGGTGGAAGGGGCAAGAGAGCTCTCTGGGGTCTCTTTAATAAGTGCACTGATCCCATTCATGAGGATACCATCCTCAGGATTTAATCACTTCCCAAAGGCCACACTGCCAAATGCCATCACATTGGGCATTAAGTTTCAACATATAAATTTTTTAGGAGACACAAACATTCAATGGATAGTAAATTTTCTTGACAACATTGTTAAACAAAAATGTATACGTTTACTTCTGGACTTTCAATTCTATTCCATTGTTCTACATGTCTATCCTTATGCCAGTACTACATTGTTTTGATTACTATAACTTTTTAGTAAGTTTTGGAATTGAGAAGTGAGAGTCCTCCAGCTTTGTTTTTTCCAAGATTGTTTAGGCTCTTCCAGGTCCCCTATACAAATTTTAGAATCAGCTTATAAATTTCTGGGAAAAAAAGGTAGCTGGGATTTTGATAGAATTGAACTGAGTCTATAAATCAATTAAGGGAATATATCATCCTAAAAGTTAAGGCGTTCAGTTCCTGAATACAGGGTGTTTTTTTCCATTTATTTAGATCTTATTCAGTTTCTTTTAATAATGTTTTGTGGTTTTCAATGCATAAGTCTTGCACTTTTTTTGTTGTTGTTAAATTTATACCTAAGTGCATTATTCTTTCTGATGCTCTTATACAAGGTTTATTTTCTTAATTCTATTATTGGATTGTTCATTGCCAGTGTATAGAAAAAAAATCTTAAGAAGGAAGATAGTCTCTTTAAAGTCTCTATCTACAAGTACAGTTGCACTCTGAGGTGCTGAGGTTTAATACTTCAACATATGAATTTGGAGGGGACACAGCACAGCTCATAACACTACCTTTAGGCAAACCCATTTACTGACTCATCATGGACAGGTAGCGTGAACAAAACTTTAGTACACTTTTGTGCATGTTGAGTGACTAAGATTTGAGAGTTTTAGTTACTGTAGCATAACCTAGGGAATTCTGAATGACGTATCTCACTCATTAACAGTATTTTATATATCAGTCTGTACAAAAGAAAAAACAGTGAGTAAAACCCACAATGTTCCTGCTCTAATGGACCATAAATTTTAGTGTGTGGGAATAAGTGATAAACAGAAAAAGAACTCAGAGTAAGTGAATGACAAGTTAAATGTTTTTATGAACTAATCTGGGAAATCAATTCATATAATTCATGTAATTTAATAATGTATATAATATTACAATAATGCAATCTATATAAAGGTATTTTAAAACTAACTGAAAACATATTAAATAGGTATTTACATTGTTTCCTTTTGTTATAGTAAAAAATATATTTTATACATTTAGAACTTCATCCATGGCAAAGCTGAGAGCCAGAGAGCTTAATTAAATTGTCCAAGGTCACACAGCTAGTAGGCAGAAAATAATAGCCTTGTAAAAGTACCTCTGTTACCAGAACTTGCATGTTTTTTTGGAAGTTCACCATTACATTTTTGCTTGATTGACTCAAATTTCAATTTTTAAAAAGTAGGATTTCTTTGATTCATGCCTTAAAATCTCAGAAGGTAGGTGAACTATTCTGTCCATGGGGAACAACTGTTTTCTTATACCTTGCTTGATTAAGCATATAACTGAGTCTTTTATTTCTTATCCTTCAAATATTCATTTTCTGGTGTGAGCTAAAGAATATAATGTGTCTAATCTATATATATATATCTTGTAATAGGTGGATATTAACTTCTTAAAGTATAATTCAAAAAAATCTCAATTGAGGGGAATTTCTTTTAAATCCTGAAAAGTTAAGGCATTTATAGAATTCAGCATTTTATAATTATAATTAACCTGATTTATTTAAAAATATGCAAAGTAAACCAGATATTGGCCTTTTTCTGTTTGTGTCTCTGGAATTGACTGTTTTTCTTTGCTTCTACCAAAAGATTTAATTATGGAATAGTGATAATCCTATTAATATATGTGGACACCCTTTATGAGATTAACAGGTTCCTTCTCTGTAGTATTCAATTACATGTTTTCCAAAGAAGATTTTGCTCTTACCTGCGAACATCTTGTATACGATAAATATCAGATGATAGGACAACAACCTGGCAGAATATTGATTCAAAGAGGTCAGTACAATATAAAGAATAAACAGTCAATAGTATTTCATGGAAGAGATAAAAAGTAAATTAAAAGGTATGTTTTCTGGATATTTGACCTTGCATTAAGAATTCTATATAGAATATGATAGTATTACTGTAGAGGTCAAGAAACAAAAATCATAATGGACTAATACAGAAATTCCAAATTGCTAACATTGAGATTACCCCCTACACCTGCCCCCCAAAAAAGAGTAAAATTTGTATTGAATTAATACAAATTGGTATTTCCTGGGGTTGAAAGATTAAATCTAAGTCTGAAGAGATAGAGTAGAAGAACTTAATAAAGACCTTAATGTTTTGCTACCTGAAATAATTTTGTAAATTAAAGTATAATATTTCCCTTTAAATTTGATTATCTTTTACTATTCTGGAGTAGGTTTATTTTCCTCCCAAAATTTTCTCTGTTTTTAAAGAAACTAAGCTGTGATCATCATCACCTTATCATATTTTCTACTTCTAATTTCTTCCAGCAAGTTTTCAAAGAAGTTGGTTGGCCATGGGTTCCCTCTTCCAGTATCTCTGGAACTCTCCCTTAGAAGAAATAACCATAAACATCTGAGGTCTTTGAAAAAACCTGTTAACCTAGAGGTTTTGGAGCTACATTTGAAGGCTGATTGATGAGTTCTATCATTTTATCCCCCTGTCATTTTCTTGGGCATTAGAACACACACACACACACACACATTTTTTAACATGAAGAATCTTTTCAGAAATTGACACAGTATTAGTTCGATATATATATTCACTTATATTACCTCAGGTAGATTGAACCATCTAAAACTCAATTTCTTTTGATATATGAATATAAATGTATATTATACATAATCAAATGTATATTGATTATTTTGGTTGGTGTGGCTACTATCCAGAAACAGAGACTTAGAGAAGTTCTTGAGATTTATACTGTCATATGTTCTACAATTGTCTTAGGCAGTCAAATAAGTCAAGCCTCTGATAGGTGGTACTGATAACATTGTTTAACCTCTTTGAACTCAGTTTCCTCCTATGTATTGATAATATAGTAATGATAATCTAATTACTTAAAATACATGCTAACTATCTATTTCATAGAAATGATGTCGTGAGTCTTATCCCTTTTATCCTTCCCTGGTTAAACTATCTTAGTTTGTGGAACCAGTTAGGTCTTTTGAAATCTCCAGAGCCTTTCAAAATGACTATATCAAGCTCAAGTGCTTCCTTTGAGTTACTAGAACCTACCACATTCTTTTATTTATTTCTAGATCTGATCTTCTCTTCCTTGTGAACCCTATCCCACAGACTAGCTGAGAAAGTTATATTTCCCACTCTAAACATATCATTCCTTCCAGTTTGAAAAGAAAATCTCTTTCAGTTTAAGTATTTACCTTCTAAATATTCTAAATATTTAATAATATTCTAAATATTGAAATGTCCCTTATCATACATAGTTTAAATAATCTCTTATAGATGATTTAGTGCATTTAGAAAAATTATTCACCCCTGAGTTCTGTCTTCTTTGAATCCCCTTTGTGGAAGCATGGAATCTGAGTATACACAGGGATTTAATATATTTTGTAGTTGTGAGAAGGGGCTCTTACAAGAATGCAAAGTTTTCTGGGTCTTCACTGTTCTCTGTTGCGTATTGACTAAGGGAAGGCCCTCTTTCAGAAGTGATAGCTGAGGTAACATTGCAAGGTGGCATGCTGGAACCTAATGCTGTAGTACGTGGTCCAATAAGTTTCTCATGCTTGCTAAGCCACTGAAGGTGTTCAGAATATGTCACCCCCAAAGGTCACTTTGGCATATTGATTATTTTGAAATAATGGCACTTAAGAAACAGTAGGTGTAAGAAGGACATTCTGACCCTCCTTTGTCTTTCTGAAAGCAGGAGATAAAACTCCAGTGTGAAATGTATACTCCTTGCACCAAGAGGTAGAAGACATTCTTATCACCAGAGGCAGGGAATTTGGGGCCAAGAAATCTGTACAAAGTTTGCTAAGCTAACCTTTGTTTTCCTATTTACAGTTTCCATCATTTACTACCCCAGCTCAAACCTCTTTATTTTGTCAGTTCTTCACAAATTTATTGTTTCTTTGCCTAAAAGGTGTAAAAGCTTCCTGCTCTGGTCACTTCCCTGGATCTTCATTCTCTTGTGAAGGCTCCCACGCATATGTAAAGATTTGATATAATTCGTATGCTTTTTTTCCTGTTAATTTATCTTATATCATTTTAATTCTTGGGAACAGCCAAGAGACCGAAAGAAGGTAGAGGAGATTTTGTTTCTCCCCTACACCACAGACACCCTGGTTCCTGGGACCAGAAACTGAGCCTCAGACTGGCACTCACCAAAGCACGTAGGAACATCTGGGGCCCAGCACTACCTAGGCAGCTGAGGAAAAGCCAGGAAAAAGGCATCAGACTCATCTATACAGGCATTTCACATCTAGAGCCCAGGCCACTGCTCCTCACCTCCTTGGAAGTAATCACTAGCAGGCTTTCTCTTAAGACGTGGGTGCTTTGGCCTCAGACTTCCCCCAGACATGTGGATCTTCCTCTCCCCTTTCCCAAGGGGAAAGGGGGACATGCTCTCCTTCTTCTTCCCTCAAATCTCCGACCTAGAAAAAGCAGATTCTTCATATATTCCATGTCATCTACTGGGTCTTGTCTTTTCTGGCAGGTGTAAACTCCAAGGCCTAATATGCCCTGGGTTTTGTGGCATTAAGTAGATTTCAAATTTAGTATACTTTCTCTTACTGTAAAATGCTGGCATTTAAAAACAAAACCAAAACTATAATTTTCCTAAAATCAGACAAATAAATCAGCTGCTTAGTAACCTCTTTGTTCTGGAGGAAACTTCCATCTCCTTCTTAGGGTGATAGCTCAGTCTTGGAGCATAAGGCTCTGAGAGAACATGACTCATTTATTAAATGAAGAGGGTGAGCAATATTTAGAGTCAAAGTGTTATTGTTAAGACACTAAACAAGTTTGCACATATAAAAATGATCTTGAATAATTCACTAATTTAGATTTTTGTGGATATAATTCAATGGAGGATGAATAATGTTTGAAATTATTCTTATACCAAATAAGTACGTACATGTGTTAGTAGTGTATGATTTTTATGATGGCTTGTTTAATGGAAAAAATACAGACTGGGAATTGTATGACCTGCTTTGCAGTTATGTATAAGGCCAAATCTCTGCTAACTCTTAATAGCTGATGATTCCATAAAACACTTTTTAAAAAAGTTTTACTATGAGCTTATGTGAATAAAGTTGTTTTTCTTCCATTTAACAGTAGGTCTTTTTCCTCTCATTCCAGTCTTGCATCAGGTATGTTTCATGTAACAGGTCAACTGCATTTGGCAATGAATTAGCTGCTGTGTCAGACTTAATCGCATTTACCTTTTACGATATGACCATGCACACACTGCATCATATTACTCTGTTCCCAAAAATTGATATCTGTTAGCAGATATCTTGGAAGGTTGGGTTACAAAGGAACTAAATAGTGAATTCTGAGTAATTGTAATGATGGGAACAGAATAATGCATGCAGTTTGTCTGCTCCATGATGAGCCAGCAAATTTGTTTGTCCCCACTCATGTTCCATTAACTTTTTTCATAAAATGATTGAAACACAGGGATATATCCTTAGCCAATGTGAAAGTAGATGGTAAAAAAGCAAAAGGATATGCTGAGTGACATTGGTCATTAGCTGGAAAGACAGCACAATATTGTAGCAAATTTTTGTAAGTGATTAAATTGATATCTTCATCCATCAACACACCATATTTCTGGAATAGATTCAATTGTATTGGTACGTGTCACAAAAAAGGGCAAACACATTTCTCTGACCTCTGAAACTGCAGGGCACAGTTGTACCATTTCAAGAAGGAAAAACATTATGGTGGTTATATGGAACGTCATCTGTCAAAAGCTGTTGAGACTTGAGCAAATCACTTGATCTTGAGCTTTAATTTATTTTCCATCACTCTTCCCCTTGAATTATTACTCTGTTCCAGTCACTTCCATGTTTAACATGGATTATTTTCGTAAGAACCTTAAAATACAGGTGCATGGTGTTTTCTCATTCTGCAGACAGGAAAACTGAAGCAAGAGAACATATGTCTGCTGGCCAAGGGCATATAATAAATAGAAAAGCTGGATATAAAGTCAGGCAGTCTAGCTTTCAAATTCATGTTTTCACAATCAATACTTTAGCCTCAATGACTTCTGCTTATTTCAATATTCATTTGGAGAATGGACACCAATATTTTGATAATATGTCTTGCTACAGTGTCAGAACAGCTCAGGTACAGAGGCAAAAAAGACTTTGTCTATCCCTGGAGGCAGGCAAATTACAG
Source organism: Balaenoptera borealis (assembly GCF_965194805.1). NCBI lineage: Eukaryota > Metazoa > Chordata > Mammalia > Artiodactyla > Balaenopteridae > Balaenoptera > Balaenoptera borealis. The sequence goes on from NC_138871.1 coordinate 18,107,089, forward strand.
CCCTGGGGCTAATTCTGTCCCAGTATCTGTCTTTGTAAATAAAGTTTTATTGGGACACAACCGTGTCTATTCGTTTGTATATTATCTGTGGCTGCTTTTGTGCTACAATTGCAGAATCGAGTATTTGCAACAGAGATTGTATGGACTGCAAATACTGAAATATTTACTATCTGTCTCTTTGGAGAAATATGATGACCATTGGCAGTCTGTAGACTTTATTGCTCTCTCTTGAATAACTTGAAGATAACTGAACACCTAATACTTTAGAATGAACAACCTGTCTCATTCTAGCTTTCAGATGCAGCAGCAAAATTTCTAGCCCCGGGTGATGTAATGGGTCATCAGAAGTATCCAGCAGGCAATACACACATCACAGTGATGTTGTGGATATTAGGTAGAATACCAGGGCTAGGAGGAGCTGGAGATGGGAATCTGTGAAAGTGGATTCATTCATATATTGCCACAAATCATTTAGGAGGGCTTAATTTGTGACAAATTTTTGCAGTGAGCATTTAGGGCAAAGTGATGAAGGAGAAAAAAAATGTCTCCTGTATTCTTGTGGCTTAAAGAAGATCGCTGATGAGGTCATACCTAAGCCTGAAACCGTTATTGATTTTAGGGCAAACATGTTAATTTATATGTATCCAACATTTTAAAAAATGTGTGCATATATTAAACTATTTAAAGTGGAACATATTAGAAAATATACACCAATCTATTGTACCAAAAATCAATGTATGTACATTTCATATGTGTATTTATTAGCGATTTTAATACATATATTAAAGGAAGGAAAAATGGCTAGGGCAGTGATTCCCTGATCATTAAGAACTTTGATACAATTGCATATTTTTCTTGTTAATATAAATAAATAAGCGTGTCTACTAAGGAACTAAAAAAAGAAAAAAAAAAAGAGATCACTGAAAACAAGAGTCTGCCTTTCCATTATAATCCCCGGGGTTGACCATAGAAACAAACGTACTCCTTATGTATTCATTCACTTTGTGGAAGCTGTGCTAGATCCTTTCCTCCCTTCTCCACTCTGCATACCCATTCATTAGCATATTTCCTTTTATAGCTACTCTGGATTCTCCTGTGTTGCCTTGTTGTTCACCCTAATCACTGTTCCATCTCCTTTTGCCTGCTCCCCATTCTACTGTCCTACTGTTCCTGAGGCTAGGATTTCACAGGGAGTATAAATGAAACTGGAGGAGAGAGCACACCATGCCAGTCAAACTCAGTGAGATAGAATTATAAGATTAGTGGCTGAGAGTATGCAGTGGAGGCTATATATCTGGACTGAAGTAAAGAATTTGATGAAGTGTCTCATGAAGTTTCACATATAAAGTTGGTTCAAATTGCTTGGAAAAAGAACACTGTCAAAATGAGAACTGGCAAGGGCCTAAGAGGCAGAAATGAAGAGCTTCAGTCTGAAGTATGTGGAGTCCACAAATATCTGGGCTTGAATAAATTGGTAGATCATGGGATTAAAAAAAATTTTAGCAGTGATGTAGGAAAGAGAATGGAAATTGGGTTTATTATGTACCAAGATTTCAGAGAATATAATATAGTTCCACAAATTTCTCTCCAGCTCTGGCCCTTCCCTACTAAAAATTATAATCATTATTTTCATACAGACTAATACCAAAACCATTGAAGTTCATGAGGAATGTAGATAAAATTAAACCAAATCCAAGACATAGACAAAGCTTTTTTTCTCTTTTATATCCAAATGACTGCAATAGGTACTTTTTTCTGCAAGATTTCAAGATTCTGACTGTAATACTTTACTACTTCAGGCCTCGAAATCTCCTCTCCCCCTCCGAATTGCCCCATTGTTTCATTCCATATTCCTTATCACTTTTTAGTCTTTATAGACTTGATTGCCCAACCAGATTCATTCTCAGCATCTCCCTCTCGCCAACTGGTGTCACCTGGTCACTCAATTGTAGCCCACTTTATTTATTTATTTGTTCTTATTTTGCCTGTGCCACACGGCTTGTGGGATCTTAGTTCCCCGACTAGGGATCAAACCCCAGGGCTCGGCAGTGAGAGCGTGGATTCCTAACCACTGGACCGCCAGAGAATTCCCAATTATAGCCCACTTTAAACTCAGGACTACTTCCCAAGCTCTATTTTTGCTGTCTCTGCTGATAGGAAACAGCACATAACTCTCCCTGAAGGAAGACAACAGATTCATCTGGAACCATAGTTCTCAAATGTTCGTGAATGCCTGAATTACCCGGAGAGCTTGTTCAAAAACCAATGACTGGGCTCCGTCCTAGAGTTTCTGATTCAGGATTTCTGAGGCGGAGACTGAGAATTTGCATTTCTAACAAGTTTCCAGGTAATGCTCATACTTCTGGTCCGGGGACCACATTGGGAGAACAGCTGCTCTAGAACTCCAGGCTCTGTTCTCTTCTGTCACCCACACTCCTCATACTTATCTGACAGAAGTAACTTATGAACTCTGAGAATATCAGCCACTTTCTTGAAATTCTCAGGCAGAATTAAGAACAAACTTCTTCCCATATAAGATCTCTAATAATAAAGCCCAGTTTCTAGTTTCAGTCTCTTCTCCTGCTAAAGCCCTTGGATTCCAACCACTCTATACCATATACTATATATTAGCTAAACCAAACTATTTTTGAATCTCTAGAGATCTCTTGCCTTTCTTCCTGTTTTCTCTGCACATACTGATTCCTTTTGTTTGCCTGACAAAATGACTCTCAAGCATGGATTTATATAGACAATGTCACCTTCCCTGTAAATCATTCTCACTTTCCCTGAAAATATCAGGCGTTCATTTTCTACAGAACTTGCATTTACATGTTTCAGAGCACTTGTGCAATTGCTTTCTTGCTTGTCTTTCTCTAGGTGAGATATATATATTCCTTGAGTATGCTAAGGTGGATAGTTTAATAGTGAATACACAATCCCACAGCATCTTGCATAAAACCTGGCACATTTTTGGTTCTCTCTCTCTCTCTCTCCATATATATATATATATATATATATATATATATATATATATATATATATATATATATATATTTATTTATTTAAATAAATGATTTAAATAAATGATTCCTCCCTTATGACACTTCACCCTACATCTTCTCTGTGAGCCAGATCTTTCCTTTCTTTCTGATGCTTCCTCTGTACAACTTAAACTAACCAATGCATTATACTAGCACTAGTTATAGAAGGCAGAGGTTTTTTTCCTATCCTTAAAAATCCTGTTAGAAGTGTCTTAGCCTCACTCACTCTGTGTAGAGTCAAGCTTAGAATAATAACATGGTAATACTTTTTAATAATAACAAAAACAAACTAAACATATGATGTTTATTCTATTGCCTTCTTTTTATGCATTTGGAGATATTGCTTCCAATTAATTTCTCATGAATCTTGAAAACAATTTTATCACGTGAGTGCTGTTATTAGTTCCAAATTATAGATGGAGGAACAGAGAGATTAAATATGTTTTTCAATATCATACACATTGTAAATGGTAGTTGATGATTTTAGCTGAAGCAGTCTAGTTTAAGTACCCTGGATTTAAGCGCTATGCAAATATGTTCACAGACCCATGCTTGCAGATTAATATTATTTCAACATTTGCAAGATTCCTAGAACATTCATGCATTCTTGAATATAAAGTAGATTTCCCTTAAGAAATAATTTGTCCTACACTTTGTATGAGAGAAATAAGTTATCCAGATTGTACATTATGGGGTTTCTCAGTCTCAAGAAATTTTACTGGTGGCACAGTGTGATAAATCTGTGAAACAGGACTATGTTCATGATCCTCATTCTTCAGTTAGAATTTCTAGTTTTGTTAGAGGAAAGGGATAAGACAATTCCTCCTTTACTGCCAGAATCCAAAAAATAGAAAAGATTCTGGAAGACCTAAAATAGATTTTCTGATTTAGAAGATCCTAGAAGTCATAAGCTAGACTGAATGAGTGCAGTGGGACATAGGCTAGAATGAGAAGGTGCTAGAAGATAGGGTATTCAAATGGAGAAAATCCTGCTCAAATGATGATCTTGATTAGGACACAGGAGATCATTAAGTTATCCAACAAACTATATTCCTTCACAGCAAAATTAAAGATTGACCTTACTTTATGTCTTTGTGACCATTTTACTGCATCATATTTGTTATTTGTATTCTTCTCTTACACCATATAACAAAGAGCTTGATACTCTTATCTCATTAATGCCATCAGTATTCAAAAAGTGGCAACATTAGCCTCTTTTATGTAATCAAAATTATATTTTTAAAAAATGCTCACCTCTGTTCAGTTAAGCTCATTCCTGTGAATATTTGTAGAGTACTGTGTGTAAAACTATAAACGAGGTACTTATCACAGATGTGTGGATCAATAAGACTCAGTCTTAACCTTAAAGAGCTTAAAATCCAACAAAGAGGATGTTAGTGGTTTTGATGTACTTTAACAAAATTTCAAACCCAGTCAACTGCTAGAGCCCAGAATCTAAATCACTGCAGTAAACGGGAAGAATCCTTGCAAAGGAGACTGGCATGAATAAAGCATATTACGAAGATTAAATCAGGTGGCAATATTGAGGAAAATTTAAACTAGGAAGTGTCTGCAGAAGGTGTGAACTAGAAAGAGGAAGTGTGGAGCAGTACTCAAAAGCTCAGGGTTTTCTTGATTCAAATCTGAATCTATTTTCTTGCTATGTGATTTGGAGCAATTTGTTTATTCTGAGCTTCATTTTTCTTACTAGTAAAATGCAGAAGAGACCAACGTTACTGTGATGATTCATTGAGACAACGCATGTGAATTACTTAACAATGTGCCTGGCATTAAACAAGTGCTCAGTAATTAATTGTTATATGATTTTATTATTATTTCTGTTATTTTCTGTGGAGAGAAAGGGGGACAATTTATGAGAGAGATTATTGAAGGAGAATAAAAAATACAACATGCTGGCATGTGGAGAGAGGAGAAAGAAAGAGATATCAAGATGACTCTAAAATATTGATTCTGGGTAAATGGAGAAAAGCCTCATTAGTAGAAATAAGAACTACAGTGATTACTACTCCCTAAACCATCTCCTGACAACAGAACTAACAATAACAAAATGCAAAGATTATTTAGATTCAGCCTTTCATTATCTCCTTTTCAGATCCACCTGTGAAGCACTGGACTCCCAATTTTGGAAGAGCATAGCAGAGTTGACAACAGAGCAACAAATTTATGCTTATAAGTGACTCTGCTTTGGAGTGAAAGTCATGGTTACCAAGGAAGCCAACAAACAATTATTTATTTATTTACTTTTTCAAAATAAGTTTCATCTAAAATGCTTCTATTTTTCTTTCTTTCTTGTCCATTTCTAACAAGTTATATTCCCAGATTTTGCAATTCCAGTCTCAAAATATTCTTCCCCAAATGGTTATGTTGATTTATATATCCTGAAAAATTAAGGATTATAGGCTTCTGATCACAACTTATTTTGAATAGGTGGTAGTTTAGATAATGCTTAAAAAATTAAAAAGATAACCATGGCAACATTTTTTATGTCTTGAGAAAAAAAGTCAAAATCAATGTTTCAGTGATTTTGTGACTAAATAAAAACTGAATGATCCTTAACTATTGAGTAGTTTCAACTTCCCTGAGTCAAAGGAAGGGAAGAAATGTTGGCCAATAGAAATTTTATTCTTTCCAGTTTATAAACCTGGTGAACACATAGGAAGGCTTACTGACAAAGCTTAAGCTTTCTTCCCTAGGAAATTACATTGGGTTGATTGTATAAGCTACAAATTAAAAGGTTAATTAAAACTATAGTTACTCTCATTACACAGAGCAGAGATATACTTTATAATAATATATATGTAAAGAAAATATGTTTATAAGGATTGTGAAAAAACTTCTCTATAAAGTAGCACAAAGAGAACATAAATTCTTTCCTCAGTATACATCCATCCTGTGCCTGTCCAAGGAGCACCCAGGCCCTGCAGACTAACCTTCCACTCTGGGAACCAGGAGTGGTGATTAGCCCACATGGTGACAGTATTTGATTAGAAAATCTTTCTGGACATCTCCTTTGAGTACTTTAAGAAATGTCTGCTGGAGGTCTTCCCCGAGTATCCCATGCTGAAGACAGATCTTATCACCTGTACTTTTTAAGCCGTGCCTCTTAGAAATCCAGGTTCTTTTGTCTGTTCCCTCATTCTGTAAACTGGTATTGTGAAGAAGCTCTTCTCTACACATGGCCAAATGTCTATGTGCTCTATTTTCACCTATTTATTCAAGATCTTTTCTATGGATTAGGTTCTTTATTTATTATATGTACTTTGTTTTCTTGCTAATGGTTTTCTTCTGTTGGACCTTGATTGTCCCATCAACTTTTAACATTCCCAAACCTGTATTTTTTCTTGCCCTTAGATTACATCTCTACTGGATTTGTATCTTTCCCTGGGTTCAAGTTGTCTAGGCTCTTATTTGGACATGAGATTTTTTAAAGTATGTAAAAGCTATCTTACTCAGTCCCTTTCCCACAAATTCACATTAGCTCCCCCTTCAGCTAAATTTGGTTCCTTAACACTTTCAGGATGTTATTCTGAAACCTATTAAGCAAAAGTATATTGTCAGGATTTAACATCGGAAAATAGATTTAGATAAAGATGGCTCAAAACTGCTTCGTATAAATGAACTAGTTTTCTAGTTTTCCAATACTAGATTTCCTGGAAACAAAATCGCATTAAGGGGCAAATCACCACAGAGCCAAAGGATACCAAAGATTAGATATAAGGCTCTTCAGAAGCAACAATATTTCAATATTAATAACGGATCTTAAATTTGGATACAGTGAAGGTTCTGACATGACTCAAACCTTTCTATTTGAGAGATGTGGACTAATAGTATATACTGATCCCTTAAGAACCCCTGAAATTGAAGAATTTAAATAGGCAGTTGTGGCCCAGATATTATTTTTGATTCCTTGGTAACTATATATTAGACACAAAGCACAGAATTTCTGTGAGAATGGGGTGTGAATGTGTGTGTGTCCTCATGTATGTGCTGAGGAGGGAGTGTGCAAACATGCCCTAATGAGGACAAATACAATTTCATGTAGGATAAATTTGTTAAAATTTAGAACTGTACTTCCATTATTAATTGCTCTAAGCTTTGCTTCTGGGTTTGGGCTCTTTTAATAAGTCTAATCTCAATGAACAATGCCAGAAATTTCAACATTACATTATCTTAATTTCATGTGAAACTTCCATCTTGGTTAAAATGAAATTATTTTTAAAGAACTTTGTGTATTTAATTTCAGATTATTTTATGAGTATGGGATTAACTGAGAGGAGAAGGGAGAATGGAGTGGAGGACGCTAGGTATCTTATATTTTGAAGAAACAACAGGAGGAGAAGTAAAGAAAATGGAGATCCTGGCATTATATGTGATTTTCAACAAGACTCAATTTCTCCTACCTCTTTAACTCTAAAAAAAAAAAGGCTGCACTTTGGAAAATGAAATTACCAAGTACCTGTTTTTGTTTCTTTTCCAATCACCATTTTCTTCTCCTTTTCATGTCCTAGTGCTGAGATCCCAGGGTCAGCTTAATTTTTGTAACAGACTTGTGTCGTTTGAGTGAGTCTGTTGCATCATTGAGTGACTCCAGCTTTAGAATATAATTTATTAAATTAAGCTAAAATTTGACTGTCTGTATCCAGTTCTTTCCTCTGAGGCAATTCAGAACAATCAAATTCCTGTACTTGAGAATTTTTCAAATAATTGATGGAACTGTCATGTTATCATCTAGATACTTACTATTAATATTTTCCTGGGTTTAACATGACACTAAAATCCAGGTTGACAGACTCTTCATCAGTATTTTTAAAATAAGTCTATTATTTTGGCACCATGTGGATATGACCCTATTGGTTCCTGAGATGAGAATATTTCCTTCTTCAGAACTTCTGCCTAAAAGAAACATAACATTGAAAAGATTTAAAATTTGAGTAGAGCCTTACATGCCATGGAATCATCAAGGGAAGTGCTAAATTACATTTTTCAAATATTTTGGAGATTACTGAATTGGAAAAAATAACATATATATGGTCAGAAAGTCCAAAGGGATAATTTTGTTTATTGGTCACTTGAAAGCAAAATTCAAGGCTAAAACTTAAAACTATTTAACAATATTCTGCCTTATAAAGATGAATTTATCAACCAAATTTTGTGGGAAAAATATTTTTTTAGAAATAAGATGACTTTGTTTTGGCTTAGGTTATTGTTTCATATATCTTCTCATGACATCCCATGTTATTTTTGTAGATCTTATTAAGTTTCAGCTCTGTTTATTTTATAATTATTTTATGGGTTTTGGCATAGTTATTGAAGAAGTAGAAACTATAACAATCACTACACTGATAGAAAAACAGTATCATAGATTAGACAATGGGTGTGGACATGTTAAGAAAACTAGCAATCAGCTATTAAAACAAACAAATTTTATCTGTTCATTCTTTTAAGAAGAGCCTAGCTCTGTGTTTTCAATATTTAAGGATCATGTTTGAATCAGGAATACGAAGAATGTTTATACCCTTTTTTGCCAAAAAAAACTTTGAAAATATTATCTGCCATTTTGTTTAAATACCTAGATAAATATTCATGTGAAGTTAAGATTTCTCTTTGACAAATGACAAACAAAATTACAGACAACTGACAGAGTAAATGAACATATTTGTGTCTGAAACCAATAACAATTAACATCTATAATTTACAGTAAACTCTTAAAATCAACAAGAAAGAAATACAAAATATCCAATATGAAAAAAGTGGAAGAGTTTAAGTGGGAAATTTATGAAGGGAAAATAAACAGCCCTCATAGTGTTAGTCACCTTGGTTAAACAATAGTCTGTTGATGGGCACTTGGGTTGTTTCCATGTCTTAACTATTGTAAATAGTGCTGCTATCAACATTGGAAAGATATTTATAAAGGAATATTACTTAACCTTGAAAGGATGAAATACTGCCATTTGCAGGAAAAGGGATGGATGTAGAGAATATTATACTTAGTGAAGTAAGTCAGAGAAATACAACTACTATATGATATCAATTATATGTGGAATCTAAAAATAATACAAATTAATCTATGTACAAAACAGAAATAGACTCCCAGACATAGAAAACAAACTTATGGTTACCAAAGGGATAATTTGTCATCCCTTAATTTGTTCCAAATTAGAGTAAGGGATTAACAGATACAAACTACTATACATAAAATAGATAAGAAACAAGGATTTATTGTATAGCACAAGGAATTACATTAACTATCTTGTAATAACCTATAATGAAATATGATCTGAAAAAATAACTGAATCACTTTGTTGTACATCTGAAACTAACACAATATTTTAAATCAACTATACTTCAAAAAAAGTAGTCTACCATAAAAGGTGTGTGTGTACATACACACTATATATATATATATATATATATATATATATATATATATATATATATATATATTGGGAAGGAATACATAAACCTGTCTTTGTTCATAGATGACATGTTCATCAAATAGAAAATTCAAAATAATTGACAAAAAAAAAAAAAAAAACCCTCATGTAACTAATAAGTAATTATAGAAAGGTTGCAAGATAGAAAGTTGATGTACAAAAGTCAGTTGCTTTTCCGTCTACCAACCATGGACATAAGGAATTTGAAATTAAAAACACAGTACCATTTATATTAGCACTCCCCCCAAAAACTAAGTATTTAGGTGCAAATATGACAAAATCATATAAGATCTATATGAAGAAAACTACAAAATTCTGATGAATGAAATCAAGGAAGAAATAAATGGGGGGATATTCCATGTCCATGGATAGGAAGACTCAATATTGTCAAGAAGTCGGTTCTTTTCAACTTGATCTGTATATTCAATGAAATCCCAATGAAAATCTCAGCAAGTTATTTTGTGGATGGATACTGACAAACTGATTCTAAAGTTTATATGGAGAAGCAAAATACCCAGAATAGTCAATACAATGTTAAATGACAAGAACAAAGTAAGAGGATTGATCCTACCAAGCTTCAAGACTTACTATAAAGCTGCAGTAATCGAGACAGTGTGGTATTCCAGATAATGGAATATTATTCAGCACTAAAAACAAAGGAGATATGAAACCATGAAGACGTGGAGAAACCTTAAATGCATAATAATAAGTGAAAGGAGTCAATTTGAAAAGGCTCCATGTCAAATAGTATGATTCCAACTATTTGACACTCTGGAAAAGACTAAAATATGGAGACAATGAAAAGATCAGTGGGTGGGGAAGGGGGAAATGAATAGGTAGAACACAGAGAATTTTTAGGACAGTGAAAATAGCTTATTTGATACTATAATGATGGATATATGTCATTATACATTTGTCCAAACCCATAAATTGTACAAAACCAAAAGTGAACCATAATGCATACATGGACTTTGGATGATAATGATGTGTCAGTGTAGGCTTATCAATTATAACAAACATACCACTCTGGTGGGAGATGTTGATAAGGGGAGAGGCTATGAATGTGTGGGGGCAGGGAGTATATGGGAAATTCCTTTAGGTTTACCTCAATTTTATTGTAAATTGAAAACTCTAAAATATAGTCTTTAAAAAATTAGTTTTGGACATGAGGAATATAAAATGTAAAATAGGAATATAAAATATTCAACTTAATTTATCATTAGATAACTGTAAGTTAAAATGATCATGAGCTATTACTATATACCTGTTAGAGACAAACATTAGAAAGTTCAATATACCCAACTGTTGGCAAGAATTTGGAGCAACAGGAATACCTTTGTATTGCTAATGGTTGTGATATCCGGTGACATTTTGTCATATGAAGAGTATGTATACACCATGATAGAGCAGTCTCAACCTTAGGTGTGTTCCAGGAAATACTTTCACATAGTAATTTGTGATGGATATATGCAGGGAAGGATGTGGCACCTAATATAGCAAGGAAATAAAGACAATCTAGATGTCTATCACCTGTGGAATAGCAAATAGGTTTCAGGAATGCATGGAATGGAATCTTGTGGAAGAGTGCAAAGAAATGAGCCTGATAGACATAGGGCAACATAGATACATTTTTGTAAACTGTATTGACTAAAGTAAGAAGACAAGATTTATAGCACAATATTCTTCCTGTAAATTAAACAAAAATATTAATGCCATATATTTTACAAATATCCAGTGGAATGAATTGGTGCTTATATAGGTATGTGTCAGTATGAATGGGGGTGGGGTTCTGAGAGGTAGATCAAAAAGTAGACAAAGATAGAGATAAGATAGAGAGAGAAATACAGATACAGATAGAGACAGACAGATAAAGATATAGAGATGGAGTTAGTAGATAGAGATAAAGACTGAACTAGCATCAGGTACTTATGAGCATAGTGTACCACATACTGAAAATTATGATTAAATCAATGCTGTGTACATGAAGGGGAAATCAAAAAATCCTCTTAGAATTAGGAGCCAAGAAAACTACTTTTCCCTTCCTGAAGTATTGGGTTGGCCAAAAAGTGCCTTTGGTTTTTAAGTAAAAATAAAAGACACATTTTTCATTTTCACCAAGAACTTTATTGAACAATGTATTCACCCTTTTGTTCCACTACATTCAGCCATTTTTTTCAGGTAACTTCATAATTCCATCTTCCCAAAACTTTTTATCATTTTGAGCAAAGAACTGTTCCAGCTGCCTTTTACAGTCTTCCAGGGAAATGAATTTTTTTCCATGAAGAGAATTTTCTAAAGACTGAAATAAATGGAAATCCAAAGGTTAATATCTAGTGAATATGACAGATGAATTAGAACTTCCCAGTCAATCTGTAACAGTTTTTGCCTGGTCATCAAAGAAACATGTGGTCTTGCATTATCCAGACGAAAGATTATGCCTTTTCTGTTGACTAATTCTGGAATCTTTGCACTAAGTGCTGCTTTCAATTGGTCTACTTGGGAGCAGTACTTGTTGGAATTAATTGTTTGGTTTTCCGGAAGGAGCTCATCGTAGAGAACTCCCTTCCAATCTCAATATGTACACACTGTCACCTTCTTTGGATGAAGCCTAGGCTTTGGTGTGGTTGGTGATGGTTCATTTCACTTACCCCACAAACTCTTCCATTCTACATTATTGTCCAGTATCCACTTTTCATCGCCTGTCACAATTTGTTTTAAAAACGGAAATTTTGAGACCTTCAAGATGGCGGAGGAGTAAGACACGGAGATCACGTTCCTCCCCACAAATACATCAGAAATACATCCACATGTGGAACAACTCCTACAGAACACCTACTGAACGCTGGCAGAAAACCTCAGACTTCCCAAAAGGCAAGAAACTCCCCCACGTACCTGGGTAAAAGGAAAAAAAAGAAAAAACAGAGACAAAAGAATAGGGATGGGACCTGCACCAGTGGGAGGGAGCTGTGAAGGAGGAAAAGTTTCCACACACTAGGAAGCCCCTTCACTGGCGGAGACAGGGGGTTGGTGGGGGGAATCTTCAGAGCCACGGAGGAGAACACAGCAACAGGGGTATAGAAGGCAAAATGGAGAGACTCCCGCACAGAGGATCGGTGCCAACCAGCACTCACCAGCCTGAGAGGCTTGTCTGCTCACCGGCCGGGGTGGGTGGGGTCTGGGAGCTGAGGCTCCAGCTTCGGAGGTCAGATCCCAGGGAGAGGACTGGGGTTGGCTGCATTAACACAGCCTGAAGGGGGCTAGTGCACCACAGCTAGCAAGGAGGGAATCCAGGAAAAAGCCTGGACCTGCCTAAGAGGCAAGAGACAATTGTTTCAGGGTGCGTGAGGAGAGGGGATTTAGAGCACCACCTAAATGAGCTCCAGAGATAGGCGTGAGCCGCGGCTATCAGAGTGGATACCAGAGACAGACATGAAATGCTGAGGCTGCTGCTGCAGTCATCAAGAAGCTTGTGTGCAAGCACAGGTCATTCTCCACACCTCTCCTCCTGGGACCCTGTACAGCTCACCACAGCCACGGTCCCGTGACCAGGGACAACTTTCCCGGGAGACTACATGGCACACCTTAGGCTGTTGCAACATCACACAGGCCTCTGCCACCACAGGCTCATCCCGCATTCCATACCCCTCCCTCCCCCTGGCCTAAGTGAACCAGAGCCCACTAATCAGCTGCTACTTTAACCCCATCCTGTCTGAGCAAAGAACAGATGCCCTCAGGTGACCTACACACAAAGGCAGAGCCAGATCCAAAGCTGAACCCCAGGAGTTGTGCGAACAAAGAAGAGAAAGGGAAATTTCTCCCAGCAGCCACAGGAGGAGCGGATTAAATCTCCACGATCCACTTGATGTACCCTGCAACTCTAAAATACCTGAATAAACAATGAATCATCCCAAAATTGAGGCAGTGGACTTTGGGAGCAACTGTAGACTTGGGGTTTGCTTTCTTCCTCTAATTTCTTTCTGGTCTTATGGTTATCTTAGTTTAGTATTTAGAGTTTATTATCATTTGTAGATTTGTTTATTGATTTGGTTGATCTCTTCCTTTTTTTATGTGTATATAGATATATATATATATTTTCTTTTTCTCTTTTTTGTGAGTGTGTATGTGTATGCTTCTTTGTGTGATTTTGTCTATATAGCTTTGTTTTTACCATTTTTCCTAGGGTTCTGTCTGTCCAATATTTTGTTGTTGTTGTTTTTTAGTAGAGTTTTTAGTGCTTGTTATTATTGGTGGTTTTGTTTTTTGGTTTGGTTCCCCTCTTCTTTCCTGCTTTCATTTCTTAATTACTTTTTAATTTTTTTATTTTTAATATTTTTTATTTTAATAACTTTGTTTTTTTCTTTCGTTCTTTTGTTTTTTCTCCCTTTTGTTCTGAGCTGTGCAGTGGACAGGGTCTTCATGCTCCAGCCCTGTGTCAGGCCTGTGTCTCTGATGGGGGAGAGCTGAGTTCAGGACACTGGTCTACCAGAGTCCTCCCGGGTCCATGTAATATCAAATGGTGAAAGATCTCCCAGAAATCTCCATCTCAATGCAAATACCCAGCTCCACTCAATGACCAGCAAGCTACAGTGCTGGACACCCTGTGCCAAACAACTAGCAAAACAGGAACACAACCCCACCCATTAGCAGAGAGGCTGAATAAAATCATAATAAGGTCACAGACACCCCAAAACACAGCACCAGACATGGTACTGCCCACAAGAAAGACAAGATCCAGCCTCATCCACCAGAACACAGGCACCAGTCCCCTCCACCAGGAATCCTACACAACACACTGAACCAACTTTAGCCACTGGGGGCAGACACCAAAAAAAAGGGAACTACGAACCTGCAGCCTGTGAAAAGGAGACCCCAAGCACAGTAAGTTAAGCAAAATGAGAAGACAAAGAAACACACAGCAGATGAAGGAACAAGGCAAAAAGCCACCAGACCAAACAAATGAAGAGGAAATATGCAGTCTAACTGAAAAAAAAAGTATTCAGAGTAATGATAGAAAAGATGATCAAAAATCTCGGAAATAGAATGGAGAAAATACAAGAAACGTTTAACAAGGACCTAGAAGAACTAAAGACCAAACAGAAAATGATGAACAACACAATAAATGAAATTAAAAATTCTGTAGAAGGAATCAATAGCAGAATAACTGAGGCAGAAGTACGGATGGGTGACCTGGAAGATAAAATAGTGGAAATAACTATCGCAGAGACGAATAAAGAAAAAAGAGTGAAAATAATTGAGGACAGTCTCATAGACCTCTGGGACAACATTAAGCACACCAACATTCGAATGATAGTGGTCCCAGAAGAAGAAGAGAAAAAGAAAGGGACTGAGAAAATATTTGAAGAGATTATAGTTGAAAACTTCCTTAATATGGGAAAGGAAATTGTTAATTAAGTCCAGGAAGAACCGAGAGTCCCATACAGGATAAATCCAAGGAGAAACACACCAAGACACATATTAATCAAACTATCAAAAATTAAATACACAGAAAAACTATTAAAAGCAGCAAGGTAAAACAACAAATAACATACAAGGGAACCACCATAAGGTCAACAGCTGATATTTCAGCAGAAACTCTGCAAACCAGAAGGGAGTGGCAGGACATGTTTAAAGTGATGAAAGGGAAAAACCTACAACCAAGATTACTCTACCCAGCAAGGATCTCATTCAGAATTGACGTAGAAATTAAAACCTTTACAGACAAGCAAAAGCTAAGAGAATTCAGCACCACCAAACCAGCTTTACAACAAATGCTAAAGGAACTTCTCTAGGCACGAAACACAAGAGAAGAAAAAGACCTACAATAACAAACCCAAAACAATTAAGAAAATGGTAAAAGGAATATACATATCAATAACTACCTTAAATGAAAATGGATCAAATGCTCCAATGAAAAGACATAGACTGGCTGTACAGATACAAAAACAAAACCCTTATATATGCTGTCTACAAGAGACTGACTGCAGACCTAGGGACACATACAGACTGAAAGTGAGGGGATGGAAAAAGATATTCCACGCAAATGGAAATCAAAAGGAAGATGGAGTAGCAATTCTCATATCCGACAAAATAGACTTTAAAATAAAGACTATTACAAGAGACAAAGAAGGACACTACATAATGATCAAGGGATCAATCCAAGAAGAAAATATAACAATTGTAAATATTTATACACCCAACATAGGAGCACTTCAATACATAAGGCAAATGTTAAGAGCCATAAGAGGGGAAATCAGCATAACAAAATCATAGTAGGGGACGTTAACACCCCACTTTCACCAATGGACAGATCATACAAAATGAAAATAAATAATGAACACGAGCTTTAAATGATACATTAAGCAAGATGTACTTAATTGATATTTATAGGACATTCCTTCCAAAAACAGCAGAACACACTTTCTGCTCAAGTGCTCATGGAATATTCTCCTGGATAGATCATATTTTGGGTCACAAATCAAGCCTTGGTAAATTTCAGATAATTGAAATCATATCAAGTATCTTATGTGACCACAACGCTATGAGACTAGATATCAATTACAGGAAAAAATCTGTAAAAAATAAAAACACATGGAGGCTAAACAGTACACTCATAAATAACCAAGAGATCACTGAAGAAGTCAAAGAGGAAATCAAAAAATAACTAGAAACAAAGGACAATGTAAACAGGATGACCCAAAACCTATGGGATGCAGCAAAAGCAGTGCTAAGAGGGAAGTTTATAGCAATACATACCTACCTCAAGAAACAAGAAACATTTCAAATAAACTACCTAACCTTACACCTAAAACAATTAAAGAAAGAAGAAGAAGAAAAAAAAAATCCCAAAGTTAGCAGAAGGAAGGGACTCCTAAGGATCAGATCAGAAATAAATGAAAAAGAAATGAAGGCAATGACAGCAAAGATCAATAAAACTAAAAGCTGGTTCTTTGAGAAGATAAACAAAATTGATAAACCATTAGCCATACTCATCAAGAAAAAAAGGGAGAAGCCTCATATCAATAGAATTAGAAATGAAAAAAGAGAACTAACAACTGACACTGCAGAAATACAAAGGATCATGAGAGATTACTACAAGCAACTATATGCCAATAAAATGGACAACCTGGAAGAAATGGACAAATTCTTAGAAAAGCACAACCTTCAAGAATGAACCAGGAAGAAATAGAAAATATAAACAGACCAATCACAAGCACTGAAATTGAGACTGTGATTAAAACTCTTCCAACAAACAAAAGTCCAGGACCAGATGGCTTCACAGGTGAATTCTATCAAGCATTTAGAGAAGAGCTAACACCCATCCTCCTCAAACTCTTCCAAAAAATTGCAGAGGAAAGAAAACTCCCCAACTCATTCTACGAGTCCACCATCACCCTGATACCAAAACCAGACAAAGATGTCACAAAGAAAGAAAACTACAGGCCAATATCACTGATGAACATAGATGCAAAATTCCTCAACAAAATACTAGCAAACAGAATCCAACAGCACATTAAAAGGATCATACACTATTATCAAGTGGGGTTTATCTGAGGAATTGAAGGATTCTTATATACGCAAATCAATCAATGTGATACACCATATTAACAAATTGAAGGATAAAAACCATATGATCATCTCAATAGATGTAGAAAAAGCTTTTGACAAAATTAAACACCTATTTATGATACAAACTCTCCAGAAAGTAGGCATAGAGGGAAATTACCTCAACCTAATAAAGGCCATATGTGACAAAACCACAGCCAACATCGTTCTCAATGGTGAATAACTGAAAACATTTCCTCTAAGATAAGGAACAAGATAAGGTTGTCCGCACTCACCTCTATTATTGAAAATAGTTTTGGAAGTTTTAGACACAACAATCAGAGAAGAAAAAGAAATAAAAGGAATTCAAATTGGAAAAGAAGTAATAAAGCTGTCACTCTTTGTGTATGACATGATACTATACATAGAGAATCCTAAAAATGCTACCAGAAAACTACTAGAGCTAATCAATGAATATGGTAAAGTAGCAGCATACAAAATTAATGCACAGAAATCTCTTGCATTCCTATACACTAATGATGAAATATATGAAAGAGAAATTAAGGAAACACTCCCATTTACAATTGCAACAAAAAGAATAAAATACCTAGGTATAAACCTACCTAATGAGACAAAAGACCTGTATGCAGAAACCTATAAGACACTGATGAAAGAAATTAAACATGATATAAACAGATGAAGATACAATGTTCTTGGATTGGAAGAATCAATACTGTGAAAATGACTATACTACACAAAGCATTCTACAGATTCAATGCAATCCCTATCAAACTACCAATGGCATTTTCCACAGAACTAGAACAAAAAATTTCACAATTTGTATGGAAATTCAAAAGACCCCGAATAGCCAAATCAATCTTGAGAAAGAAAAACGGAGCTGGAAGAGTCTATACTACAGTCTATACTACAAAGCTGCAGTAATCAAGACACAATGGTTCTTCCACAAAAATGGAAATATAGATCAATGGAACAGGATAGAAAGCCCAGAGATAAACCCATGCACATATGGTCACCTTATTTTTGATAAAGGCGGCAAGAACATACAATGGAGAAAAGACAGCCTCTTCAATAAGTGGTGCTGGGAAAACTGGATAGCTACATGTAAAAGAATGAAATTAGAACACTCCCTAACACCATACACAAAAATAAACTCCAAATGGATTAAAGACCTAAATGTAAGGCCAGACACTAAAAAACTCTTAGAGAAAAACACAGGCAAAATACTCTATGACATAAATCACAACATGGTCCTTTTTGACCCACCTCCTAGAGCAATGGAAATAAAAACACAAATAAACAAATGGGACCTAATGAAACTTAAAAGCTTTTGCACAGCAAAGGAAACTATAAAGAAGACGAAAAGACAACCCTCAGAATGGTAGAAAATATTTGCAAATGAAGCAGCTGACAAAGGATTAATCTCCAAAATTTACAAGCAGCTCTTGCAGCTCAGTACCAAAAAAACAAACAACCCAATCAAAAAATGGGCAGAAGACCTAAATAGAGTTTTCTCCAAAGAAGATATACAGAGTGCCAACAAACACATGAAAGGATGCTCAACATCACTAATCATTAGAGAAATGCAAATCAAAACTACAATAAGGTATCACCTCACACCAGTCAGAATGGCCATCGTCAAAAAATCTACAAACAATAAATGCTTGAGAGGGTGTGGAGAAAAGGGAACCCTCCTGCACTGTTGGTGGGAATGTAAATTCATACAGCCACTATGGAGGGGAGTATGGAGGTTCCTTAAAAAACTATAAATAGAACCTCCATACGACCCAGCATTCCCACTACTGGGCATATACCCTGAGAAAACCATGATTTAAAAAGAGTCATGTACCACAAAGTTCATTTCAGCTCTATTTACAATAGCCAGGACCTGGAAGCAAACTAAGTGTCCATCGACCAATGAATGGATAAAGAAGATGTGACACATATATACAATGGAATATTACTCAGCCATAAAAAGAAACAAAATTGAGTTATCTGTAGTGAGGTGGATGGAGTTAGAGTCTGTCATACAGAGTGAAGTAAGTCAGAAAGAGAAAAACAAATACAGTATGCTAACACATATATATGGAATCAAAGGGAAAAAAAAAAAAAAGGTCATGAAGAACCTAGTGGTAGGACGGGAATAAAGACACAGACCTACTAGAGAGTGGACTTGAGGATATGGAGAGGGGGAGGGGTAGCCTGTGACGGAGTGGGAGAGTGGCATGGACATATATACACTGCCAAACATGAAGTGGATAACTAGTGGGAAGCAGCCGCGTAGCACTGGGAGATCAGCTCGGTGCTTTGTGATCACCTAGTGGGGTGGGATAGGGAGGGTGGGAGGGAGGGAGATGCAAGAGGGAAGAGATATGGGAACATATGTATATGTATAACTGATTCACTTTGTTATAAAGCAGAAACTAACAAACCATTGTAAAGCAATTATACTCCAATAAAGATGTTAAAAAAAAAAAAAAGAAAGAGAAAAACAAATACCGTATGCTAACACATATATATGGAATCTAAAAAAAAAAAAAAAAAAAAAAGGTCTGTAGAACCTAGGAGCAGGACAGGGATAAAGACGCAGACATAGAGAATGGGCTTGAGAACACGGCTCAGGGGAAGGTTTAGCTGGGACAAAGTGAGAGTAACATGGACATATCTTTGCTACCAAATGTAAAATAGCTAGTGGGAAGCAGCTACATAGCACAGGGAGATCAGCTCAGTGCTTTGTGACCACCTAGAGGGGTGGGATAGGGAGGATTGGAGGGAGATGCAGGAAGGAGGAGATATGGGGATATATGTATATGTATAACTGATTCACTTTTTTATAAAGTAGAAACTAACACACTATTGTAAAGCAATTATACTCCAATAAAGATGTTAAAAAATAATAAAAATAAATAAATAAATAAATAATTAAACCAGAACTTTTCATTACATTTCAGTAGAGAATTGCCTGTGGAAATACGGTGAAGAAGGTGTTTTTTGCTTACCTTATGTGGAACCTAAACGTCAAAGCTATTAACATCACCGAGCAAGTGCAAATGATTTTCAATGCTTTATTTGGATATCTTGAGTATGTTGGCTATCTGCCGCATGGTATAACGTTGACTGTTCTTAATTAATGTCTTGATTTGATCGCTATCAACTTCAAGTGGTCTACCTGACCATGGAGCATTGTCCAGCTAGAAATATCCAACACAAAACTTCGCAAACCACTTTTGACAAGTTCAATCAGTCCCAGCCCCTTCTCCATACACTGCACAAATCTTTTTGTGCATTTCAGCTGTGTTTTTACCTTCCTTGGAATTACAACTCATAATATTCTGAAAATGTTGCTTTTTTTTCCATCTTCAATATTAAAATGGGTACACAAAAATTTACCAATTTTGATGTCTTTTTTAAAAATGCATGCTGATATGATAGCTGTCACACACAATCTAACAAAATTGTCCCAGATGAAGTTAAAGACAACTAAGTATTATTAGAACCATCTTACAGAAAAAAACAAACATTTTAGCCAACCCAATATATGACTCCTCTCATTGTTTCATTGATTTTCTTTCTTTCTTTTTTTTTACTGGTTGGACATTATAGAGAACCTATTTTGAAAGGAGTTATCTAGATGATAAAACAACAGCATTGAGTAACACTGGTCCTTTCTCCAAGGTCTCTCCTATCTACTGGGTGCACTTGAATATCTTTCCACTTTATTAATACCTGGTGTTCCTCCTCTAACTATGTGCAGGAGGGGGGAAAGTTATCACTAATGATACAGCAAAACTGGACAGAAAAGTTTTAGTAAAATAAGACATTAAACTTATCTAAAAAAGAAGTGACCAATATTATCTGAAAGACCAGAGTTCATTGATTCATTGATTCATTGATTGTTTGTTTCTTTTTAACAATGGGCACCAGGCTCTATGGAAGTTTTCCACTTGCCAGCAGTGCAGAGGGATAGAGTTTCAAGAGGGGAGGTGACTAAAGAAGGTCAGAAGATGAAGGAATTCCATCCCACTATCTGAAGTCAATGGCACATTGGCTGGAAAGAAACCCAGGGGAATAAGATGTGTTTTCAACCATTTTTATGGCTGGCAATAAATGCAATTGTTTTCTTTTTTATAATGATCTATACTAGCATTCCTTCATAGAAATAAAAAAGTGATAAAAATTAAAATTTGTCCTAACTTGGAGATGCCTATCTTCAGAATCATTCTTGAGGGAAGAGATGGGAAGGGGAAGTTAAAAAATAGGGGAACAATTATAAGGCTGCACTAGGCAGAGTTGAATACAAATCATCTAGCTTCAAGCCCAGAGCTCTTTCTAATATATTTCAGCTGTGTTTCCAAAAGTGATAATATATTCCAAAGCACTCTGTAAACTGTAAAATACTAAACAAATGGACAGAATTAGTTTGTTGATATACCAGCTATCCAAAAATTATTCCTCAACTCCAAATACTGCATAATGCATTCAGTTTGGTTACTCGGTAGACGATATATCAAATTCCAATTTATAGTTGAATGTTTTATAAGAAAACACAAAACCAGTGGCAAACTGGACAAATGTTCTGCAAAACATGTGGCTTGACTTAGTTATATTTAATGAATTCTACCATGCTTATATGACAGATATCCCCCAACAGAAAAAAACTTAGGGAAATAAATTTATAGACTCACTATCCCTGATCTAACTTGTTGAAGGCAAATTTTAGCCTTCAGTGTGAGGGATAGGTCTAGGAAAACTCTGAAAATATTCATCAGACTCATCACTTGTCACAATTTTTCCTGATGCCCAGGCTGCCAAGACTGCACAGTTGAATTTATGTTCAATTACAGTAATTTTACTAGCTGAAGTATTTGGCATATTTATAACAAATTCCCTCCATATAATATTTGAATTTAACATTTAAATTTAAGTGGCCTTATTTTAAATGTCTTTTATTATAAACAAACTCAAAAAACTTTTAAAGGAGATATAAATTAAAGCCTCAATAAACAAAAAATTAAAGGAATAAACATGGTTTTGGTGAGAGAGTTCGGGATGAGAACAGAGACTGTCCTGTCTGTATTACAGATATAGTAGTCAGAAAAAGCTCTGGTTCAAAGAATAGTTGCAAAAGGAAGAAGAAGGAAGGAAGGGAGGAAGGCAGGTAAATGGAATAAAAACAAAAAGAGTTACATTTCTAAAATACAAGTATAGACATCATATCATTGAACTTTTATTGTATTTGAGCAGCTCATCTAAGAGTTTCATATATTTTATGGCACTTAATGCTTACACTAACATACTAGTCATTATTTTTTTTGTTCTTTATACTAAAAATGAAGAAATTGTGGAGTATTTCTCCCATAGTCATACCCTCAGCAAGGGGCAGAGTCAGGAGTGGCCATAATGCTGTTTGACCACAAAGCTCTTTTATAAAGACAAAATTGGTCTCAGAAAAAAAATGAAGATAATTACACATCAGTGTAATTGGAGATATTTTTTTGGAGAAAATGAATCAAACTGTGAGGGGGGAACATGGGAGTGTTTTAGGAAGGAGAGCAGCATGATTGACAGAGCAAGGCAAGGATTGGTAGGCAGGGAAGCCATGTGACAATATGAAGATAACCTGCACACTGTTCATTGCATAGTCCCAAGTTTAAGTCATTTTGTTCAGAGATTTTATGTCAATGCATGAACTGAAATATGATTTATTTAACATTTCTTTATACTGACTTTCTTTTTTCCTTGAATAAACATTCATAAAGAAAACACTGTAGCACATTTACAAACAGAAAACATGCTTTAGTAGTAGGAAATCATAACACAAGGTGAGAGCAAAGCAAGTTTCTGAATTCTAGCAAGAAATTGATGCCTGAACGCCTGCCTAAGATTCTGAGTCTGGAGTCTGCTTTTTTTTAATTTTAACAGAATATAATAATGATGTTAATAATGACTAGTTGAATCTGAGCATATATCATGTGAGCCATTCTGTTTTCTAAATACTTTATGTGGGTGTGATGCCACATTTAATCCTGACAACTGCTTGAGGTTGGAGCCTTTATTATCCCTTCTTTAAGGATAAGGAAACTACAACTTAGAGTTTTGTTTAGTGAGTAATAGTAAAGAGAGATAGTAAAGATAGACTAGCCACAAACTAAGTCTTTCTACTCTATAAATGAAAGGAGTTTAAAGAAGATAGGGAAGAAGCTGCCTTTCTAACAAGGAGATTCGATGTTGTGCACAGATAATTCCTAATACTACATGTTCTTAGCACTTATAAAGAGCCACAGAAAAGAATCCCAGTAAGAATTATGTGGAAATTTCTATACCAAAAATGAGTGTTGGGGAAACAGTGTGACAAATTGAACAAGGAGTGAAATCCCAGGCATTCAGAAGGAACAGATTCAGTAATAGAGTAGTATGCCCCTACCTGCCACCATTTTGTTTTTTTTTTACTGAGAAAATGTCTTCTACAAATGTTTGTTTCATAGGCTGATTTATGGAGAGTGTTTGTGTTTCTCTGTAGGTGTTACTAGAACAGATTCATGGAACATTTATGAATCACATGGGTCCTGAATTGCAAAGGAATGAGATCTAGATCCATATGATCATTTCTGCACAATGCAGTTAACTTTACTAATGAGAAAATAGAAAGCATTTAAAAGGCTCCACTACTTTCCTCTCTTCTAACAAGTGAGTTTGCAACGCATCCCAAGTCATAATACCCTGAGTTGGTGTTGCAGTCTTCAGGGAGGGGGCAACTCACACAGTCCGTGTAAGAGGAGTAATCCTTTTTAGGGAGAAAAAGACAGAAGCATGTAGATTTCCATTCTCCTAAGAAGAGTTGGCCTTAACAAATTGATGTTTCGTCACCCGTACCACCAGGTTAGTCGCAGAGAGCTTGGTGCCACAGAAAGCCATTTACTCTATGTGATTTGGTGTGTAGCAGTGTCCTCTGTCCTCAAACCCTACATAATGCTTAACAGTTGTATCATTAGACATTTATTATATACAAAAGTGCTATGTTTGAGACATAATGTACTTAATATGATCAACAAATAACATCATACTGCCATGGTGAAGATTAACTGCCCTCTGGGGATGATGCAGTCATAGGGCAGTGGGGAGTGAGGGGCATGGTTAGGACAATGTGTTGCTAATGAGAAAAAGCACAAGACATTGCCATATTTAAAACCCCTGAACGTACTGCAGCACGTTAATGAGAAAGAAGTGATGTATATCTCTGTTAAGTGTAGGGTCTTTGAAAAGTATGGGCAGGCCAATAAATCAGTTAATTTCATCTGTGTACATAGCAAGTACAAGTAAAATCCAGGCCCCATAGTCCTTCTGTGGCAATAACCTCTGCTGAAATTATTTAGACATATGTGCCTATACTTTAGATACCATTTCTGTCTGCTAGCAAGGAAAATTAACAGAATGATCATCTTTTGCTCATGTAAGTGAGCAGTGCTCACCTACATTAATGGCTTGTTTCCTTCCTCCTAATATAGCTCTTCCAAGGCACAGGGTGAGGTTTGAGTCAACTGGGTCATATGAAACACGGTGCTTATTCCTATCGTAGCCCTACCTATTCAGAATTATCATACAAAAAAGAATAACCACAGGACAAGGCAGCCAAATGAAGGATCCACTTACGAATTGTTACAAAACTTCCGGGGCAGTAGAGATTTGAGTAAGCATGGTGCCAGGGAAACTTCACAGAGAAGCAGGAAGGATGCCCACATAACACATCACAACAACACAAATAAATGCATGGTGGTCAGGGAAAAAGTGTCTAAAACTCCACTTTCCTAAGGTCTTTTCTTGATGAATGTCCTCAAAGCATTTTCTAAAGTCTCTCTCTCTCTTTTCTTTTCTTTTCTTTTTTTTTCAAACCTCTCATGTTAGAGGACAGACCAAAGCCGAGGAAAAGACAAACCAATATGCATGATGAGTCATCTGGGAACCTGTGTTGCTAAGGCAACAGTTTCATAAAGCAGAGGGAGGGAAGGGAATGTTACTTACCAGCAAATGATTGAATCATATCTTCCTCTCATAAAAATGTGTTAGCTTGAGCTGGTGTAGCTCAAAAGTACCTATAGTCCTGTGGATATCTTCACAACAGTTTTGTGGATTCAACTTTCTCTAACGAAGCACAACTGATTTTATGCTAGCAACCAACAATTTAGTTTTCTTAATGTACTCATATTGGTAATGGATTCTAACAGAAGCCCCTTTCATTTTCTTTACTAGATAGATATATTTATACAAGAGCATTGCTATTCCATACAGATCCATTTTTCCAACACCTGTTGAAACTAAAAGAAGATGCATGCTTTCAGAAACAGTTTTACCATCCTGGACATTCACATCTTTAACCATGGTGATTAAACCCACATTCAGTACTTTCCCCAAAGGTCTGTAAATGATAGTATAAGTTCCATAAACTTAAATACACTGCTGTAAGGTTAAGAGAATATCACTGTTAATAATGTTCCTTAGTGCACTTGTAATTTCCTTCTAAGAGTTATTGGCTGAGGGACATTCCCAAGCCATATGAATATATATTCTCTAGTCATTATGGAAGTTCCAATTTGAGCAACGGTATTCTCATATTTTACTATGGGCTGCATGGGGAGCACAAATGCTTTCAGTTTGCCTCTCTTTTTTTAAAATCATCTTCAGAGAGGACCAATGTGGCATGCAAAATGAACTCCCTTCAAAGTTGATATTTCTTGAGAATGGTTCTGCACTCATTTAGGTTTATTTTCCAGTTAGCTTGGATCATTAGGCTTCTAAGTTGTCATCATTCAAGACATTTTTATAACTTGGTGCCGGGTGGCTGCTCCTGGAAAATTCTTGGTCCCATTTTACACCTTAACATGCAAATCTGTGTCATCAGGATCTCCAAGCAGTAAGAAGACTTAACTTGTGAATTTGGAAAGGGAAGAGACTCCGGGGGGGTTTATCACAGACAAGGCATTTACACTCTGATGGAACAAGTAGGAATATTGCAAAACCTTTTCTGATTCCTATTCAAGAATCCCACCAAATAAATCCTACTGTACACTACTGCTCAAATCCCACATCCTCCATGCAATTGCCCATGGGAATATGCAATGCAATCTCCCTTGTCTGAGCATTACCTAGATTTTAATTCTGTACCATTCAGTCAGGCAATATATAAGAACCTTATCACCTATTTTATGTTGGAAATAATTGAGAGTTTCTTTAGAGAGTGAATTATTTTGTTGTTTTGGGTTTATTTGTTTGTTTGGTATGCTAAACACTAAAATCTAGTCCTCAAGAAAAGTTTAAGAATGTAAGTATTCTGTAGGCTATTCATCAACTAGTCAATGAAAAAAAAATATGTGTGTGTGTTTGTTTGTGTGCATGTGTGTATGCCACATATAATAACCAGAAAAATTAGGTGAATTTTCATGTCTATAGGGCTAGAATGTGGCAAAGACAGGAACTTGAAGCCAGATAAATTACTTATAACTGTGGAGGGAGATCCTTGATAGCTATATCATGAACTTTTGAGGAATCTCGTATAACTCTAAAATAAAAATTTGAAGATATCTTTGACATTTCTAAGCTATTTACTGTCAACTGTGATCGATTGCCAATTTCTGTTAATTTATAGCATTATGGTTCACTGAAGGTCTAGGTACCGGGCATTGCAAGATAGACTTTACATCTATTGTCATATTTTGATAATTTATAGCAGTCCTCTGATATGGGTAATAGTATCCTTATTTTATAGATGAGATCTAAGGCTTGAAAAAGGTTGATAGTTCTTCTTGAGATCATATTGTCAGTAAGCTGAGGATTAGGGAAATCAATGGAGGTCTGTCTGTCTTCTAAAGCCTGAGTTTATCCTTTTTTGCCACATTGCCTTGAATTCTAATCTTTTCACTATCTCATTCCTTTCATCTGCCTCTGATTCCCTCAAGCCTTTCTCTCTCCTCACTTCTGTGTAGTTATCATTGTTCTTTGCAAGAACTCTCTGTATCCGGTGACTCCCTATCCCAAAGCTATATGTTCACCATTGTCTATGCAATTACTCTGATGCATAGTCCAGCTTCATTATCCATTTCCCTGATCAGAATCTTTTAAATGGGTAGTTCATTGATGTTTGATGAATAAAACCTGAAATATTTATCCTGACATGAAAGACCAGTCCTAAAGTTAATTCCAAATACTGTCTTCTACAACTTTCTTTCACCTTCAAATTCCTTTCAAGTAGAAGGGCAGATCTGGTGTATAAACTGTGCATCTCATGCACATTCTGATGTCACATCTTTTTCTGACTTTCTTCCCAAATCCGTTTAATGACAAACCAATCTCAGTTGTAATGCCTCCTCTCTCATCTCACTGAAATTGGAAGTTCTCTACCCTTTATAAATTCCCATAACATTTGTTCTATTTCTCAGTTATGAAATTTATTATCTTTTACTTTGCAACACCGTGTTCATGTATGATCTACTCAATTATCCTAATAGATTTTTGAGTGACTGAGACTTGATTCTGCTTGCCTCATTGAGTTCTACCAGTTCTGGGTAAGACTTTGGGCCTCCAATCTACTCTAGAGTGATCAACCATCGTGGCTTACTTGGGACTGTCTCAGTTTTCCTGGGACTGTTCTACTTTTAGCACTGTATAACATGTGCCTTGGGGAATCGTCTCAGTCCCAGATAGATGAGGATGGTTTGTCATCAACTAGCCATCTGATAATTATGCTTCTTCTCTATATTTGGTTTTTAATAAGCATGCTTGCCAAGTTCTATCTGATTAGTGACCTATATCTTACTTTTCTAGACTAATCATAGTATTCTTTTCTCCAACCTCTGCTAACAGAGCCCTGCCAATTTTTCTCTTCCATAATAATATCTTCACATCATATTTTTTTTTTCTATTCACAGGGCTTACACTTTTAATTTTGTGTGTGTTATTTCTTTGTTGATTATCTTCAATGTTATATTACTCTAATCAAGATGTTGTTTCTAGTATTATGCAGATCATAAAAATTTTTCAACTCTGGGCATAATAGTTTCTAGTCTAATTCTTCAGCGGTCCAACTCTAATTTGTATAATCTCTCTCTCTTTTTTTTTTTTTTTTTTAATCTTGAGGAAGGCTACTATATTTGAGACTTGATTCAAAGAACAAGCTTCAGATGCATTGGTCCATGTCTGTGAATTTCACATTCTACACTTGGGAAAAATCATTAATAATAATTTCCTATTGGTTTTTTTCAGAAAATTAAACAAGGTAGAAAAAACCATAAATACATATTTCAGTGCCTGGTGCATTATAAGTGTTCAGTTAATCATAATTTATCAACAGGGTGTCATTAACAAAAAGAGAAAATGCTGAGTTTTCCAGGGACACTAATTTCATGCCATGCACCTCAGAGACTTCGGAGTCACTGGACTGCAAGCCATAAAGGAGTCACACTTAAAATTGAAAGTAAAGGAGGAACATTCAGCAGATCCCATCTCCTTGGTTGGAGTAAACTAATCCCACTCCTATTCTGTTGGTGATTCTTTTCACTTCAATCCTTGTTGCTAATTTGACAGAATATACTGTAGTGAGGTTCACCCTGAAGTATAAAGTGACACAAAACAAAATATCTGAATCCACTTCGAAAAAAAAATCTCCCACAGGACAAGGACTAGGGTAAGGCAAGTGAGATATCTGCCTCAGGCACACTTAAATTGGAAGTTCCAAAAGAATAGTAGTCAAGATAATAATTCTTAATACAATATTTTTTTAAAAAATCAAAATTATAGCAAGAATTATGATGAACAGTAAATCACATTTTAAAATGGAGATGTGATCTGTTATTGATTTTTCCTTTTTCCCTAGGTTCCAGTGTGTCTCCTCACACCACTGATCTCCCAGTACAAACACACAGAAAGTATACAAGAAACTAGACTCAGAAAAATACATTTGAGAAGTTATGATATTAAGTACAAGCATAAAAAGTATTCCCTTTGTGAATTTAGCTTAGAATTTTATATATTTCGTTTCTAGGAGCAAAGTGAAGAAGACTATTTTGATGGGCCTTGCGTTGATTATTGCCTCTGAAACCCTCTGCATTCAGGGGAACTGGAGAAGCTTCTAATGTTTGCCTGGGATCTGTTAGGAACACAGAGCTCCACATATATGATCTTATTTAATCCTCATAAGAACTTATCACTATTTTGTAAGTCAGGAAAGTGAATTTCTTGGAGGCAAAACAACTTTCCCAAATGGGAAGTGTGTTGACTTATCAAGATTTGTCTAACTTCTAACCAAGTGATATCTTCTAACCACCTTTTGTTTAGATTGTTCATGTCTTCAGGTAGAGTGAAATTGAAGATGTCTAGCTATACCAGCCATCTGATCTTACTCATTCTTACTTATTCATTCTTTCTCCCTCTCTCCCACTCACTCACTCTAACTAGCTTATAGGACTTGGCAAATATTTCTCCCAGTACGTCTTCAGCACCATCTCCTATTTTACAACTTGATTCCTCCAAATAACCCATTAAGCATATATTTTAAGATTCTGGAGCATGTATCCTTGCTGACCTGTACTTAAATATTTTCATATATGTTCTTTTGTATTTCTTGTTAACAGCCCTTCAAATATCTTAAGTATCTCTTGACAGGCAAGAAATCTGTCTCATACTAATTTGTTAATTTTCTCCCTTTATATCAATGGAGTGCTATAGAATAAATGATTTAGTGAATCTTTCATTTAATATTTATATTATCATTCTATGGTAGCTTATTTGGATATAGAAAAAATTAAATTTATCTTATAATAGAACTCAATATGGATAATAAGGATGTTTTAATACCTCCTAGACAACAGGGCTAAATGTCTTTATTTTGCCAAATGAAGATTTACTTTTTCACTGGGGTGAATCTCACCATGGCCAGGAATTGTCAGCTGGTTTGCCAAGTGACCTCAACTAGTTAAAAGGATCTGCCCTTGGCTCTCTGCCACAATGCAATGCAATGATGACAAAACCACTTCCAGAGAAATGACTTAACATGTGAAGTGAATGAAAGATTTCAGGGTCCCAGGATGTCACTTCACAAATTACATTCTATAGTGCTATGGCTATTCCATATAAAAGTCTGAGAGGGCTGAGTTGTCTTTGGTGAATTACAGACTGTTGCCTTAGGAAAATTTACTCAACAGTGATAACACTGAAATGGAGAGGGTGAACAAGCTGGAAAATAAATGATCGTTGAATAAAAGGCAGTGATGGAAACCTTGGCCTGTCTTTCATAGGAGAGATTTAGTAAAAAACATCTCAAAGAGCTTGAATATAACAGAAAAAGAAGTGACAAAGAACCATGCACCTCTCATAGATTTTCACATCTCTCTCTGGCCTCATAAAGGTTATCTGCACTAAAAAAATTTTTAATAAGATTTTCAAATGGAATTAATACATTTGATTTTAATGTTTCTCCATAAGTTGTAAAGTTTTTATTGGGTTTTGCTCCATTTGACTTATGATTTTTTTTATTTGCCCATTTCCTTCACATAACCACAAAACCTCAATATTTCACATGTGGATGTTGATGGTTTTAAAATCTGTGGACAATTTGATGCAATTTACCTTTCCTACTCTTCCTTGTCCCAGGCTTGTTAATAAGGACTAAGATCAAAGTATGGTATAGACCAGGATGAAAAAAAAATCAGGTTGGAAGAGAAATTGAAGATAAACTGTTCAAGCTCCTGAGGATGACTCTGATGGGGTGAAAGGGGAAGTAAAAAATATAAAATAACATGAAAGGGTTGATTCAGCCATTGATATCTTGAGTTGGGAGAGCAAGCGGTCATACTGGTGGGTTTGACTGTGAGTTTCATGCCCAAGCCAAGGCAGGTGAGATGGAAAACTCTGATTTGGGAGCAACATGGGAGCCTGGAAGTCAGTCTGAGGGCATTGGAGGACCCCAGGTCTAATCAGTAGCAAAGGATACTCAAAAACAAAATGATGCTGGGAAAAAATTCATTTATCTATCATTTATTCTTTCAACAAATGTTTATTGATCACTTACCATGGACCAGATTCTAATCTTATCTTGAGGAATAAGTTGGATAAGGAGTTCTAAGTTCTGTGCAGTGAGAAGCTGAGGCTGTACTCTACTTCTTTCTCTATCTCTGGTTTCTACAGAGGGGCAGGGCAGAGGATCTAGGTAGAGGTCTTGAATGAACTAGGGGGAAGAAGTGGAGAAGGCAGAGGTGACAAAATGAACAAGGATTGGACAATGCAAGTGGGGCAGGGAATAGCCCTTTGTATAGTTCAGCAGTTATTGAGGTAAATTTCTTATTTTTTTAAAATTTAATTTTATTTATTGTTTTATACAGCAGGTTCTTATTAGTCATCCATTTTATACACATCAGTGTATACATGTCAATCCCAATCTCCCAATTCATCACACCCCCACCCCCACCCCCCTGCCACTTTCCCCTCTTAGTGTCCATACGTTTGTTCTCTACATCTGTGTCTCAATTTCTCTCCTGCAATCCGGTTCATCTGTACCATTTTTCTAGGTTCCACATATATGCGTTAATATACGATATTTGTTTTCCTCCTTCTGACTTACTTCACTCTGTATGACAGTCTCTAGATCCATCCACGTCTCTACAAATGACCTAATTTCGTTCCTTTTTATGACGGAGTAATATTCCATTGTATACATGTACCACATCTTCTTTATCCATTCGTCTGTTGATGGGCATTTAGGTTGCTTCCATGACCTGGTTATTGTAAATAGTGCTGCAATGAACATTGGGGTGCATGTGTCTTTCTGAATTATGGTTTTGTCTGGATATATGCCCAGTAGTGGGATTCCTGGGTCGTATGGTAGTTCTATTTTTAGTTTTTTAAGGAACCTCCATACTGTTCTCCATAGTGGCTGTATCAATTTACATTCCCACCAACAGTGCAAGAGGGTTCCCTTTTCTCCACACCTTCTCCAGCATTTATTGCTTATAGATTTTTTGGTGATGTTAATTCTGACTGGTGTGAGGTGATACCTCATTGTGGTTTTGATTTGCATTTCTCTAACAATTAGTGATATTGAGCACCTTTTCATGTGTTTGTTGGCCATCTGTATGTCTTCTTTGGAGAAATGTTTATTTAGTTCTTTTGACCATTTTTGGATTGGGTTTTTTGTTTCTTTAATATTGAGCTGCATGAGCTGTTTATGTATTTTGGAGATTAATCCTTTGTACGTTGATTAGTTTGCAAATGTTTTCTCCCATTTTGAGGGTTGTCTTTTGGTCTTGTTTATGGTTTCCTTTGCTGTGCAAAAGCTTTTAAGTTTCATTAGGTCCCATTTGTTTATTTTTGTTTTTATTTCCATTTCTCTAGGAGGTAGATCAAAAAAGATCTTGCTGTGATTTATGTCAAAGAATATTCTTCCTATGTTTTCCTGTAAGAGTTTTATAGTATCCGGTCTTACATTTGGTCTCTAATCCATTTTGAGTTTATTTTTGTCTATGGTGTCAGGGAGTGTTCTAATTTCATTCTTTTACATGTAACTCTCCAGTTTTCCCAGCACCACTTATTGAAGTGACTGTCTTTTCTCCATTGTACATCCTTGCCTCCTTTGTCATAGATTAGTTGACCATAGGTGTGTGGGTTTATCTCTGGGCTTTCTATCTTGTTCCATTGATTTATGTTTCTGTTTTTGGACCAGAAGCATATTGTCTTGATTACTGTAGCATTGTAGTATAGTCTGAAGTCAAGGAGTCTGATTCCTCCAGCTCCGTTTTTTTTCCCTCAAGACTGCTTTGGCTATTTGGAGTCTATTGTGTTTCCATACAAATTTTAACATTTTTTGTTCTAGTTCTGTAAAAAATGCCATTGGTAATTTGATAGGGATTGCACTGAATCTGTAGATTGCTTTGGGTAGTATAGTCATTTTCACGATGTTGATTCTTCCAATCCAAGAACATGGTATATCTCTCCATCTGTTGGTACCATCTTTAATTTCTTTCATCAGTGTCTAATAATTTTCTGCATACAGGTCTTTTGTCTCCCTAGGTAGGTTTATTCCTAAGTATTTATTCTTTTTGTTGCAATGGTAAATGGGAGTGTTTCCTTAATTTCTCTTTCAGATTTTTCATCATTAGTGTATAGGAATGCAAGATATTTCTGTGCATTAATTTTGTATCCTGCAAATTTACCAAATTCATTGATTAGCTCTAGTAGTTTTCTGGTGGCATCTTTAGGATTCTCTATGTATAGTATCATGTCATCTGCAAACAGTGACAGTTTTACTTCCTCTTTTCCAATTTGTATTCCTTTTATTTCTTCTTCTTCTCTGATTGCCATGTCTAGGACTTCCAAAACTATGTTGAATAATAGTGGTGAGAGTGGACATGCTTGTCTTGTTCTCAATCTTAGAGGGAATGGTTTCAGTTTTTCACCATTGAGAATGGTGTTTGCTGTGAGTTTGTCGTATATGGCCTTTATTATGTTGTGATAGTCTCCCTCTATGCCCACTTTCTGGAGAGTTTTTATCATATATGGGTGTTGAATTTTGGCAAAAGCTTTTTCTGCATCTATTGAGATGATCATATGTTTTTTATTCTTCAGTTTGTTAATATGGTGTACCACATTGATTGATTTGCGTATATTGAAGAATCCCTGCATCCCTGCGATAAATCCCCCTTGATCATGGTGTATGATCCTTTTAATGTGTTGTTGGATTCTGTTTGCTAGTATTTTGTCGAGGATTTTTGCATCTATATTTATCAATGATATTGGTCTGTAATTTTCTTTTTTTGTAGTATCTTTGTCTGGTTTTGGTATCAGGGTGATGGTGGTCTCATAGAATGATGTTGGGAGTGTTCCTTCATTCATCTGCAATTTTTTGGAAGAGTTTGAGAAATATGGGTGTTAGCTCTTCTCTAAATGTTTCATAGAATTCACCTGTGAAGCCATCTGGTCTTGGACTTTTGTTTGTTGGAAGATTTTTAATCACAGTTTCAATTTCATTACTTGTGATTGGTCTGTTCATATTTTCTATTTCTTCCTCATTCAGTCTTGGGAGGTTACACCTTTCTAAGAATTTGTCCATTTCTTCCAGCTTGTCCATTTTATTGGCATAGAGTTGCTTGTAGTAATCTCTTAAGATGCTTTGTATTTCTGCAATGTCTCTTGTAACTTATCCTTTTTCATTTCTAATTTTATTGATTTGAGTCCTCTCCCTCTTTTTCTTGATTAGTCTGGCTAATGGTTTATCAATTGTTTTTATCTTTTGAAAGAAACAGCTTTTAATTTTATTGTTCTTTGCTATTGTTTCCATTGTTTCTATTTCATTTGTTTCTGCTCTGATCTTTATGATTTCTTTCCTTCTGCTAACTTTGGGTTTTGTTTTTTCTTCTTTCTCTAGTTCCTTTAGGTGTAAGATTAGATTGTTTATTTGAGATTTTTCTTGTTTCTTGAGGTAGGCTTGTATAGCTATAAACTTCCCTCTTAGAACTGCTTTTGCTGCATCCCATAAGTTTTGGATCATTGTGTTATCATTATCATTTGTCTCTAGGTAGTTTTTGATTTCCTATGTGATTTCTTCAGTGATTACTTTGTTATTTAGTAACGTATTGTTTAGCCTCCATATGTTTGTGAGTTTTACTTTTTTTTCCCTGTGATTGATTTCTAATCTCATAACATTGTGGTCAGAAAAGATGCTTGATATGATTTCAATTTTCTTAAATTTACTGAGGCTTGATTTGTGACTCACGATGTGATCTATCCTGGAGAATGTTCCATGCGCACTTGAGATGAAAGTGTAATCTGCTGTTTTTGGATGTAATGTCATATAAATATCAATTAAATCTATGTGGTCTTTTGTGTCATTTAAAGCTTGTGTTTCCTTATTAATTTTCTGTTTGGATGATCTGTCCATTGTTGTAAGTGAGGTGTTAAACTCCCCCACTATTATTGTGCCACTCTCAATTTGCTCTTTTACAGCTGTTAGCAGTTGCCTTATTTATTGAAGTGCTCCTATGTTGGGTGCATATATATTTATAATTGTTATATCTTCTTGGATTGATCCCCTGATCATTATATAGTGTCCTTCCTTGTCTCTTGTAACATTCTTTATTTTAAAGTGTATTTTATCGGATATGAGTATTGCTACTCCAGCTTTCTTCTGATTTCCATTTGCATGGAATATCTTTTTCCATCCCCTCACTTTCAGTCTGTATGTGTCCCTAGGTCTGAAGTGGGTCTCTTGTAGACAACATGTAGATGGGTCTTGTTTTTTATCCATTCAGCAGGCCTGCGTCTTTTGGTTGGAACATTTAGTCCATTCATGTTTAAGGTAATTATTGATATGTATGTTCCTATTACCAGTTTCTTAATCGTTTTGTGTTTGTTTTTGTAGGTCCTTTTCTTCTCTTGTGTTTCCCACTTAGAGAAGTTCCTTTAGCATTTGTTGTAGAGCTGGTTTGGTGGTGCTGAATTCTCTTAGCTTTTGCTTGTCTGTAAAGCTTTTGATTTCTGTGTCGAATCTGAATGAGATCCTTGCCGGGTAGAGTAATCTTGGTTGTAGGTTCTTCCCTTTCATCACTTCAAGTATATCATGCCACTCCCTTCTGGCTTGTAGAGTTTCTGCTGAGAAATCAGCTGTTAACCTTATGGGAGTTCCCTTGTATGTTATTTGTCGTTTTTCCCTTGCTGCTTTCAATAATTTTTCTTTGTCTTTAATTTTTGCCATTTTGATTACTATGTGTCTCGGTGTGTTTCTCCTTGGGTTTATCCTGTATGGGACTCTCTGTGCTTTCTGCACTTGGGTGGCTATTTCCTTTCCCATGTTAGGGAAGTTTTCGACTATAATCTCTTCAAATATTTTCTCGGGTCCTTTCTCTCTCTCTTCTCCTTCTGAGACCCCTATAATGTGAATGTGGTTGCGTTTAACGTTGTTCCAGAGGTCTCTTAGGCTGTCTTCATTTCTTTTCATTCTTTTTACTTTAATCTGTTCTGCAGCAGTGAATTCCACCATTCTGTCTTCCAGGTCACTTATCCATTCTTCTGCCTCAGTTATTCTGCTATTGATTCCTTCTAGTGTATTTTTCATTTCAATTATTTTATTGTTTATATCTGTCTCTTTGTTCTTTAATTCTTGTAGGCCTTTGTTAAACATTTCTTGCATCTGCTCGATCTTTGCCTCCATTATTTTTCCGAGGTCCTGGATCATCTTCACTATCATCATTCTGAATTCTTTTTCTGGAAGGTTGCTTATCTCTACTTCATTTAGTTGTTTTTCTGGGATTTTATCTTGTTCATTCATCTGGTACATAGCCCTCTGCCTTTTCATCTTGTCTATCTTTCTGTGAATGTGGTTTTTGTTCCACAGGCTGCAGGATTGTAGTTCTTCTTGCTTCTGCTGTCTGCCCTCTGGTGGATGAGGCTATCTAAGAGGCTTGTGCAATTTCCTGATGGGATGGGCTGGTGGTGGGTAAAGCTGGCTGTTGCTCTGGTGGGCAGAGCTCAGTAAAACTTTAATCTGCTTGCCTGCTGATAGGTGGGGCTGGGTTCCCTTCCTGTTGGTTGTTTGGCCTGAGGCGACCCAACAGTGGAGCGTACCTGGACTCTGGGAGGGCTTACGCCAAGGAGTACTTCCCAGAACTTCTGCTGTCCATGTCCTTGTCCTCACGGTTAGACAGAGCCACCCCTGCCTCTGCAGTAGACCCCCCAACAATAGCAGGTAGGTCTTGTTCAGTCTCTGTGGGGGTCACTGCTCCTTCCCCTGTGTCCCAATGTGCAAAATACTTTGTATGTGCCCTTCAAGAGTGGAGTCTCTATTTCCCCCAGTCCCGTTGAAGTCCTGCAATCAAATCCTGCTAGACTTCTAAGTCTGATTCTCTAGGATTTCCTCCTCCCATTGCTGGAACCCCAGGTTCGGAAGTCTGACGTGGGGCTCAGAACCTTCACTCCAGTGGGTGGGCTTCTGTGGTATAAGTGTTCTCTAGTTTGTGAGTCACCAACGCAGCAGTTATGGGATTTGATTTTATTGTTATTGTGCTCCTCCTACCATCTCATTGTGGCTTCTCCTTTGTCTTTGGATGTGGGGTATCTTTTTTTGGTGAGTTCTCGTGTCATCCTGTCAATGATTGTTCAGCAGTTAATTGTGATTCCAGTGTTCTCACAAGAGGGAGTGAGAGTACGTCCTTCTACTCCGCCATCTAAGAGGTAAATTTCTTTTAATTATTCCTATGATCGCTGCTCACAATTCTGTAAATGAGGACACTTTGAATAAAAGTTTAATAGTTGAGAAAAATTTAAGGAAGATGGTGGAGGAGTAGGAGGACATGGAGTTCATCTCTCTCCACAGATGCATCAGGAATACATCTATAGATGCAACAATTCTCACAGACCACTGGCTGAACACTAGCAGAAGACCTTGGACACCAGAAAGGACTATAAAGACCCCTGCATAACTGGGTAGGATGAAAAAAAGAAGGGAGAAGGAGGAGGAGAGGAAGTGGGACAAGACCTGCACCCTGAGGCAGGGAAGCTGAAGCAGAGGAGAGATTCCAAAATATGGGAAGCCCCCTCTC
Source organism: Balaenoptera borealis (assembly GCF_965194805.1). NCBI lineage: Eukaryota > Metazoa > Chordata > Mammalia > Artiodactyla > Balaenopteridae > Balaenoptera > Balaenoptera borealis. The sequence goes on from NC_138871.1 coordinate 18,144,718, forward strand.
TGAAAGGGAAACCCTCTCTCTGATGGGGAAATCAACTGGGACAGAAGGGAAGCATTTGAAGCTGTTGGAAAAAGGTGAAGGGACTGATCCACTGAAGATGGGACAGAGTCAGAAATACACAGATGGCCCATACTGTGGCCCTACTTGCCCTGGACCTGCAATGTGTGTTCACAGGTGTGCAAGGGGGCTGAGAGCTGGAGCGTGGGGATTGTAGAACAGGCCCAGACTAGGAACTGCCATTGGCTGTAGGGAGACGGACTGAGGGGATGGGAGGGAGGAAATCCATAGCAGGGAATGCCTACAGAGGAAGAAGGGACTGCCATGGAAGTGGGACACTACTGCTGAGTCACACGCATGGGAATGAGCCACTATTGTAGCCTCTCTCTCCCCACATGTTGGTGCTTGACAACGGATAATACAGGAAGCCCCCTCAGGGCTGGCCCTCACACGCCTGTTGCCGGGAGCCAGAAAAGGCCCTCACTAGGGCCATAGCTCTTGTGCTGTGGTTGCCAGCTTCCCTGCGCATTTGGTGTCAACGGGGCTCCTACTATCCAAGCAGTCATACCACCTCTGCTCCCTGTCCTCACTGGGGCAGACCCAAGAGCTCCAAAATAGCCTCAGGACCAGACTCTTGTGGGTAGGCCACACACAGAGGCGGGGATAAAACCAAAGCTGAACCCCAGGTATGGGGCGACTAAGGAAGAAGATCAAAAATCTATCCATCAGCTGTACAAGCTGTATATTAAATCCCAGAGATGAGCCAGGTAGTCCCTGCATCTATGAAATATCTGAGTAGACAATGAGTGTTCCCACAAATAAGAATGGTCTAGCTCTGGCAGCTATGGACTTTGGGGGCATACATATGTAGGAATTGGGCCAGATCAGAGTCTGAGTTTTCCCCACAGGGCCCACAGCAGGTCCATAAACAAGAGGCAGAAGAGGGCTTCTTAGGGAGGCAGAGGTGGGCTGTGACTCACGGCATGTGCAAGGAAACTTACAGCTGAGACTCCAGGGAAACATAACTATTACTATTAATTTTATTATGTTTTGATTTGTTCTGTTATTGGTTCTGGCTGGTTTTTTTGTTTGTTTTCTTTCTAATTTTTGTTTTATTTATTTATTTTAGTCTTTTGGGATCTTCATGTTTTATAACTTTTTTTATTTTTAATATATTTTTATTTTTTTATATATTACTATTTTTACTTTGCTTTTCTGTTGTTCTGTGTTCTTTTCCCTTATTTTTTTCTTCTACTTTTCCTTTAATTTTAAAAAATTTTTTCTATACTTCCATTTTTACTTTGCTTTTCTGTTGTCCTGCATTTTTTCCCTTTTTTATTTTATTTTATTTCTCTTTATTATTTTTTTTAATCATTTTTATCAGTTTCTTCTGTTTCCTTGCTTTATTTTTCACTTGGCACATTGCTTTGATTTTGTTTTTAGGTTTTTTGTTTTTGTTAGTTTTGATCCTAATTGTTTAATTTCGTTTTTGAGTTCTTCTATTTGTCTGGTTGTTTTCTGTTTTTGATTTGATTCTGTTTTTGTTTCTTTTATGTGTGTGTGAGTTTCCTTATTTCTGTTTTTGTTTGTTTGATTGTGTTTTAACATTTCTCTGGGGTTTTGTTTGTATTTTGTATTTTTTTCTTTAATATATTTTTTGTTTTTTTTTATATTTTGGTTTCTACATTGTTTTTCTGTTGTTCTTTCTCTTTCCCCTTTCTTTTTTTTTGATCATTTTTGTTGGTTTGTTTTGTTTCTTTGCTTCATTCTTCAGTTGGCCCTCAGTTTTGGTTTTCTTTTAGGTTTTGTGTTTTTGTTAGTTTTCTTTTTCATTGTTTGATTTTGTTCTTGGGTTTTTTTGTTTGTCTGGTTGTTCTCTTTCTTTTTGTTTTATTTGGTTCTGTTTTTGTTTGTTTTGTGTGTGGGCGTGTTTCCTTGTTTCTGTTTTTGTTTGTTTGATTTTAATTTTTACCATTTTTCTGGGGTTTTGTTAGCTTTTTTTTTTTTTTTTTTAATCCCCTTTATTACCAGGACGAGCAACTAGTGGGGTCTTTGTTCTTTGACTAGAAATCGGGCGTAAGGCTCTGGGGTGAGAGCACAGAGTTCAGGATACTGGACCACAAGAGAATTCTTGGCCCCAGGGAAGATTAATCACTGAAAGCTCTCACGGAGGCCTCTTTCTGAATACAAGACCCAGCTCCACCTGACTGCCATCAGTTCCCAGTGTTAGATGCCTCACACCAAACAAAAAACAATACAGGAACACAAACACAACCATCAGCACACAGACTACATAAAGCCATAATAAGCTAATAGACACCTCAAAAAACACAACCTGAATGCCCTGCTCATCAGAGGGAAAAAGCTCAGCTCCACCTACCAGAACACAGGTGCCAGGCCCTCCCATCAGGAAGCCTACGCAAGCCACAGGACAAACCTCACAACAGGGGGCGGAAAACAGAAGCAACAGGAACTATGACTCTGCAGCCAAGGGAAAGGAGACATCAAAAACTGGAAATTAGACAAAAAGAGAAGACAGAGAACTATCTTGCAGGCAAAGGAGCAAGGTAAAAACCTACAAAACCAAATAAATGAAGAGGAAATAGGGAAACCACCTGATAAAAGAATTCAGAGTAATGATGGTAGAGATGATCCAAAATCTCAGAAACAGAATAGAGAAAATATAAGAAACGTTTAACAAAGACATAGAAGAACTAAAGAGCAAACAAACAGTAATGAACAATCCAATAACTGAAACTAAAAATACTCTAGAAGGAATCAATAACAGAATAACTTAGGCAGAACGGATAAGTGAACTGGAAGACAGAATGGAGGAAATAACTGTCGCAGAGCAGAATAAAAAGAAAAGAATGGAAGACAGTCTCAGAGACCTCTGGGGCAATATTAAATGCACCAACATTTGAATTATAGGTGTCCCAGAAGAAGAAAAAAAAATGAAAGGGTTTGAGAAAATATTTGAAGAAATTATAGTCGAAAACATTTCCAGCATGGGAAAGGAAATAGTCAATCAAGTCCAGAAAGCACAGAGAGTCCCATACAGGAAAACCCAAGGAGAAACATGCTGAAATACATATTAATCAAACTAAAAAAATTAAACACGAAGAAAAAATATTAAAAGCAGCAAGGGAGGGGCTACCCTGGTGGCCCAGGAGTTGAGAGTCTGCCTGCCAATGCAGGGGACATGGGTTCGAGCCCTGGTCTGGGAAGATCCCACATGCCACAGAGCAGCTAGGCCCATGAGCCACAACTACTGAGCCTGCATGTCTGGAACCCGTGCTCTGCAACAAGAAAGGCTGCGATAGTGAGAGACCCGTGCACCGCGATGAAGAGTGGCCCCCGCTTGCCACAACTAGAGAAAGCCCTCACACAGAAACGAAGACCCAACACAGCCAAAAATAAATAAATAAAATAAAGAAGTATTAAAAAAAAAAAAAGAGCAATGGCCAAGATAAATTTTTCTCAAAAAAAAAAAAAAAAAGCAGCAAGGGAAAAGCAACAAAAAACATACAAAGGAATCCCCATAAGGTTAAACAGCTAATCTTTCAGCAGAAACTCTAAAGGACAAAAGTGATGAAAGGGAAAAAACTACAACCAAGATTACTCTATGCAACAAGGATCTCATTCAGCTTCGACAGAGAAATCAAAACCTTTACAGACAAACAAAAGTTAAGAAAAGTTGGCACCACCAAACCAGTTTTACAACAAATGCTAAACAAACTTCTCTAGGCAGGAAACACAAGAGAAGGAAAAGACCTACAAAAACAAAACCAAAACAATGAGGAAAACGGTAATAGGAACATACATATCAATAATTACTTTCAATGAGAATGGATTAAATGCTGCAACCAAGAGACACAGACTGGCTGAACGGATGCAAAAACAAACCTGTATATATGCTGTCTACAAGAGACACACTGCAGACCTAGGAGCACATACAGAATGAAAGTGAGGGGATGGAAAAAGATATTCCATGCAAATGAAAATCAAAAGAAAGCTGGAGTAGCAATTCTCATATCAGACAAAATAGACTTTAAAATAAAGGCTATTACAAGAGACAAAGAAGGACACTACATAATGATCAAGGAATCAATCCAAGAAGATATAACAATTGTAAATATTTATGTACCCAATATTGGAGCACTTCAGTCCATAAGGCAAATGTTAACAGCCATAAAAGGAGACATAGACTGTAACACAATAATTGTAGAGGACTTATAACACCCCACTTTCACCAATAGACAGATCATCCAAAATGAATATAAATAAGGAAACATAAGCTTTATATGACACATTAGACCAGATAGACTTAATTAATATTTATAGGACATTCCATCCAAAATCAACAGAAAAAACTTTCTTCTCAAGTGCACACAGAGCACAGAGAACATTCTCCAGGATAGATCACATCTTGGGTCACAAATCAAGCCTTGGTAAATTTAAGAAAATTGAAATTGTATCAAGCATGTTTTTGGACCACAGTGCTATGAGACTGGACATCAATTATGGGGAAAAAAACCTGTAAAAATACAAAGATATGGAAGCTAAAGCCTTGCTACTAAACAACAAAGAGATCACTGAAGAAATCAAAGAGGAAATAAAAAAATACCTAGAAACAAATGACAATGAAAACACAACAACCCCAAACCTATGGGATGCAACAAAAGCTGTTCTACAAGGGAAGTTTATAGCAATACAACTCTACTTAAAGAAACAAGAAAAATCTCAAATAAACAACCTAACCTCACACCTAAAGCAATTAGAGAAAGAAGAATAAAAAATCCCAAAGTTAGCAGAAGGAAAGAAATCATAAAGATCAGATCAGAAATAAATGAAAAAGAAATGAAGGAAACAATAGCAAAGATCAATCAAACTAAAAGCTGGTTCTTTGAGAGGATAAACAAAATTGATAAATCATTAGCCAGACTCATCAAGAAAAAAAGGGAGAAGACTCAAATCAACAGAATTAGAAATGAAAAAGAAGTAACCATTGACACTACAGAAATACAAAGGATCATGAGAGATTACTACAAGTAACTATATGCCAATAAAATGGACAACCACCAAGAAACAGACAAACACTTAGAAAAGTACAACCTTCCAAGGCTGAACCAGGAAGAAATAGAAAATATGGACTGACCAATCACAAGCACTGAAGTTGAAACTGTGATTAAAAATCTTCCAACAAACAAAAGCCTGGGGCCAGATGACTTCACTGGTGAATTCTATCAAACATTTAGAAAAGAGGCAACATCTATCCATCTCAAACTCTTCCAAAATATAGCAGAGGGGTGGACACTCCCAAACTCATTCTACAAGGCCACCATCACCCTGATACCAAAACCAGACAAAGATGTCACATAAAACGAAATCTACAGGCCAATAACACTGCTAAAATCCTCAACAAAATACTAGCAAACAGAATCCATCAGCACATTTAAAGGATCATACACTATGTTCAAATAGGGTTTATCCCAGGAAAGGTAGGATTCTTCAATATATGCAAATCAATAAATGTGATACACCATATTAACAAATTGAAGGATAAAAACCATATGATAATCTCAATAGATACAGAAAAATCTTTTGACAAAATTCAACACCAATTTATGTAATAACTCTCCAGAAAGTGGGCACAGAGGGAACCTACTTCAACATAATAAAAGCCATATATTACAAACCCACAGCCAATGTATTCGCAATGGTGAAAAACTTAAAACATTTCATCTAAGATCAGGAACAGGACAAGGGTGCCAAATCTCACCATTATAGTTCAACATAGTTTTGGAAGTTTTAGCCACAGCAATCAGACAAGAAAAAGAAATAAAAGGAATCGAAATTAGAAGAGAAGAAGTAAAATTGTCACTGTTTGCAGATGACATGACATTATACATAGAGAAGCCTAAAGAAGTCAGCAGAAAACTACTGGAGCTAATCAATGAATTTGGTAAAGTTGCACATTACAAAATTAATGCACAGAAATCTCTTGCATTCCTATATACTAACAACAAAAAAATCAGAAAGAGAAATTAAGGAAACACTCCCATTTACCATTGCAACAAAAGAATAAAATACCTAGAAATAAACTTACCTATGGAGGCAAAAGACCTGTATCCAGAAAACTATAAGACACTAATGAAAGAAATCAAAGATGTTACAAACAGATGGAGAGATATACCATGTTCTTGGATTGGAAGAATCAATATTGTGAAAATGCCTATACTACCCAAAGCCAGCTACAGGTTCATTGCAATCCATACCAAATTACTAATGACATTTTTCACAGAACTAGACAAGAAATTTTACAATTTGTTTGGAAACACAAAAGCCCCTAAATAGAAAAGCAATCTTGAGAAAGAAAAATAGAGCTGGAGGAACCAGGCGCCCTGACATCAAACTGTACTACAAAGCTACATTAATCAAGGCATTGTTGTCCTGGCACAAAAACAGATATATGGATCAATGTAACAGGATAGAAATCCCAGAGATAAACCCACGCACATATGGTAATCTTATCTTTGACAAAGGAGGCAAAAATATACCATGGAGAAAAGACAGCTTCTTCAATAAGTGGTGCTGGGAAAACTGGACAACTACATGTAAAAGAATGAAATTAGAACACTTCCTAACACCATACACAAAAATAAACTCAAAATGGATCAAAGACCCAAATGTAAGGCCAGACACTATAAAAACCTTAGAGGAAAACATAGGCAGAACACTCTATGACCTAAATCACAGCAAGATCCCTTTTGACCCACCTCCTAGAGAAATGGAAATAACAAAAATAAACAAATGTGACCTAATGAAACTTAAAAGCTTTTGCACAGCAAAGGAAACCTTAAAGAAGACAAAAAGACAACCCATAGAATGGGAGAAAATATTTGCAAAACAACTGACAAAGGACTAATCTCCAAAATATACAAGTAGCTCACACAACTCAATATCAAAACAAAAAACAGTACAATCCAAAACTGGGCAGAGGACCTAAATAGATATTTCTCCAAAGAAGACATAGAGATGGCCAACAAACACATGAAAATACACTCAACATCACCAATCATTAGAGAAATGCAAATCAAAACTACAATGAGGTATCATCTCACACCGGTCAGAATGGTCATCATCAAAAAATCTACAAGCAATAAATGCTTGAGAGATTTGCAGAAAAGAGAACCCTCCTGCACTGTTGGGAATGTAAATTGATACAGCCACTGTGAAGAACAATATGGAAGTTCCTTAAAAAACTAAAAATAAAACTACCATATGACCCAGCAATGCCACTACTTGGCATATATCCTGAGAAAGCCATAATTCAAAAAGAAACATGCACCACAATGTTCACTGCAGCACTATTTATAATAGCCAGCACATGGAAGCCACCTAAATGTTCATTGGCAGATGAATGGATAAAGAAGAGTTGGCACATATATACAATGGAATATTACTCAGCCATAAAAAGGAACAAAATTGAGTTATTTGTAGAGACGTGGATGGAACTAGAGTCTCTCATATGGAGTGAAGTAAGTTAGAAAGAGAAAAGCAAGTACCATATGCTAATGCATATATACAGAATGTAAAAAAAACAGTATTGATGAACCTAGTGGCAGGGCAGGAATAAAGACACAGACGTAGAGAATGGACTTAAGGACGTGAGGGGGGATGGGAAGCTGGGTTAAAGTGAGAGAGTAACACTGACATATATACACTACCAGTTGTAAAATGGATGGCTGGTTGGGACCTGCTGCATATCACAGGGAGATCAGCTCAGTGCTTTGTGATGATCTAGAGGGGTAGGATAGGGACGGTGGGAGGGAGGCTCAAGAGGGAGGGGATATGGGGATATGTGTATACATATAGCTGATTCACTTTTCTGTACAGCAGAAACTAACACAACATTGTAAAGCAATTATTCTCCAATAAAGATGTAAAAAAAATACAGAAATATAAAGTTTAATAATGCACAAAAACAACTGTTATTTTACTTTCTAGATATTTCATATCCAAAAACTTAGTGTGTATGTATTTGTGTATCTTAAGTTATCCCAAATATTCATTTTTCTCTCATTATCAATAAAAATTAAAAGTTGGTTATTCTGGAATCTGTACATTGAAGTCAATTTTTTTATTGTTTTCTTGATCTTTTGGTATTTCAAAGAAAGTTCATATTTTACATGTTTTTTTATATTCTATATTTTTACATGTTCTTTCTGTATTCTATGCAGTAGTTTTGCAACTGTTTCGTTATCTCTAAACATTCTCAATATGAAATGAAACATTTAATACTACTGCATATAGCCAATTGAACAACTCCTAACATTCTATGATGTGGATTTGAGATAGGAATATCACTTGTGATGGTAAAATTACCATGAATACACCAGCATTAAGAGTCTCAAATTTTAAGAATAATTGTATTTGTTTTTAAACTTTATCCCAAATATCTTAGGTTGCATGTAAAAAATTAGCTATTACATAATCCTACCAGAACTATGAAAAAATATTAACCTGAATCAGTGACCAAATAGTAAATTTATTTTGCATTTAAAATATATAAGAATATATTTATGTATAAAAATAATAAAATTATGTTATATTGCGCCTCCTTTAAGTTTGTGACATAAATCGTGATTCATTGAAGCTTTACCTCTCAAACATACCTTAATGACAATATTCTGTTGGCCATCGAACTCTACTCCTCCTGTGTAAGGGAACATTTTATGAATTATGAATAGGCATCTGAAAAATTACAGTCTTCTTTAACAGTCTACTTTTAAATGCAGCCTTGTTTTGAAGAAAGAATGAAAGGCATTTTTTTCCCCTTAAATCCTCAGTTAGCTTTTCTTCTTCTTGGAGACTCTCACCAGAAACTGATTAATGTTGGACACAAGTGTGTCACCAGAGGTGCAAGTTAAAGGGACTAGTAAGTTTCTCCTGATAGATATCCTTTGGTTGCCTTATCTGGTGCCAGAATCTTACTGAATATCTATTTCCTTCACCAGTAAAATAAGCAAACCTTCATAGTGTTTTTGTATATATTATGTAAAACAATGTGCTTACATTCCCTAGTATAAGATAGTATCAATAAAGATTAATTTTCCTCCTACTTGGACAAATTGAAGGCAAATAAATATTTAAATAGATTTTCAATTATTTTTTGAAAATGTTAAGAAATGGTTTGATGATCTGAGCTTTAGTATATATTATCTACTTCTTTATTAAAACCCTGAAAAGGAAATTCATCTTCTTAGAGCCTTGTTACTCAAAATGTACTCCTGTGGTTTTGCCTTGGGAAATTGTTGGATATTCAGACTCTCAATTACTGCTTGACTTATAATGAATCTGAATGTGCACTTTACCAAGTTTTCCAGGCAATTTGACATTCACATTAAAGTTCAAGACACACTATCCCAAAGGGTCTTATAGTTGTCCCCCAGTTTACCTTCCTAGAGACAGCTCTAAAGCAGAAACCAGGTATGTACCCACTCAAAACTAGAAATGTTGAGATCAGAGCTCTGGTGGAACTCATTTGCTAATGCTTCTTCCTGATGCCTGCCAAGAATGATTGCTCTCCTGGGTCCTTTATTTTCTGACCCAGTTAGTCTTTCCTCTGTGTGACTTTCAGGTTCTATATTGGTGCTAAGATTACTCCTCTTACCTCCTTTGGAAGCTTTGTTGCTCTGCCAGCACTTCTGCATTGGATGTTCTGTACACTTCTATCTCTGGCCCACCTTCATATCGGATGTCCTCTCTGATTCATTCTAACCCTCCTCCTCCATACAATTCCAGGGCCTCTTTATTTTTAAAAAAATTCCAGAAGATTTTTTTAAGTGTGTGTGGGGGGAGAGTGGATGAGATAGATAAAAGAAAAGGAAGAGCCAAAAAATGATGTGAAAAAAAAAAGTGTGAAAGAAGATCAAAACAGGATTTTGAAAAAATGAATTCATGGTATACTCTAAGACATGAGACCCAGTGAAAGAAAATGATAAAAATTGTATGATGAATGTTTTCTTATGTCAATATTCTCAGTGTATATCTATAACTATATGTATAACTACATGGAAGTTATACATGTAGAGGAGAACTTGAGGACTTTCGTGAATGTCATCCAAATTACCCCTTCTTATTAGTCTTTGTCGTGGATTATGAAATTATCTTATTTTTCAGGAAATAAAACCAATTCCTCTGTGTATTATTATATAGTAAAATATGTATGTACACATAAATACAAGCACACTGTTATAAATGAAATAAATTTATCCTTACAATTACTCCCCATCCTTTTTGCAGTTACTTTTATTTCCAGATGGAATTCTACCTCATGATTGTTTAAAGAGCAGTCACCTGCAGCGTATTCCCTTTAGGGATGAATTCTAATGTCCTGAAGTGAGCTGAAAGGTACAGATTGATTATAACCTCTATTTACCTCTTGGATCAGTAAGTGATAAATTGCTCTCCTTTGGCCTCTACAATGCTGCAATGTGGGCTGCTTCATGTTCACCCTGGAGAGCACTGCTGAGCCTAAAATTATTTACAATTGTTGGAAAGTTAGGCACTTCATTTCAAGGAAGAAAAATATATTTTAAAAACTTCATAATACATATAAATAATGTTTGCATCAGTAATTTTCTCTGTTGCCTTCACACTCTTTCTGAAAAGTCTGTCCTGGGAAGCTGAGAGCTAAAGGGTATATTTCAGTGTACAACTCCCCTGCTTTAGAAACTTTGAATTACAGCCCATTACCTGCTACTGAAGTTTGCCTGTCAGTTACCTGCCCCATTAACTTAGCTGTCATATTTTGTAAGCTATGTCTGACCATGTCACCTCTATGCTCCACCTCGATGCTTAAAATGGTCCATAAAAAAATGAGTGAATGAACAATATAAAGTAAGAAACTAATGCTCTGACTTGGAAATTACATAAAGTACACTGCCATACACTGGCTTAAATTCAATTGACTTTCACTCTCCTGTGATTTTTGGATGCATAGATGGCAAAATTTGTTGGAAATGGGGAATAATGGAAACTCAGTGTTTTTAGAATATATTATTAATAAAGTTCATCTTAACAGACACTCAAAACACACCTGGTTTGTTTATTTCTTTATTTTACATTTACACTATTACTCATGTCAAAGTTTCCAGAAATGATAAACAACCACATTGTGGTAATCCCACGTGCTTGATGTAGAATTAATTCAATAAAGTAAGCCAAGAATTTCACGGTGTCACATCTGGTTCACCCGGCATCTGCGGTGCACTTCACTAAATGTCAGAGCAGGACAAGTAGCCAGAGACACCATCGGTCAACCAGTAGCTGTATGTTTTTTTCTGGTCGAAGTCCATATTTACATAAAGTTTTCATAGGAACTGATAATAACTGTTTCTCATATTCACTAATTCTTTTATTTATATATTTTTTCATTTGTTCATTATCTTTAAAAACTTACTCTTTGAAAGGCTTTGAGTATTGGGTACTCTGACATAATAAAAGGTGGAACAGAGATGTGTCTGGATCTCAGATTACTTGTAATGTTGCAGAGAAATGTTACATACTCAAAAAACTATAAGTAAAGGTATAGAGTAATAAGGAGCATAACTCTACCATGAGTGTCCTGATGAGAAAATAGATGCTACCTGGGCTCCTATTCTACCTCCACTGAATTGTGAAAGTTTGTCAAAGTCTTTGTACCTCAGTTGTTTCTTTATAAAATAATGATAGTAAGAGTATTTCCATTTTGTTATATTGAATATTGGGTGAGACAAAATATGCAAAGTCCTTAAAAGAATGTCTGTTATGAGGACTCAAAATATATTAAGTACCCAAAGAGATTGGTTTCCATTTAGGACCAAAGGAGCTCAAATTGTGCTCATGCATGATAATAAATTTTAATAACTGGAAACATTTTTCCTCTAGTTAAAAAAAATAGACAGTCAAACTTTCCATCACACATACCATGGGACTAGAATGACTGTCTTGACTCAAACCCAGATTGAATTAGTAGTCAGTTATTATAAGTTGTTCCATGGATTTTAACCTTTCTTAATGCTTGATTTTCAGCTCTTAATAGAATAATAGATACTGTATAGTGATAAACCAGTTCATGGTATTAAACATTTGGTAAATTTAACTTCTATCTAGTAACGCAGTCACTTTGATACTGAGTATGGCTGTGAGAGATGACTGGAATGCTATGATCCAGTGCAATGGTCTTGTTGGCACCTGGCAGGTTAATTTGAGCTTCCCAGTATTTTCAGGACTGATTCTAGAGTGGCACAGAGGTAGGAAGTTGCTGAAACCTAGTGTGGAACAGATTTTTACTGTTGATAGGACATCTGTCCATATAAACAAGGTAAGCTGTGATTTCTAGAAATTGGGTAAGTTTCTTTAATACAAAAATATTTCTTTCCCATATGCTCATTATTGCTTGATACTTGTTAACTTATAAAACCCTTCATTCCATATTGTGAGATGATGCTAAAAATATCACTTCTTCTGGAAGAGTGAACAGACTGTGACTTGCAACCCTTCTCAGTTATAAATGACCCATATTAAGATCTTTTTTCTGAAAGCAGATCTCAAAAGGGTGAGGAGGAAAGGGCCATAAGGGATGTGTTGCCTGACTGCAGAGAGATGGAGAACAATGATAGTAACAAAAAATGCTATAGTGACTCAACCAAGTGCAAAGAGCTAGAGCTGAATGGAATCCAGAGTATGGGTCAGGGAACCAGTAGATGATATGAATGAATGCCAGATAAGAGAGTCAGTTGAAGACAGAGCTAGAGAGCTGATAAAGGATGGTAGTGAGATACATTAGCTGTTATTAGCTAGAGTCTGGCTAAATGAAAGGTTGTACTCAATCAGACTCTTTAAACATGAAGGAACACATTTGACTAAATCAGGTAGCTTGTATTTCAGCACTAATAATTAAATCTAGGCAGTTACCTACCTTTTGCAAATCAAAGTTCTGATGGAGCAGATTTGTCAAGGTCACCTGGTTCAGGAAATGCAGCTTAGAACTTGATTAAAAGCAATGGTTCCCAAATTTTATATGTGTGAGAACCACCTGGGGAGCTGTTTCAAAAAGTGGCTCTTAACCTTAGCTGCACATTATTATCATCTGTGGAGTGTTTAAAAAATTGAAGCCCAGGTCACTTTCCAGTCTAATTAAATCAGACTCTCTTGGGTGGGACCCAGCCATCCCTATTTTTAAATCTCTATAGACGAATGTACAGACTAAGATAATATCCAGTATTTTAAAAGAGAACCCCTGGAGATTCTGATTCAGAAAAACTCTAGGAAAGCCAAGGGCCTTGCCTTTTAACAAGTATAAAAGGTATTTTTCATACAAATGGGTACAGGTGTCCACTTTTAAAACTCTGGTTTAAAAAAACATGATATGATTTCAGGGAAGATTCTTAGAAATAAATGATTCTACACAAAACCGTTTGAACCTATAAATCCCAACAGTCCTGCTGCAAGTCTTTAACAGTTAAAGCATCCCATTCAAGAAAGAAGGGATCATCAGGAGCAAGTTTAGAAAGCAGCTTCTCAAAGAGCAGTGACGACTGCCAAATATGATTGCTTCCACACCTATACCTGGTGAGCTCATATTTCTCTAGTGTGGTTCACATATACCCAATACCCAGTTGCCTCCTTTTTTAGAAACATCTGACATTAGTATGGTACATTTCTTAAAGTTGTTTCCATAATTAACCCATATCAACCCTTTTATTAACTAAAGTGATAATATTCAGATTTCATTGGTTTTTACCTACTGTCCTTTTGTTTTGTCCCAGGACACCACATTACATTTAGTTGTAATGTCCGCTTAGGCTCGTTTTGACTAAGACAATTTCTCAGATTTTCCTTGTTTTTGATGAGTTTTTAAGGTGTACTGGTCAGGTATTTTGTGGGATACCCCTCTGTTGGAATTTGTCTGATGTTTTTTCTCACAATTGGACCAGAGACATGGGTTTTGGGGGACACCACACAGGTGAAGGGTCATTTTTATCACATCATATCATATGTACTATCAGTGTGATAAATCTTAATCTTGATCACCTGGTTGAGGTAATGTTGTCAGGTTTCGCTGCTGTAAAGTTGCTCTTTTCCCCTCCCTTTCTGTAATATACTTCCATACTGTATTCCTTGGAAGGAAGTCACTATGCATCACCTGTACTAAGGAGTGGGGAATTATGTTCCCCTTCTTTGAGAGTGGCATCTTTATGTATATTATTTGGAATTTTGCACAGATTTGTCTATTCTTTCTCATTTGTCATAAATATTTGATCATTTATTTATGTTAATATGGATATTTATTTATTTCAGTATGGATATTTATATAGTATTGGCTATTTTGAGGTATAATCCCATATTATGTCATTTTTTTTGTTGCTCAAATGTTTCTAGCTTTGGCCATTGGGAGCACTTTCAGTTGCTTTTTGTGTCCCTTTGACACATCCCTATCAATATGCAGTTTATTTTTCTGCTTTTGAGCACTTCCTTACTTTCTGGCACTACAAAATATTTCAGATCCATCTTGTATATGTCCTGCCTCAACCCTAGAATCAGCCATTTTCCGAATTTTCATCGGAGGATGGTATGAGAAACCAATATCTGGGTGCTAGGTGTGCTCATTACTACTGAAGTATTATTCTTTATAGACACTGTCAGCTGGCATTTAAAGGAATGTTGAGTATGATATGTGTATGCTAATCCATGTATATGTAAATATCCACAAAAAGTTCTATATGTAACCATCTATATCTTTATTAAGCTAAACATGAGTTCATGTCTCCAACTCTCATCCATCACCACGTGGAACATTCTAGCCTCCTCCCCATCTAAACTCCCCTCCAACGATGAGAAACCTCCTCCTACCATCTGCCCTCCATTTACTTAATTGTACAATTCCACTATGCATGTATAATGGTTCCATAATTATTAGTTCATACCCCCATGGAAAATAATTGTATCAACTAGGGTACATTGCTTATGTACAGATCCATCCGCTTTCCGTCTTTGACTCCATTCATTCCCAAAGTTACTTAGGCCAATACCTTATTCCTATCATGCTTCAGTGATGTTTCACACAGTTGTAACATATTTAGATTCATCAGTCATATTCTGCATTACATTGTGGGATTCTCTAACTTCTTAAATAATCTTTAAAAAAATTTGTGTATATTAAGGTTTAATCTTTGTGCAGTATAGATCTATAGATTTTGGCAAATGCTTAATGTCTTATATTCAACATTATTGTATTATATAGTAAAATTTCATCACCATACAAAGTTTTCTGTGTTTCTCCATTTATCTTTCAACACCCACCTCTGCTGAGCCTCTGACAACCACTGATCTGTTTACCCCTTATATAGTTTTACCTTTGCCAGAACATCATATAATTGAAATCACAGAGTATGTAGCTTTTAAGACTGGCTTGTTTTACTTATTAATATGCATTTGAGTCATTCTTTTCTTTTTTCTTTGCTTCCTAGCTTACTCCTTTTAATTGTAGAATAATAGTGCATCAAATGGATGTACCTCACTTTGTTCATCCATTTACCTATTGAAATACATCTTGGTTACATCTAGTACTTGGAACTTATAAATAAAGCTGCTTTAAATATTCACATGCATTTTTTGTGGGCACAAGTTTTTATGTCAATTGGATAAAATACCTAGTAGTGTGATTGCTAGATCATATGGTAAGACAAGGCTTGATTTTTATAAAGAACATACCAAACAGTCACCTGCAACGGATGTATCATTTAGCAATTGTGCCAACAAAGAAATGAGATTTCAATGAGATACCACATTCTTGCCAGCAGTTGGTGTTGTCAGTTTTGGGATTTGAACATTGTTATGAATGGGTAGTGGTACATTACTGTTCTTTTAATTGGCACTTCTCTAATGACAGATGATATTCATCTGACATTACCTGACTTTTCATAATAAACATCTTTTCATAATAATCTTGTCATCTGTATATCTTGTTTGAAGAAGTGTCTATTCAGAATTTTACCTATTCTTTTAATTTGATTATTTGTTTTGTTATTGTTGAGGTTTAAGGATTCTTTGTATATTTTTCAGATATATGTTTTGTCAATATTTTATCCCAGACTATGGCTTGTATTTTCATTCTCTTAACAATATCTTTTGCAGAAAGGAAAATTCTAATAAAGTTTAACATTTTTTAAAATTTCATGGCATTGAATTTTAAAACTTATCTCCAAACTTAAGGTGACACAGATTTTCTCTTTCATTTTTTTCTAGAGGATCTATAGTTTTATATTTTATATTATATTTAGGCCTATGTTACATTTTGAGCTAAGTTTTTGGAAAGGTGTTCTCTATTCTGTTCCACTGATCTATATATCAATCCTTTCACTAATTCCATTCTGTCTTGATTTTTAGAGCATTAGAGTAAGTCTTGAAGTCAGGTAATGTCAGTCCTGAAATGGTATTTTTCTTCTTTGGTATTGTGTAGACTATTTTGGGTCTTTTGCCTTTCCATATAAACTTGAGAGTCAATTTACCAATAGTTACAAAATAACTCATTAGGATTTTTATTGTGGTTGTGTTGAATCTATAGATCAAATTGGAAAAATTGAGATCTCAATTTTGAGTCTATAAATCCATAGATGTGGAAAAATTTTCCATTTATCTATATCATCTTTGATATATTTCCTCATAATTTTTTAGTTTTCTGCATTACATCCTGTACATTCTCTGTTAGAATTATACCTAAATATTTCTTTGTGAGGTATTTTGGTGTTACATAAATAGTATTAAATTAAAAAAAATTCAAATTACAAATGTTATTGTGCATATATAGGAAAACAATTAATATTTGTATATTAACCTTGTATCCTGAAACTTTGCTATAATCACTTATAAGTTCCAGGAGTTTTGTTTTTATTTTTCCCTTTGTGATTTTTTTACATAGAAAATCATGTCTTCTGCAAAGACAGTCCTATTTATTCCTTCCAAATCTATATAGATTTTATTTCATTTTCTTGCTTTATTGCACTAGCTAGAAATTCCTATCAGATGTTGAATATGAATGGTGAGAAGGGATATCCTCTCCGTGAGATTGGACAACTGTCCAATCTCAGGGGAAATATTTTATATCTTCACCATTAAGTATAGTGTTAAATGTAGGTATTTTAGATGTTCTTTATCAAGTTGAGGAAGTTCCCTCTATCCCTAGTATGCAGAGATATTTTATAAAATGTGTTTTTCAAATGCTTTATCTGTATCAATTGGTATAATCATAGGAGTTTTCTTACTTAGCTTATTATTGTGGTAAATTACATTAATTGATTGATTTTCAAAATTTGAAAGATTTATATACATGAAAAAAATTCCATTTTGTTGTGGAATATATTTCTTTTTAAACATTTTTAGACTTGATTTGTTAATATTGTTTTGGAAATATTTACATTGGTGTTCATGAGAGATAGTGGTTTTAGTTTTCCTTTCATATAATGTCTTCATCTGGTTTTAGTATTAAAATATGGCTGGACTCAGAGAATAAATTAGGAAGTACTCCATCTGCTTCTATTTCCTTGAAGTTTTTGAATAAAATTGATAATATGCATCTAATATATACATTTAATGCTATTCATTTTCCTCTAAACACTGAATTACTTGCAGTCCACAAATTTTGATTGGTTGTATTTTCATATTCATTTAAAATGTATTTTAAATTTCAGTTGAGACTTCTTCTTTGGCCCATTTGTTTTTCAGAAGTATATTGTTTAATCTCCAAAAATTTTGAATTTTTTCAGCTATCTTCTTATTATTATATCTACTTTAATTTCATTGTGATATGGGACAGATTTTATATGATTTTTATTATTTTAAAATTGATTAAAGTATGCTTTATGCCCTAGAATGTGACTGCTTTTGGTGAGCACTCCATGTAAGCATGAAGATATGTAATCTAATGTTGTTGGATGGAGTATTCTATAACTACCAATTAGATCAAGCTGATTGATACTGTTGTTCAAATATACTCTCAGTAATACATTGCCTTCTTGAACTATCAGTTATTGAAAGAAGGGTATTGAAGTTTCTAACTATAACAACAGATTTGTATATTTCTTCTTGCAGTTCTAGCAGTTTTTGTGTCATATATTTTGACACTTTTTTTTCAGGTGCAAACATGTTAAGGATTGCCATGTCTTCTAGAATAACTTACCCTTTATCATTGTATTTTGTCCCTATTATCCTTGGTTCTTTTTTTTTTTTTAATTAATTAATTAATTTATTTATTTATTTTTGACTGTGCTGGGTCTTTGTTTCTGTGCAAGGGCTTTCTCTAGTTACGGCGAGCGGGGGCCACTCTTCATCGCAGTGTGCGGGCCTCTCACTGTCGCGGCCTCTCTTGTTGCGGAGCACAGGCTCCAGACACGCAGGCTCAGTAGTTGTGGTTCACGGGCCCAGTTGCTCCGTGGCATGTGGGATCTTCCCAGACCAGGGCTCGAACCCATGTCCTCTGCATTGGCAGGCAGATTCTCAACCACTGCGCCACCAAGGAAGCCCATATCCTTGGTTCTTTAACTTATTCTGAAGTCTGTTTTGTTTTTAATATAACCACTTCAGTTGTCATTTATTTATTTAGTTTATTAGTGTTAATATGTTATATCTTTCACCATCTCTTTAACCTGACTATTTATAAATTTATAGGTGTTTTTTAGTCAATAAGATATATTCGGGTATTTTTATTTGAATTCACTCTGATAGTCTCTGTCTTTTAATTGGTGCATTTAGACAATTCACATTAAAAGTGATTATTCGTATACTTGGATTGTATCTACCATGTTTGCAACTGTTTTCTGTTCACTGAACTTGTTCTTTTTTCTTCTTTTTTTTTCTGCTGTTCTCTGGGGATGTGAAATGCATCTCCAAATGCCTGCCACACCTGTCTTGACCTTCTTCTTTCTCTGAGGTTTTAGTGCCCAAAATTCTCACTACCTATGTATCTCTTTATTCCTTCAAACAATTAAGACAAATAAACAATCAAAAATTTTTTTTAGTAGGCAGGTGACCTCTAACCATCTAATCCACCATTAGACAACATTGGTTATCTTTAAACAATGTGATGGCAGATTTTTTTAATTTTGTTTTTTATAATACATATATTTACCAATTTTCATAATGATACATTTATTTTATGGAATTTATTAAAATGAAAAATTTTATCTATAAAAATAATATTTAGGGAACATTTGGTTTCAGCTTTGTCATGAAAAGAACTGAGAATCATCACTCCTGTCCTTATAACAAGAAAAATACAGAACAAACTAAAAAATCAATGAATTTTCTTGGATCCATCAGAGACAGAAGTTGCAGGGTGAACCACCACCTTCAAACCTGGAGAGACAGGCAAATACAGATAGTCACAACTGAGATAATCTTACCTAGATTAAAACTGGTAGGAACATATAAATAATAATTTTTGCAAAGTCGTGGAGGCTAAGTGTGGATTACTATGGTAGTAAGAAACCACTGCTAACAGAAGTTTAGAACATTCTGCACAATTTTATGGGTCTTATCTCCATAAACCTCACAAGGCTCCCACAGTAAATAACAAGGAAAAAATTGCCTCAGTTCTCTTAACAATGTATAGGTGAAATAAATGGTAGAAATGTTTTAAGTGATGACTGAGAAAAAAATGAGAAACTCTGTTATAAGATACAATATTTACACCAACACTGACATATAGTAGTTTTACTTGATTGAAGAGTTAGGCCAGCTGTAAATATATGTTGCAAAATCCAGGGCAATCACTAAAAAAAAATATTTAAAGACAGGAAATTGATACACTAATAAGTGAGAGAAAATGGAATCAAATACAGTTCTCAATTAAAACCAGAAAACAGCAGGAATAAAAAAAGGAAAAGAAGAAAAAAGAAGCAAAGAACAAGTTCAGTGAACAGAAAACAGTTACAAACATGTTAGATACAATCCAAGTACATGAATAATTAATTTTAATGAGAATTGTCTAAATGCACCAATCAAAAGACAGAGGTTGTTAGAATGAACTCAAATAAAAATACCAAACTATATCTTGTTGACTAAAAAACATCTATAAATTTATAAATAATCAGGTTAAAGAGATGGTGAAAGATATAACATATTAACACTAATAAAATAAATAAATAAATAACAACTGGAGTGGTTATATTAAAAACAAAACAGACTTCAGAATAAGTTAAAGAACAAGGATAATAGGGACAAAATACAATGTTAAAGGGTAAATTATTCTAGAAGACATGGCAATCCTTAACATGTTTGTACCTGAAAACGAAGTGTCAAAATATATGACACAAAAACTGACAGAACTGCAAGAAGAAATATACAAATCTGTCATTATAGTTAGAAATTTCACAGGGAATTGTCAATTATAAAATTGGTAGTTAGAGGCTGATAAGCTAAATATCAGTAGATATCTCTGAGATGGTGAATGATAGAGACTTCCTGAGTGGGAGATATCCCATTAAATGCCATAGACTGTCAAATAAGATGTCACAGGAATATAAAAATGTGGTAAGGATAGAAAGAAAATAAACCAAAACTCAGAAATACTAATGAATGAATGGTCTCAATCCTTTATATTGGACTGAATGATTTTCTCCTACTCTAACTGTCTGTCAGAAGCCAAAGCAGCACTCCAAATTTTAGTACATGTCTAGAATTCCATTGAAATTAATCAGGAATAAAGAAAGAAAAACTTGACTGCAAACCTGGGAAAACAAAAAAACATAGATACAGACACAAAAGAATTCCAAATAATAGAGGCATCAGATATATACCAGAATGATTTTGATTACTTTTTAAAGAAATTAATAGTCTATATATAAATGTATGCAATAGTCTAATATAAATGTAGTTTGAGTTTTAGTAGGAGAAGAAAGAGAGACAATTTTTGAAGATACAGTCAGCCCTTCATATCCACAGATGTGAACCCACAGATTGGAGGGCCAGGTGTTCTATGCTGTTTTATAACAGGGACTTGAGCATCTGCAGTTTCTGGTATCCATGGGGGATCCTGGAACCAATTCCCCACCAATACTGAGGGATGACTATATAATGGTGAAGGATTTTTCAATGACATCAAAGGACATCAAAACATCAGGAAGCAATACTGACAAATACCTGGATAAATACATCCCTAATTATAACAGAGTAAAGCTTAAGAGATTAGATTTAAAGCCTAATATTGAGTAATTCTCTTATGGACTAAATATATTATGAAAAGGATAACACAGATTGAGCAATTGCATTAAAAAATCAATTATATATTGCTTACAAGAAATGTACTTTAAAATAAGGAACTGGGAGTGTTAAGAGTAAAAAAATATAAAATGATACATCATGAAAGCACTGTCTAAAAATTAAATCTGGTGGAACCATACTAATATCAGGTAAAGCAGATTTTAAAATCAAGATCACCACTAAAGACAAAGGACAATTCATGTGTGTGTGTGTGTATGTGTGTATATATATATAACTTTCTGTATTTATTCATTAGTCTGTGGACACTTAGGCTGCTTCCTTGTCTTGGCTATTGTAACTAATGCTGCCATGAACATGGAAGTATATATATCTTTTCAAATAAGTATTATCTTTTCCTTTGGATACATACCCAGAAGTGGAATTGCAGGATCATATGGTAGTTCTATTTTCAATTTTTTGAGGAACTTTTATAATGTTTTCTATAGTGGCTGCACTAATTTACATTTTAGCCAACAGTGCACAAGTGTTACCATTTCTCCATATCCTCAGGAACACTTCTTATTTCTTGTCTTTTTTATAATAGCCATTCAAACAAGTGTGAGGTGCTATCTCACTGCATTGCTTTCTTCCAGTTTTATTGCAATATACTTGACATACAGCACTGTATAATTTTGCTTTATAACATAATGATTTGATTTACATACATCATGAAATTATTATCACAATAAGTTTAGTGAGAATCTATCATGGGGTATAGATACAAAATTTGTTTTTAAACTTTTATTCTAGTGTTGTACATAAATCCACCACAATTACAATATTAGAGAACCTGACATTGGCTATATATTTATCATTACCAGTGAGTTTTTCACATTCCTATAGTTTGTGATGTTAATTAATATTTTATTTCCATTTGAAGAATGTCTTTTAGTATTACTTGTAAGGCAGTTTTAGTTGTGGCATAGTTCCTCAACTTTTGTTATTTTGGGGGAAAGTTTTTAGCTTCCTTTATTTGTGAAGGAGAGTTTTGCCAGTTATAGTATCCTTGGTTGAAAGTTTTTGTATTTTTCAGTATTTTGAATATGGCATCCTGCTTTCTCCCACAGAGCAAAGTTTCTGTTGAGAAATCAGCTCACTTTGTTGTACACCTGAAACTAACACAACATTGTTAATCAACTATACTCCAATACAAAATAAAAAGTAAAAAAAACTGTATCCTATACTTAAAAAAAAAAAAAAAAGAAAGAAAGAAATCCACTGATAGTCTTGTGGGAGTTTCCTTGTATGTGATTGAGCTGCTTTTATCTAGCTGCTTTCAAAATTCTTTCTTTGTTTTTGACATTTGACAACTTAGTTATCATTTGTCTCAGTGTAGCCTTTTGGAGTTCAACCTACTTGATGTTCTATGGGGCTCATGAATTGTCATAGCCATCTAACTCACCACATTGGGGGAATTTTAGACATTATTTCTTTAAAGAGACTCTATCCATTTCTCTTTCTCTTCTCTTTCTGGGATTCCTATAATGCAAGTTGTTTTTTTCTTAAATATGTCTCACTAGCCCATTAGAGATGGCTTTCCTCTCTCTTTGCATTTTTTTTTTTTTTTTCTGCTCTGACTTGATATTTTCATGTTAACTATCTTTTAATTTAATGATTTGTTCTTCTACTCGGTCCAGTCTGCTCTTAAAGCTCTCTGTTGAATTCTTCAGTTTAGTCATTGTATTCTTCAGCTCTATCATTTCTGTTTTCTTTTTTTTTTTCCACACTGGTTTTCTAGTGTTGTTTAGTTGTCTGTGTGTTCTTGTTCACTCAACTTGTTTAAAAGGATTATTCTGAGTTATTATTTGTCACACAGTTCATAGGTCTTCATTTCTTTGAGTCACTTATTTTAACTTGATTAGTTTTTTTTGGTGGCATCTGATTCTTTGTGATCCTTATATCCTTGCATTGATGTCTGCACATTTGAGTAGCTGGTCACCGTTTCCAGGATTTAAAGATTCTCTTTGACAGGGACAGTCTTTTACCAGTCAGCTCAGTTTGGGATACTGGACAGTTTAGCTGGTAGTATTATTAGGCAGTCAGGGATTTCTGGAGTTGTTTCTATTTGGGTGAAACCAATCCCTATACTGTGAGGTTGGAGGTGCCACTAGCTGGGCCCCATGGTTTGCTGGACATGCTGGATGGGCTCCCCATTCATGTGGGCTGCTGACTGTGCTCTGAGGTCATGTGGGACCACTACCGGCTCTGAAATCACCTCTGTTTGGCTGAAGTTGTTGACTCTGTTACTTGACATGGCAGTACCACTGATTGGACTCTTCAGTTGGGCAGGGCTACAGGCTTTGCTCCACAATCACTTATGGCTGTGTGGAATTTCACACTGTGACCCTCGACCAGATGGTACCCCTAGCTGCACTCTGTGTTCAGGGGGTTTTGTAGGTAAGGCTTCTTGGTCATACAGATGCTGAGGCTGTTCTATATAATAAGGTGGGGACACAGACAGTGTCCCAGATTTGGGCGGGTATGCAAGCTTGTCTTCACTATCAGGTAGCCCCTAGCTCAGCTGTTGGGCAAGATCAAGAGCGCTGGCTGTGTTCTTTCATTGGGAGGGCCTCCTAGCTGTATCCCACAGTTGAGTGGGGCTATAGAATGTATACTTTGGTTGAGCAGGGTTACTGTCTAAGCTGCCTCATTGGGTGGGGCTATAGGCTCTGTTCTATGACTGGACTGGGTCTCTGACTGGAAGAGACCTCAGGCTACACTTAGCCATCAGGCAAGGCCACAGACTGAGTTCTACTGTGGGGCAGGCCTGCAGACTGGGCTGGGTGTACTGCTAGTTAGGTTCTAAAGCTTCCCAGGGTCACTGTTAAGGTTCCTATGTTATGTGGGGCCAGAGGCTACACTTCACAGTTAGGCAGAACTGCTGGTTTGGATCCATGTCCAGGCATGGCCGTAGAATGAGTTCCACAGCTACCTGGATTCTCTGGTCAGGCTTTCTGGATGGGTGGGTCTGGAAGCTATAATCAGCAGTTATGTGAGGCTTCACAATTTCTCCCCTGCCTAAGCAGGACTGTAGAACATGCTGATGGCCAGTATGGCTCACTGGCTGATTACCCAAGTCAGGCAGAACTACCCACCGAGCTCCCTGGACAGACAAAGCTACCAGCTCCGCTCTGCAGATGGTCAGAGCTGCTGGCTGGGCTCTCTCCTTGGGTGCCACTGCAAGCATAGCTGAAAGAGAGCTATGTAGCTACTTGGGTTCCCTGGTTAAGCTTCCTGGTCGGGCGGCA
Organism: Balaenoptera borealis; assembly: GCF_965194805.1. Taxonomy (NCBI): domain Eukaryota; kingdom Metazoa; phylum Chordata; class Mammalia; order Artiodactyla; family Balaenopteridae; genus Balaenoptera; species Balaenoptera borealis. The sequence continues at coordinate 18,169,269 of NC_138871.1, forward strand.
ATGGACTGGGGGCTATATTCAACAGTAAGTGGGGCTTCAAATTTAGTTTCCTGCCTGGAGAGAGCCATAAAATGAGCCCCATGGCTTGCACAGCTGCTGGCTGGTAACATAAACCAGGCAAAACTTCCCACAGAGCACCCCGGCTATCAGGGCCACAAACAGCTTAGCAGATGGGAAGGGACACTGGCTGGGATTTCCACTAGGGCACAGCTGTGATGTAGAATGCATTTTGCCAAGATCTGAGACATAATTGCTGTAAGCCCCACCCCCTTCTCTGCCTGCAGTCTCTATCTGATCCTCAGGTGTTAAGCTCTGCAGATTTCCCCAGTGATTCCTGTGAGGTGAGACCCAAGTGGGCCTCCTGGAAAGCACCCTGTAATAATAAGGGGGCTGGATGTCCATTTTGGGCTCATTCTTTCCAACTGGAAAAACTGTAGGGCCAAGGGGGCCCTCTCAGTGTGGCACTCTACTGGCCTGGGGAACGGAGATGTAGTCAGAATGTAGCCACTCCTCTTTCTCTCCTAGTGAGGTCCTTCTTGGTCTCTGCGGTCTAAGGTTTGCTTCAGCCTCACCTCTGGTTTCTGGGATTTTCACAATGGTGTTTTGTCTGTGAATAGTTGCTAGTTGTTCTTGTGAAGGGGACTGAGAGCGACTGAAGTGGGAACAACCTACGTTGCCATATTGATGATGTCTCAACTGCTTTTTAACATTACCCCTACACTTTGTGATACCTAATATTGGCTCCCAGCTGTCTGGTGCTGCCTTCCAGGACAGTATCAACACTCTTCACTTTGCTTTTATACTTTTTGCTTCCTGTGCTCCATACCCAGATAGCCAAGAAGGGTCAACCTACTAGTATTCACATGTTTTCTCAGATTAACTAATCAGGCAGTAAATAGGACCCTGAGTGAAGGGAACATCAGATTGGTCAGGTTTGAGTAAAACAAACAACACACAAGCAAATAAAAAAGCAAAATACTTTCATCTTTGCAAAACGATAACTACTGCCTCGCTGGATATAGCAATGAATAAAATCATATCACTACATTTTGGGGGTTTTTAATTTTGGGAACCTTACTCCAGAGAAAAAGATTGAAAATGCTAAAGTGTCACACATTTAATGCAATATTATTTGGAATAGTGTGTTTTCTGCTGAAGAGATCTTATCTACATTTCAGAGAAAAATTAACATAATTTCAGATATTGATCAAATCTATTGCAAAGTTTGTAATTTACTGATGTCAATGTACTTATAAATGACACCAATTTAACTTGACTGATTTGTTTAAAGGTAAAGGGTAAGGGAAGAAGAAATCTATGGAGCCAAGTGAGTTGGTTGCTTTCTGGTATGACAGGAGCGTCTATGTGATCTCTGTTCCTTTCCCTTCTGGAAAATTAATTTTCTTTGATCGATTCTGGGTCAACTGATAGTGGATAGCTTCGGCAGGTGCTAATACAGAAAGGTTACCAGGTGGGAACTGAGACTCCATCCAGGAAATGCATATCTATATCAGGGATGTAATTGACTAACTCTAAGCAACAAGGGAACTGTGTAACTTGAAATTGTAGAAAATGGTAATAGACACTAAAATTGAGTAGGAAGTAACTGTGCCCCTTAAAAACTGTACAAAGTACAATCTTTGCACAACTATAAAACAGTTATAGTATGGAGAAATTTGTGAATAAATTTTTGGTCTAGACAAAAATCTCTTAAGGGCTCATACACTTTTAAATTGTATAGTGCTTTATATTTTACAAAGAATATTTAATTCTCAGAAAACCTTGTTTAATAAGATAGGTTACATTTTATTGTCACTATAATGGATAGGGAAATCAAAACTCCGTGAAATAATTTTGGTGTTTAAGCCACAGAATAGGTGTATGGTTGGTCTGGGAACTGGACTTAGGTCTTTAATTTCAGGGATCTTTTCAGAATTTTCTGAGTCTTGGAAGACATGGAGAGTAGGGTCTAAGGAGAAGCAGCCAGAAAGGCCTTGAAGTGCAGAATTCTTAATCACAAACCTCCATGTTAGCTATTATAATTAATAAAATAAATTTGCAGGATTCAGAAACCAATTTGAAGACAATATTTTTGCTTATAAAATACTAAAGATAAACTGGAAAAGCAAGCAAAAACATCTATTGGTGGTAAATACAGCTGCCTTTGTTTTTAACAGAAAAGCAAGTAGATGCTGATAGAGGTAAAACAAATTTCTCAAGATCTTTAGTGGGTAAGAACCAGAATTTGAGTCAGTCTAATTCTAGGTATTGAACTTTTGCAAACTATGCAATTTTTACTATCATCCAATTTTTCTTGTGTTTCTTTTCTCAGTCTGTAAAATGAGAGGGTAATATGGGTGAAGGTTTTTGTTTGACATGTGACCAGAGGATGCCACTGACATTTACTTCACAGAGGCCAGGGAAATTCTGGCCCAGTTGATTTCAAAGGTCCCTTCTTGGCTCTAGCTATCTATGACTGAATTGGTTTTTAATATAATATTTGAAAACAATAGATATCCAAAAAGTATCTGCAAAATAGAAAATGTGAAGTTCAGTGAAATATCTTGTTTTGCTAAGCAAATGAATTTACAGTCATATTTGAGAAAATTTCTTAGGTTTCAATTTCTAAGGGATTGCTAGTACATTTCTGATTAATTTTTACTTAAGTTCTCTACTATGGACATATTAGAACTGCTTCTTACCCCAACAAGCTTCATTATACTACCTTTTAAAAAACTGGTCATTTTGTTTTTGTTTCTCTTTTTGTTTTTTTTTTTAATCAGCAGGTCGTGTGAATGAGGTGCTTGTAAGTTCAGAGGTTACAAGTGTCCTCAGACCTGCTAGAAGTTGACATGAGGTTTACAAATGATCTTTAACTTTTTTCAACCAGGCCAGACAGGGAATATGGAAACTAATGTCTCCCACTCTGTAATCAGCCTCCTGTAGCAATTTGCATCCCTGTTAACATTGAATGGAATAATTGGCATCTCCTGTTTAAAAGGGTCAACAAAGTCTGAGAAATACTGAACACAGAGAACTGCCAATAGGCAGGGCTTGTCTCCTTCTTCAAGTAACTGGTATAAACCATCATATGGGTTTTCCAATGACATAGAAGTTATTCCCTGGGAGTTTTCTCTTTTACAGGTAACCAGATGATGCATTATATATATAGTAAACCCATTTCCACACTACATTAGGAATGTATCAAAGCAAACCAAATATCTTCTCAACCAAAATGAAAGAATCTAGAAGAGATTTCATGGCTGTTCCTTGCTTTCTGTCTCACATAATGATTTATAGTAATGTGTCGGTATTTCCTTGAGCTCTTATTAAATTTATGCGATATATTTTTTTGCTTATTTTCTACCCTAGAAAACAACAAAATACTTTCATCTTTGCAAAGCGATAACTACTGCCTTGCTGGATATAGCAATGAATCAAATTATATCACTACATTTTGGGGGTTTTTAATTTTGGGAACCTTACTCCAGAGAAAAAGATTGAAAATGCTAAAGTGCCACACATTTAAATGCAACATTAGTTGGAATAGTGTGTTTTCTGCTGAAGAAATCTTATCTACATTTCAGAGAAAAATTAACATAATTTCAGATATTGATCAAATCTATTGCAAAGTTTGTAATTTACTGATGTCAATGTACTTATAAATGACATCAAATTAACTTGAGTGATTTGTTTAAAGGTAAAGGGTAAGTAAGGGAAGAAGAAATCTATGGAGCCAAGTGAGTTGGCTGCTTTCTTGTATGACAGGAGCGTCTATGTGATCTCTGTTCCTTTCCCTTATGGAAAATTAATTTTCTTTGATCGATTCTGGGTCAACTGATAGTTGATAGCTTCGGCAGGTGCTAATACAGAAAGGTTACTGTGGAAGATATTTACCACAAGTGGGGTCGCTGTAAGCAGAGGAAGCATGAAGCCCCTCTTGCTTCCACTTCTAGAGCACAGCCACTTCCTCTTTCTTTTCTCCCTGTCTCACTCCTGGTGCCATTTTTTTGTCTTCAGACTTTCATGTAGGAGAAAACTTAGGTAATTATACGTGTACAATTACTATTTTGGTGAAAGCATTGGGACTCTATGGCAGTAGTAGGCAAAAAACAGCTCAGGGGTCAAATATAGCCCACTGCCTCTTTTTGTATGGCTCAGGAGCTAAGAACTGATTTTACAAATGAACATCTGTAGTCAATTTGTTAATAGGGAACACTAATTTGTAAGCTCATTTGAGTGAAATGTTATCCTCCCAAAATAATTCCATTCTACTCATTTGCAGTCATATATTAGCAAAAAAATTATTATATTTTTAATTCATTAGTAACAATTTGGTGCTTTAACTGTTGTTATAAACACCTACATAATATCCTCAATTTCTTTTTCCCTTGGCCTCCAAAACCTAAAATATTTACTATTTGGCCTTTTACATAAAAAATTAGTTGATCCCTGCTCTAGAGGTCAAAGTCTCCGTTTACCTTGCAAATTCACTGTGACAGTCACTTACTCCTCAATACTTTGCATGATTTATCTTGGGCATGTTGCAGAATTTCTCTAGTTGTTTAGATAATTTAAAAGTGCTTCTAACCCAAGAATTGCCTTATTCAGAATTTAAAATATTTCTTTCCATAGAATAGTCAGAAACTCAGAACTTCATTTAAAGTTTCCCCGACTTCTCCCTCAGCTTGGGTCTGTATCAGGATGTTTGGGGGTGGCTTATAATTGTGTCTTTCCCTATTTCTCTGTCTATGAAGTCCCTCTTCCATCCTCTCCCATTCACTAAGTGGTCAGGCTTCTGTGGGTTTAAGGGGGGAACGACAGAGGGATAAGGCAGACAATGTCTTGTGTGAGACTGGCATTCTTTGAACTAGCTTTGTTCCCTCGTCTTTGGCCATTGCTTAAAGCTGACTGTCTCAGAATGCTTCTCTGGATCTCTTGGCGATCTGCTCTTGACCACCCCCTACTGGAGTAGCCTAGAATTGCCAAGTTCTATTCTTTTGGTTGGCCACATGTTACCTCCCCTCAGTCTCTAACTAACTGGTCTCACTCCTTGTAGTAAACACTCTTAGGCTGCCTCTGGCTGACATTTCTACCCTACCTGGCCCTCTAGAAACAAAACTATGACCTGTTTTCAGTGACAACGCAGTTATTTTCCTCAAACAATCTTACAACCTGCTTCCACAAGCCACATCAGGCAGACTTGCAATCACAGATCATTTTTCCTTTTCTTTTTATCATTTTTAGTACTCAAATCAGATAGCAGTCTACTTCAGGAAAGCATATTGTGCTCCCTAAGAAATGTCCTTGAAGCTCTTCTCACTAAGGTTGATATGAGGGAAAGTAAATCCTTACCTTTTCTGTGGGAGGAGGAGTCTCCCTACACACTACGGACTCTCTCCCTCAAAAAAAAACCCTCCTTTTCCAGCTACTTTAACCCTAATAATTTATGCTCTTGAGCTGGGAATTATGCTAATTGTTACTAAAGGGATTTTAGGCTAACTACTTTCCAAGGCAACTATCACCTTAGAACTATATAAGTATTCACTGTTATGTGTCATTTGTGGAATTCATTTGAAACTCACACAAAAGAGAATTCCATTTTTAACATCCACTTGCATCAGGAACTCAATGAATACTACATACTGGCAGTTAATATTTTTTAAAAAATTCCAGTAAAAAGCAACAAAGAAATAGCCTATTAATACTAGATTTTGAAGCTTCTAAGCATGATATAAGTTGAGTTCATGGAACATGACATTTCTTATGTTCTTCGCTGTCCCCATCTTTACCAAATATATTAAAAAATCAATTGCTTTGTTTCTTACTAATGAAACTGGTCCTATTTGTGGATAAACAGACCTTTAAGGCAAAGAAAAACCGATGACAAGGACCTAAATGCAAACCCATAGTTTAAGAAAATTTGTATGTAGGGTTTCTAGATAAAATATAGGACAGCTAGTTCATCTTTAATTTCAGATAAACAAAATCTAATTTTTGCTATAACTATGTCCCATGCAATTTGGAGGACATATACTAAAAATGTTTATATGAAATTCAAGTTTAACTTGGCATTCTGTATTTTTATTTCCTGGCAATCCTACTTAGATGCTTATATCCTAAGTATTCACCTCTCCATTTTGGGATTCAGAAAAGTTAAAAAATGGCAGGTCTACTGTCCTGTTTAGCTAAATCTGGTCAGAATCCTTATCTCATAGTTCATTAGCAGCACATTTCCGTTCTTTAAATCAGCATAACCAATTAAGACAGTTCTTACCACTATCTTATACAACTACTTGAGGAATTTGGGAGCTGAGAGGAGATATGTTAGCATCTGTATTTTCAAAGTGAAATGATCTTAAAAACAAGAATGAGTTACAGGAGTGAAGAAATTAAATGTGTGGCTGCATATTAACTGGATAGACCCATTACTGAGCAGTCTCAGCTAAGTGTGATCTGACCCTGGAATAGTTTTATTATTATTTTTATAATCACCACCTTTGATGATCCTCTGTGGTAGGGCTCTCATGGCACAGGGGAGAAGACAGGTTACAGTTGATTCTAAAATCTGGAATAATTTTCATCAAGTTGTGGGCCCAAGCACAAATTGTAGGTGACCAATCCACTCAACATATGGCTACATAGTAACCTATATTCTTTGTTTTGTTTTCCTCCACACTCCCTATATATTTCTTCATTTTCCCACATTGATGTCAGATCTGTGCTTAACTGCCTCAAGGAAGAGCTGAAAGCACAAATAACAGGCTACTATCCAAGCTTTCTTTTAAAAAGCCTTTAGCAACAAAAAGAATGTGACAGAAGACAGAAATATGATAACTTAAGAAAAAGAAAATTAAGAGAGCAAGCTTATCTCAGGATTGCAAAAAACTGTTCCAGACTGAGGCCACAGTCCCCCTAGCCCAGAGCCTTGAGGTGCTGACAGATCTTCTGTCTACATGGCTGTTTTTCCCACGCTTTCTCTGGGGTCTCCTCTCCCTGCTGTAACAGGTTCCGTGGTAGGACAGCAGCTCTGGCCCCAGGGGAACATACTGTGCCATGGGAAATTTAAAATCTATGTCCTCCTACCTCCAGACTTGCTAGATGACCACACTCATGAGCACCCATGACCCACCTCTCTACTCCCAACCACTCTCTGAATTTCATGTTGGTTTTCCTGGTAGACTTTCCAGTTGGAATGACAATGGATTGACTAGACAACAGAAGATCTCTGGTATTTCCAGGAATGTTACTTAACACACTCATTACCTGTGAGTGAAAGGATAGCATCTTGTTTCTGGACCTGTAAAGGTGAGAAGAAGCTCCTGTACTTCACCTGGGATGGATTTGCGCATGCATCCCAGCTTACTTTAGTTTGAGTGCCATACCTTTTAGCCAGGGACTTCATATATTCCCTTAGAGAATGCAATTACCAGGGAATAACACTTAACTGATTTTTTTAAAAGCGTCATATCTTGAGCTTTAACCACTGCACCAGACTCTTACTCTATATAACCTCAATATGGTAATGAAAGGAGGAAATGCTCTGATAATTTGATTAATAGAGGGACAAGGAAGCTGCAATTTGTCCATGGTATCCTCTGATCTTACAGACATCCACCCTCTCCCCTCATCCAACCTCTGAGGGGTTTTCAGTGCCTTGTCTAAAAGGCTTTCCTGAAAATGTGTAGTTCTGCTTATTTTTAAAATTTTTAAGCAAATTCTCATAGTACACTTTTTCAAAGTGGATTGTACATCTGATGCTGGGTAATTAATTGTTCATTTTTCCTGATGGATCTTTCAGCCTGTTGTTAATCATGTAATTTCCTAACCATCTGTTTTCCTTTATCAACATAAACCTGGATGGGTTGTAGGTGAATAATTCCAGAGCTGGTAGAAGTGTACAAAAATTGACATTATAAACAACTAAAGGCAAATTTTCTGCTCAAAGCTTTTCAGTGATGGAGATTCTATACAACCTTTGCACTTTCCTTCTCTCTCTTCTTCCTTCTTTTTAGTTCTGTTTTGTAGGGGATATTTCCTTATGGAAGAAATTTTAAAGTCTATATTCTCTATTTTCCAGTTTAAAATGTTTTCCAAGTTTATACTTGGAAAGTTCATTGTCAAGGCACATATTTAAAAACATAACCGCATAGTCACCACCTTTATTGAGTATTTAGTTCATGCAGTATTTCTTATATAAGACCTGTTCCGGCTCAAATTCTGTGTGTGTATTGGGATAAAGAGAGGGGATCTAAAATTGGGATATGATACAAGTGCTTTCTCAGTGTGCTTATGTCACTTTTAAATTAATGTCATTTCTTTACTTTGGTGAAGCCCATATTTTTTCACTTTGCTCTGTCTCATTTCAGTATCCAGCATCCAGTAAGTTTTTAATATTTGAGATTTAGCTGTTCATCCTCACAGAAGTAGTTCTGATAAGTTACTCCTGAATGAAAATTAGTTTAATTTTGATCTTTAGAAGTATTACTGTTTTAGAAGATCACAAAGATAAATTCTAAAGGAAAAAACACCAGAAGTAGGAATTTCAGCTGCTGGTCTTCAATAGCTGTAAACAGGGGAAGAGGTGTTGAGGCACATAAGCTGACTGATATTCCAAGTAAAGAAGCCCTTAAATGTTAAGAAAAATAAAAAAATTACATCCAGTCATACTGTTCAAAGATAGAATTCTTCATTGCTTTGAAATATCTTTTCCTAGTTATAATTTTCTTTTTTAATATATTCTCTACAAACACAAATAATTGCTTATGCTACCAAAAATACTGCTGTACACTGTTTATAATATTCTTGCTTTAATTTATGGTGGTAAAAACCTATATAAGCATCCCTAAAATATAGCTTGGCTTTGCATATTTCTAAAATTTATGCAAATAGATTTATTTTATGTATTATGTTTCTTTTTTAAATAACACACATAAAAGACTAACAAAGTTCATATATTTGGGGAAAGTGTTCAATAACTGTTGGATATTATTATCATTGTACCTATTTCTACAATTTTTTAATAAATACAAGCAAATATGAAAACCACACACACAACTATATTTATTTATTTATTTATTTATTTATTTACTTATTTTTAATAAAACTATGATTTTATTTATTTTTTTAACATCTTTATTGGAGTATAATTGCTTTACAATGGTGTGTTAGCTTCTGCTTTATAACAAAGTGAATCAGTTCTACATATACATATGTTCCCATATCTCTTTCCTCTTGTGTCTCTCTCCCTCTCACCCTCCCTATCCCACCCCTCTAAGTGGTCGCAAATCACCGAGCTGATCTCCCTGTGCTATGCAGCTGCTTCCCAGTAACTATCTATTTTACGTTTGGCAGTGTATATATGTCTATGCCACTATCTCACTTTGTCACAGCTTACACTTCCCTGTCCCCATATCCTCAAGTCCATTCTCTAGTAGGTCTGTGTCTTTATTCCTGTCTTGCCCCTAGGTTCTTCATGACCAATTTTTTTTTTCTTAGATTCCGTATATATGTGTTAGCATATGGTATTTGTTTTTCTCATTCTGACTTACTTCACTCTGTATGACAGACTCTAGGTTGATCAACCTCACTACAAGTAACTCAATTTCGTTTCTTTTTATGGCTGAGTAATATTCCATTGTATATATGTGCCACATCTTCTTTATCCATTCATCTGTTGATAGACACTTAGGTTGCTTCCATGACCTGGCTATTGTAAATAGAGTTGCAATGAATATTTTGGTACATGACTTTTTTTAAATTATGGTTTTCGCAGGGTATGTGCCCAGTAGTGGGATTTCTGGGTCGTATGGTAGTTCTATTTTTAGTTTTTAAAGGCACCTCAATACTATTCTCCATAGTGGCTGTATCAATTTACATTGCCACCAACAGTGCAGGAGGGTTCCCTTTTCTCCACACCCTCTCCAGCATGTATTGTTTGCAGATTTTTTGATTATGGCCATTCTGACTGGTGTGAGATGATATCTCATTGTAGTTTTGCTTTGCATCTCTCTAATGATTAATGATGTTGAGCATTCTTTCATGTGTCTGTTGGCAATCTGTATACCTTCTTTGGAGAAATGTCTGTTTAGGTCTTCTGCCCATTTTTGGATTGGGTTGTTTGTTTTTTTGATATTGAGCTGCATGAGCTGCTGGTAAATTTTGGAGATTAATCCTCTGTCAGTTGCTTCATTTGCAAATATTTTGTCCCATTCTGAGGGTGGTCTTTTCATCTTGTTTATGGTTTCCTTTGCTGTGCAAAAGCTTTTAAGTTTCATTAGGTCCATTTTGGTTATTTTTGTTTTTATTTCCTTTAGTATAGGAGGTAGGTCAAAAAGGATCTTGCTGTGATTTATGTCATAGAATGTTCTGCCTATGTTTTCTTCTAAGAGTTTGATAGTGTCTGGCCTTACATTTAGGTCTTTAATCCATTTTGAGTTTATCATTGTGTATGGTGTTAGGGAGTGTTCCAATTTCATACTTTTACATGTACCTGTCCAGTTTTCCCAGCACCACTTATTGAAGAGGCTGTCTTTTCTCCACTGTATATTCCTGCCTCCTTTATCAAAGAAAAGGTGACCATATGTGCGTGGGTTTATCTCTGGACTTTCTATCATGTTCCATTGATCTATATTTCTGTTTTTGTGCCAGTACCATACTGTCTTGATTACTGTAGCTTTGTAGTATAGTCTGAAGTCAGGGAGCCTGATTCCTCCAGCTCCATTTTTCGTTCTCAAGATTGCTTTGGCTATTCGGGGACTTCTGTGCTTCCACAGAAAATGTGAAATTTTTTATTCTAGTTCTGTGAAAAATGCCAGTGGTACTTTGATAGGGATTGCATTGAATCTGTACATTGCTTTGGGTAGTAGAGTCATTTTCACAATGTTGATTCTTCCAATCCAAAAACATGGTATATCTCTCCATCTATTTGTATCATCTTCAATTTCTTTCATCAGTGTCTTATACTTTTCTACATACAGGTCTTTTGTCTCCTTAGGTAGGTTTATTCCTAGATATTTTATTCTTTTTGTTGCAATGGTAAACAGGAGTGTTTTCTTAATTTCACTTTCAGATTTTTCATCATTAGTGTATAGGAATGTGAGAGATTTCTGTGCATTAATTTTGTATCCTGTTGCGTTACCAAATTCATTGATTAGCTCTAGTAGTTTTCTGGTAGCATCTGTAGGATTCTTTATGTATAATATCATGTCGTCTGCAAATGGTGACAGCTTTACTTCTTCTCTTCCGATTTGGATTCCTTTTATTTCTTTTTCTTCCCTGATTGTTGTGGCTAAAATTTCCAAAGCTATGTTGAATAATATTCATGAGAGTGGGCAACCTTGTCTTATTCCCGACCTTAGTGGAAATGGTTTCACTTTTTCACCGTTGAGGACGATGTTGGCTGTGGGTTTGTCATACAAGGCCTTTAATATGTTGAGGAAAGTTCCCTCTATGCCTACTTTCTGGAGGGTTTTTATCATAAATAGGTGTTGAATTTTGTCAAAAGCTTTCTCTGCATCGATTGAGATGATCAAATGGGTTTTCTCCTTCAATTTGTTAATATGTTGTATCACATTGATTGATTTGCATATATTGAAGAATCCTTGCATTCCTGGGATAAACCCCACTTTATCATAGTGTATGATCCTTTTAATGTGCTGTTGGATTCTGTTTGCTAGTATTTTGTTGAGGATGTTTGCATCTATGTTCATCAGTGATACTGGCCTGTAGTTTTCTTTCTATGTGACAGCTTTGCCTGGTTTTGGTATCACGGTGATGGTGGCCTCATAGAATGAGTTTGTGAGTGTTCCTCCCTCTGCTATATTTTGGAAGAGTTTGAGAAGGATAGGTGTTAGCTCTTCTCTAAGTGTTTGATAGAATTCGCCTGTGAAGCCATCTGGTCCTGGGCTTTTGTTTGTTGGAAGATTTTTAATCACAGTTTCAATTTCAGTGCTTGTGATTGGTCTGTTTATATTTTCTGTTTCTTCCTGGTTCAGTCTCAGAAGGTTGTGCATTTCTAAGAACTTGTCCATTTCTTCCAGGTTGTCCAGTTTCTTGGCATAGAGTTGCTTGTAGTAATCTCTCATGGTCCTTTGTATTTCTGCAGTGTTAGTTGTTAGTTCTCGTTTTTCATTTCTAATTCTATTGATTTGAGTCTTCTCCCTTTTTTCTTGATGAGTCTGGCTAATGGTTGAACAATTTTCTTTATCCTCTTAAAGAACCAGCTTTTAGTTTTATTGATCTTTGCTATCATTTCCTTCATTTCTTTTTCATTTATTTCTGATCTGATCTTTATGATTTCTTTCCTTCTGCTAACTTTGAGTTTTTTTTGTTCTTCTTTCTCTAATTGCTTTAGGTGTAAGGTTAGGCTGTTTATTTGAGATGTTTCTTGTTTCTTAAGGTAGGATTGTATTGCTGTAAACTTCCCTCTTAGAACTGCTTTTGCTGCATCCCATAGGTTTTGGGTCATCGTGTTTTAACTGTCATTTGTTTCTAGGTATTTTTTGATTTCCTCTTTGATTTCTTCAGTGATCTCTTGGTTATTAAGTAGTGTGTTGTTCAGCCTCCATGTGTTTGTATTTTTTACAGATTTTTTTCTTGTAATTGATATCTTGTCTCTATAGCATTGTGGTTGGAAAAGATACTTGATATGATTTCAATTTTCTTAAATTTACCAAGACTTGATTTGTGTCCCAAGATATGATCTATCCTGGAGAATGTTCCATGAGCACTTGAGAAAAATGTGTATTCTGTTGTTTTTGGATGGAATGTCCTGTAAATATCAATTAATTCTGTCTTGTTTAATGTATCATTTAAAGCTTGTGTTTCCTTATTTATTTTCATTTTGGATGATCTGCCCATTGGTGAAAGTGGGGTGTTAAAGTCCCCTACTATGATTGTGTTACTGTCGATTTCCCCTTTTATGGCTGTTAGTATTTGCCTTATGAATTGAGGTGCTCCTATGTTGGGTGCATAAATATTTACAATTGTTATATCTTCTTCTTGGATTGATTCCTTGATCATTATGTAGTGTCCTTCTTTGTCTCTTGTAATAGTCTTTATTTTAATGTCTATATTGTCTGATATGAGAATTGCTACTCTAGCTTTCTTTTGATTTCCATTTGCATGGAATATATTTTTCCATCCCCTCACTTTCAGTCTGTATGTGTCCCTAGGTCTGAAGTGGGTCTCTTGTAGACAGCATATATACGGATCTTGTTTTTGTATCCATTCAGCCAGTCTATGTCTTTTGGTTGGAGCATTTAATCCACTTACATTCAAGTAATTATCGATATGTATGTTCCTATTACGATTTTCTTAATTGTTTTGGGTTTGTTATTGTAGGTGTTTTCCTTCTCTTGTGTTTCTTGCCTAGAGAAGTTCCTTCAGCATTTGTTGTAAAGCTGGTTTGGTGGTGCTGAACTCTCTTAGCTTTTGCTTGTTTGTAAAGGTTTTAATTTCTCTATCAAATCTGAATGAGATCCTTGCTGGGTAGAGTAATCTTGGTTGTAGGTTTTTCTCCTTCATCACTTTAAATATGTTCTGCCACTCCCTTCTGGCTTGCATAGTTTCTGCTGAAAGATGAGTTGTTCACCTTATGGGAATTCCCTTGTGTGTTATTTGTTATTTCTCCCTTGCTGCTTTTAATATGTTTTCTTTGTATTTAATTTTTGATAGTTTGATTAATATGTGTCTTGGCGTGTTTCTCCTTGGATTTATCCTATATGGGACTCTCTGTGCTTCTTGGACTTGATTAACTATTTCCTTTCCCATAGTAGGGAAGTTTTCAACTATAATCTCTTCAAATATTTTCTCAGTCCCTTTCCTTTTCTCTTCTTCTTTTGGGACCCTTATAATTCGAATGTTGGTGTGTTTAATATTGTCCCATAGGTCTCTGAGACTGTCCTCAGTTCTTTTCATTCTTTTTTCTTTATTCTGCTCTGCAGTAGTTATTTCCACTATTTTATCTTCCAGGTCACTCATCCGTTCTTCTGCCTCAGTTATTCTGCTATTGTTCCCTTCTAGAGAATTTTTAATTTCGTTTATTGTGTTGTTCATCATTTTTGTTTGCTCTTTAGTTCTTCTAGGTCCTTGTTAAACATTTCTTGTGTTTTCTCTATTGTACTTCCAATTTTGGATCATCTTTACTATCATTATTCTGAATTCTTTTTCAGGTAGACTACCTATTTCCTCTTCATTTGTTAGGTCTAGTGGTTTTTTTCCTTGCTCCTTCATCTGCTGTGTGTTTTTCTGTCTTCTCTTTTGGCTTAACTTACTGTGTTTGGGGTCTCCTTTTCACAGGCTGCAGGTTCATAGTTCCCGTTGTTTTTGGTATCTGTCACCAGTGACTAAGGTTGGTTCAGTGGGTTGTGTAGGCTTCCTGGTGGAGGGGACTAGTGCCTGTGTTCTGGTGGATGAGGCTGGATCTTGTCTTTCTGGTGGGCAGGTCTACATCTGGTGGTGTGTTTTCGGGCGTTTGTGGCCTTATTATGATTTTAGGCAACCTCTCTGCTAATGGATATGGTTGTGTTCCTGTCTTGCTAGTTGTTTGGCATAGGGTGTTCAGCACTGTAGCTTGCTGGTTGTTGAGTGATGCTGGGTGTTGGCGTTGAGATGAAGATCTCTGGGAGATTTTCGTCGTTTGATATTACGTGGAGCTGGGAGGTCTCTTGTGGACCAGTGTCCTGAAGTTGGCTCTCCCACCTCAGAGGCACAGCCTTGATGCCTTGCTGGAGCACAAAGAGCCTTTCATCCACACAGCTCAGAATAAAAGGGAGAAAAAATAGAAAGAAAGATAGAAAGAAAGAAAGAAAGAAAGAAAGAAAGAAAGAAAGAAAGAAAGAAGATAAAATAAAATAAAATAAAGTACCATAAAATAGTTATTTAAAGAAAAATTAATTTTTCAGAAAAACGTTTTAAAAAGTAAAAAGAAAAACAAAAATGGACAGACAGAACCCTAGGACAAATGGTAAAAGCAAAGCTATACAGACAAAATCACACAGAGAAGCCTACACATACAAACTCACAAAAATTGAAAAAGGGAAAATAATATATATAATCTTTGCTCCCAAAGTTCACCTCCCCAATTTGGGATGATTCGTTGTCTATTCAGGTATTCCACAGATGCACAGTACATCAAGGTGATTGTGCAGATTTAATCCGCTGCTCCTGAGGCTGCTGGGAGAAATTTCCCTTTCTCCTCTTTGTTCGCACATCTCCAGGGGTTCAGCTTTGGATTTGGACCTGCCTCTGCGTTTTGGTCACCTGAGGCTGTCTCTTCTTTGCTCAGACAGGATGGGGTTAAAGGAGCAGCTGATTTTGGGGCTCTGGCTCATTCAGGCTGGGGGGGAGGGAGGGGTAAAGATGCGGGGTGAGTCTGCGGTGGCAGAGGCTGGCATGACATTGCACCAGCCTGAGGCATGCTGTGTGTTCTCCCGGGGAAGTTGTCCCTGGATCATGGGACCCTGGCAGTGGCGGACCGCACAGGTTCCCAGGAGTTGAGGTGTGGATAGTGACCTGTGCTTGCACACAGGCTTCTTGGTGGCTGAAGCAGCAGCCTTAGCATCCGATGACCGTCTCTGGGGTCCGTGCTGATAGCCGCAGCTTGTGCCCGTGTCTAGAGCTCCTTTAAGCAGTGCTCTTAATCCCCTCTCCTTGGGCACCAGGAAACAAAGAGGCAAGAAAAAGTCTCTTGTCTCTTTGGCAGCTCCAGACCTTTTCCTGGACTCCCTCCTGGCTAGCCGTGGCACACTGGCCCCTTCAGGCTGTGTTCATGTAGCCAACACCAGTCCTCTCCCTGGGATCCGACGTCCGAAGCTCGAGCCTCAGCTCCCAGCACCCACCGGTCACGGCAGGTGAGCAGACAAGCCTCTCGGGCTAGTGAGTGCTGGTTGGCACTGATCCTCTGTGTGGGGATCTCTCTGCTTTGCCCTCCACACCCCTGTTGCTGCGCTCTCCTCTGTGGCTCCGAAGTTTCCCCCTCCACCACCTGCAGTCTCCGCCCGCAAAGGAGCTTCCTAGTGGGTGGAAACCTTTCCTCCTTCACAGCTCCCTCCCATTGGTGCAGGTCCCATCCCTATTCTTTTGTCTCTGTTTTTTCTTTTTTCTTTTACCCTATCCAGGTACGTGGGGAGTTTCTTGTCTTTTGGGAGGTCTGAGGTCTTCTGCCAGCGTTCAGTAGGTGTTCTGTAGGAGTTGTTCCACATGTAGATGTATTTCTGATTTATTTGTGGAGAGGAAGGTGATCTCCGCGTCTTACTCTTCCGCCTTCTTGAAGCTCCTCACACAACTATATTTAGATAGAGAGAGATATATATTCTTCCCTTCCCATTTTTGTTCTTTACTCAAATGGTAGTAAACTATACACTGATATGTGTTTTTCTGTTTTCACTTAAGATATATCTTAGCTATCTCTCCATATTATTTTATTTTTATTCAGTTCATTTAAACTAAAAAAACAAAAACCAAAAATAATTCACCCATTTCTCTCACCCCCCACCCCCACCACAAGCCTACCTCTGGTAACCAACAATCTATTATCTGAATCTATGAGCTTTTCTGTTTTTTTTCTTTATTTTTTTAAAAAGATTACACATGTAAGAGAGATCATACAGTATATGTCTTTCTCTTTCTGACTTATTTCACTTAGCATAAGGTCCTCGAGTTCTATCCATGTTGCAAATGGCAATATTTCATTTATTTAATATCTGAAAAATATTCCATTTTGTATATGAGGATATAGATATCCATTCATCCATCGATGTACACTTGGGATGTTTACATATCTTGATTATAAATAATGCTGCAGTGAACATTGGAGTGCATTTATCTTTTTGAGTGTTTTGTTTTCTTCAGATAAATATCCAGAAGTGGAATTGCTGGATCATATGGTGTGTATCTTCAGTGAGGATCCTCTATACTACTTTCTACAGCTGCTGAACCAATATATATTCCTACCAACAGCACACAAATGTTCCCTTTTCTCCACGTCCTCATGAACACTTGCTATTTCTTGTATTTTAGATAATAGCCATTCTAACAGGTGTGAGGTGATATCTCATTGTGGTTTTGGTTTACATTTCCTTTATGATCAATAATTTAGAGCATCTTTCATTTACCTGTTAGCCATCTGTTTGTCTTCTTTGGAAAAATATCTATTCAAGTCCTCTGCCCATTTTTTAATCAGGTTGCTTGTTTTTTTGCTATTGAGTTGTATGAATTCTTTATGCATTTCAAATATTATCCCCTTATCAGATATACGATTTGCAAATATTTTATCCCATTCAGCAGGTTGCCTCTTTATTCTGTTGATGGTTTCCTTTGCCATGCAGAAGTTTTTAGTTTGATGTAGCCTCACTTATTTACTTTTGCTTTAGATGCTTTTGCTTTTGGTGTAGATTTACAAAAACATTGCTGAGACCTATGCCAAGGAGTTTACTTTGGGTTTCTTCTAAGAGTTTTATACTTTCAGGTCTTATGTTAAATCTTTTAATCCATTTCAAGTTAATTTTTGTGTATGGTGGTCCAGTTTCATTCTATCGTATTTTCCAATACAATTTATTGAAGAGACTGTCCTTTCCGCATTGTGTACTCTTGTCTCCTTTGTCATAAATTAATTCTCTGGGTTTATTTCTGGGCTCTATTCTGTTCCATTGATTTATGGGTCTGTTTTTATGCCAATACCTTACTATTTTAGCTACTATATCTTTGTAATATAGTTTGAACTCAGAGAGTGTGCTGCCTCAAGCATTGGTTTATTTCTTCAAGATTGCTCTGGCTATTTAGGATCTTTTATGGGTCCATACAAATTTTAGGATTGTTTTTTCAATCTCTATGAAAAATGCCATTAGAATTTTGAAAAGGATTGCCTTGAATCTGTACATTGCTTTGAGTAGTATGGACAATTTAACAATATTAATTCCTTCAATCTATGAGCATGGAATATCTTTCCATTTATTTGTGTCTTCTTCAATTTCTTTCTTTAATGTCTTGTAGTTTTCAAAGTACAAGTCTTTCACCTCCTTGAATAAAAATATTTCTAGACATTTTAGACATTTCATTCTTTTGGGTGCAATTTAAATGTGTTTTTTTTTCACTTTTTCTGATAGTTCAATATCAATGTATAGAAGTACAACAGATTTTTGTGTATTTATTTTGTATTCTGCAACTATACTGAATTTGTTTATTAGTTCTAACAGGTTTTATTTATGGAGTTTTTAAGGTTTTCTGTATATAGTATCATGCCATTTGCAAATAATGACAGCTTACTCCTTCCTTTCCAATTTGTATGCCTTTATTTCTTTTTCTTACCTAATTGCTCTGGCTAGAACTTCCAACACAATGTTGATTAAAGTGGCAGGATTGGACATCCTTGTCTTGTTCCTGATCCTAGAGGAAAAGCTTTCAGCTTTCTGTTGTTAAGTATGATGTTAGCCATGGGCTGTCATATATATTCTTTATTATGTTGAAGTATATTCCCTCTATATCCACGTTGTTGAGAGTTCTTATCACAAATGGATGCTTAATTTTGTCAAATGCTTTTTTCTGCATCTGTGGAGATGAGCATGTGATTTTTATTCTTCATTTTTAAAAAATGTGGTGTATCACATTGATTTGTGATTGGTAAACCATCCTTGCTTCCATGGAATAAATACCACTTAATCATGATATATGATTCTTTCAGTGTATTGTTGAATTTGGTTTTCTAATATTTTGTTAAGGATTTTTGCATCTAAGTTCATCAGGAAATTGGTCTGTAATTTTTTTTTTTTTTTTCTTGTGGCATACTTGTCTGGTTTTGGTATTAAGGTAATGTTGGCCTGGTAAAAATAATTTGGAAGAGTTCACTCCTCTTCCAGTTTTTGAAGAATTTGAAAAGGATTGGTATTAATTCTTTAAATGTTTGGTAGAGTTCACCAATGAAGCTATCTGGTCCTGGACTTTTCTTTGTTGGGAGGTTTTTGGATTACTGATCAAATCTTACTAATAATTAGTCTGCTCAGATTTTGTATTTCATCATAAGTCAGTGTTGGTAGGTTGTATGTTTCTAGGAATTTGTTCACTTCTTCTAGGTTGTCCAATTTGTTCACAGCAGTCTCTTATAATCATTTATATTTCTATGGTATCAGTTGAAATGTTTCCTCTTTCCTTTTTGATTTTATTTACCAGAATCCTCTCTCTCTTTTTTCTCGGTGAGTCTAGCTAAGGATTTGTCAATTTTGCTTATCTTTTCAAAGAACCATCTCTTAGTTTTGTTGGTCTTTTCTATCGACTTTTCAATCTGTATTTAATTTATTTCTGCTCTAAAGTTTGTTATTGTCTTCCTTTTTACTAATTTTGGTCTTCATTTGTTATTCTTTTTCTAGCTCCTTGAAATGTAAAATTAGGTTGTTTACTTGAGACTTGTCTTGTTTCTTAAGGTAGGCATTTATCTCTGTGAACTTCCCTCTTGGAACTGTTTTTGCTGTATTTCATAAATTTTGGCATGTTACATTTCCATTTTCAGTTGTCTCAAGATACTTTTCAATTTCTCTATTGATTTCTTTTTCAACCTGTTCTCTTTTGACTTCTTAAGAAACAGTAGCATGTTGTTAAATCTCCACATATTTGTAATTTTTTCAGTTTTCTTCATGTAATTAATTTATAGTTTCATACCATGTTGTTGGAAAAGATGCTTGATATTTTGAATCCACCTATATCTTTTAAAACTTGTTATGTGGCCTAACATATGATATATCTTGGAAATGTTCTATATACACTTGAGAAGAATGTGCATTATGTTGCTCTTGGTTGGAATGTTCTATAAATATCTGTTAGGTACATATGATCTAATATGTTTAAGGTTGCTATTTCATGTTTGTATGTGTGTGTGTATGTGTGTGTGTGTGTGTGTGTGTATTTTCTTCCTTTAATTTATAGTTGCTATATCAACAACTCTAAAAATACAGCTGAGTTTTGCATGTTTTTGAACTTTATGTAAATAGATTCACATTATATGAGTATTCGTTTGTATCTCTTATTGTTTTACTTAACATTGTAAGATTATCCACATTTTTGTAGCTGCTGTTTATTTGCTTTCATGGCAGAAGTATTCCGTTGAATTCATGTACCACAATTTTACTGTTTATGGATATGAGTTGCTTCTATTTTTCAGCTGTTTAAACAATGCTGCTATGCCATTCATGTACACACAAATGCACACATGCACAGAAACTATTTTTTTGACATATACTTAGAGAAATGTCTAGCATATTAGTTTTCTTTTTCTGTGTAATAAATTATCACAAACTTGACAGCTTATGTTAATACAAATTTATTATTCCACAATTCCATTGGTTATAAATCTGGGTGCTTACGGCTTTGTAAGCAATAATCAAGGTGTTCACTGGGCTGTCTTATCTGGAGGCTCTAAGGAAGAATCCACTTCCATTTTTTTTCAGGTTTTTGATCAAATTTTATTGCTGGCGGTTGTAGGACTGAGGTCTCTTAAGTTCCTTGCTGGCTGTCAGCTAGGAGCCTCTCTCAGGTCCTGAAGGCCACTCACACTTCCTTCCCACAGGCTCTCTACATTTCAGTAACAAATCCTTGTCATGCTCTGAATCTCTCTGACTTTCTATTCTGCCACCAGCTGAAGAAAATTTTCTGCTTTAAAAAGGGTTATGTGACATATATACACTAATATGTATAAAATAGATAACTAATGAGAGCCTGCTGTATAGCACAGGAAACTCCACTTTGCTATACAGTGGAAACTAAGACAACATTGTAAAACAACTATACCCCATTTAAAAAAAAAAAAAAAGGATCATGTGATTGCATACATTTCACCTAATCTCTCTATTTTAAGAACAACTAATAAGTGAACTTAAATAAATTTGTAAAATCTTATTGCCATGTAATATAACATAAGGAGCAACACCAGGGAGAAAAACTCGTGAGGACCATGTAGAATTTTTACTACTACAGCTGAATAATAGAGTTTGCATATTTTCAAATTTACTATATAATTTCAATTTGTTTTCTAATATGATTTAAACAACATATACATCCACCAGCAGTATATGAGATTTTCTAGTGCTGTCATCAATACTTGGTATGATTATACTTTTTAATTATTGCCAATCTGACAGGTATATTTGGTTTTTTTTTGGCATTTTCTCAGTATCTCAGTATTTCTTTTTCTTTTCTTATATTTTCAAAATCCCAGAAAATTTGGAAAAGTAGTACAAACACTTTCTTTCTTTTGCCATGAAATATTGGAGAGTATGTTGTTGACATGATGTCTTATCATTCCCAAGTACTTTAATTTTTCCTATAATCAAGAACATTCTCTTACAAAACCATAATAACATCATATAAAAGAAGAGACTAACATTGATGTATTACTGGTATGTAATCCACAGACTGTAAACAAGTTTTATCAGTTGACCCAGTAATGTTCTTCAGAACAAAAAGACCCAATCCAGGATCAAAAGTTACATTTCACTGTGGCGTTTATTTAGTCTCCCTCAATTTGGAATAGTTCATCAACCTTTATTTGACTTTTTTGGATATTTTTGAAGGTGAAAGGCAAGTTATTTTAGACTGTACCTCAGTTTAGGTTTGTTTTATGTTTGTACATGATTAGATTCAAATAATCCATTTTTTGAAAAAACATCTCAGAGTGTTGTTATTCTCTCCTCATTGCATTCTAGAGTGGGGTACACGATTTTGATTTGCCTGTTACCTGGAGATGTTAACATCAGTGACTTGATTAAGGAAATATTTGCCAGGATTTTTAATTATAAAGTTACTCTTTATTTCCCTTTATAATTAAAGTGCATTTTGTTAGGAAGTGCTTTGAGACTATGCAAATCCCTGTTTTTCATAAAACTTTCACCCACTAATTTTTACACCATTGATAGTTCTTTGTTGAATTATTTTTTAACTATGATAATCAATAGTCAATTTCTAATTCTATCATTTCTTCTTGATTTATTATTTAACATTTTACTAAAAGAAAAATCTTTGGCATTTATCTATCCATCCATCCATCCATCCATCTATCATCCGTTTATCTATCATCTACCTATCTGTTGGAATGAATTGATGGTTTTAATTTTATTCAAAGCATCATAATCCATTAATATCACTGTTTGTTTTGTGATCAAATTCCTCCAGGTTTTTCCCATAAGAGCCACCTTAAGATGGCTCTTGTGTCTGTCTGTCTTGTCCCCATCATTCTTTGGGCACTTCTTTATTTTCTGGCATAAACAATGTTCCAGGCTTATATTGTACTTCTATTTTGCCAGTTCTGAAATCATCCATTTCTTCAAGGAGGCCTAGTTTACTTTAATGTAGAATATTATTTAGAAACCAAGATCTTCAAACTAGTCATGCACATTGCTACTTAAGTGTTGATGTTCCTAATCATCTTAGCAGAAAGAGTTAGGGAGTGAATACAAATATGCACACGCACACACACAGAGTTACATTTATATTTATTTATAATCTACACATATTGAAAATTAGGACTCACCTCCAATGATTACAATTTCAATTCCACACCACAGAGTTTGTTCTAGTTTTCTCTTTTTTTCATATGTGTAACTATTTTCTCCAACAGTGATCCCCTTGGTTTCCATTATCCTCAATATATTTACCTATTGACTACCCCTTCATATAAATAACCAGTCACCCATCACTGCCACCATCCCTGCTTACCCTCCTATATGAATGATCTCTGCTTGTACAAGGTCTGATACTGCACACTGGGCTGCCAGTTTTAACCCACACATTTATCCTTTTCTCCTTTCTTGGGCAAAGACAACCTTTGCTAGGCTGTTGTTGTTGCTGTCATCCCAACATGGATGTTCTCCTACCCCACATCAACTATTGTACTCCAAGTTGCCTCCTCCAACTTTGTGTACCTACACTGTCTTCATCCAACTCAAGTCTTGACACTTTGGGGCAGGCCACCTCCTATCCCCACTCGTAAACCTTACACACATGGGTGTCTACCTTTCTTGGGCTTCCTTAATGACTAGGTTAAATCATTCAGGAAGGTCAGGCGGATAGAGACAAAAAAATGGAGAGTGGGTGTAGTTTGGAGGGAACTGAGTGACTTAATTAGCATTTCTTCATTTAATAATGAGCTTAAAGCATTTTCATGTGTACTAGCATTTGAATTTGTCTTTTGAGTAGTGTATGTTGACCTGTCTTATCTATTGGTGTGTATTAGATTCCCATTTATGCCAGTGTATAGGAGTACTTTATATAGTCTTGATACTAATACACTGTCAGTTATAATTTGCACTTATTTGTGCCTTTCCTAACTCTATTTTTTTAAACAATGCATATGGTCCCTCAATTTTCTCAAAACCATTTAATATATGATCTAGCCTCTCACCAGAAGTCTGTAGTGTGCAATGCCACTTATATCAAATGTATGTAAAAGTGTGAGATTTTTTTTTGGGGGGGGTCTCCATTTTGTTATATTGGTCTGTTTATTTATCAATGCACCAATACTATATTCAGTATTATTATCCAGTAAGGCAATAAGTCCCACCTTTTTTTAAGAGTGGTTTGGTTATTCAAGGATCACTGCATATTCATATATAGATATATAGATATAATACACAAACACAAAAGAAGCTAGAATGTTTAAGTGGAATTTCTTTGGGGATTATTATTAGGATGTTGTTAAATCTACATATCAATTTGGAGAAAACTGACATCTTTAAAAATTCATTGACTCTAAAATATTGAATATATTTCTTATGTAGGTCTTCTTTGATGGTTTTCAGTACAGATTTTCTTTATTCATAATGGTCACACACCTATCATGTTTTATGGATTCTTGTCAATACCTTTTGAAACTATTGTATTTAGTATCTTTAGCTTAATTTCTATTTGCCTATTGCTAGAGTTTTAATATATACTTAAATTTTACATATTGACTTTGTGTTGAATAAAATAAATTGAATAATCATTTTACTTATTATTCTTAAACAACAATATTTTCACTGGTGTATTTATTTATTTATAATTGTTTATTTTTGCCTTATCCCATGGGTTATAACCACTATGAAAATTATATAGAATTATGTATAATTAGATGAATGCAGTCAAAAGGTAAAAACTTCCAGTTATAAAATAAGTAAGTACTAGGGATGTAATGTAAACAGTTTTTAAGAGCAGTTTTAGGTTCACAGAAAGTTGAGGGGAAGGTACAGAGAATTTCCATATACTACCAGCCCACACACATGCATAGCCTTCCCGATCATCAACATCCACCACCAGAGTGGTGTTTACAAGTGATGCAACTACAGTAACACATCATAATCACCAAAGTCCATATTTACATTATAATTCACTCTTCATGCTGTACCTTGTGTGGGTTTGTGAAAATCTGTAATGACATGTATTCATCATTATATTATCATTCAGAGTATTTTCACTGCCCTACAAATCCTCTGTTTTCCATCTATTCATTCTTCCTTATACCCCACCTTTAGCAAGTACTGATCTTTTTACTGTTACCATAGTTTTTCCTTTTCCAGAATGTCATATAGTTGGAATCACACAGTATATAGCCTTTTCAAATTGGCTTCTGTCACTTAGTAATATGCATTTAAGCTTTATCACATGCTATATGTGTCCTTTCATTTTTACATATAATAGATTACATTGACTGATTTTCTAATAATGAATCAAACTATAGTATAGTAAACCTTTATGTACAGAGTATTATTATATATATATGTTATATATATTTTATATATATGTGTTACATATATATGTTATATATATATATATATATATAAATTGATTTAGAGTTAGTATTTTGCTTAAGAATTTTGCAACTATATTTATGGATAAGATTAGACTATATTTTTTCTACTAACTTTTTTGTCAATATTTTCTAGGATACACTGCTATATAAAGAGTTCTGAAGTGTATACTCCTCTGTAATAACTGGAGAGATTATGGCAAATATTGAATTCATCTTTATATGAATGTTAAATACAATATGGTAATGGTGCCATTTAACATAGGTTTTCAAAAATTTTAAGGCAATTTTTGAAAAGTCTTATTTTCTAGAAATTTGTTTTTCATATTTAAAATGTCAATATTAACATGAAGTCATTCAAAATAACTATTTTTATTTTAATATCTTTATGATATGCATGATATATTTTATTCCTGATTTTGAACAACTGTACATTTTTTTCCCTTGATCAATCAAAAATAGACATCTGTTAATCAGTTTTTCAAAGAATCAAATTCTTTGTTGTTTCTTTCCAGTGTATTAGAAATATATATATATATATATTTATTAATTTTCCTCTTTTATGTATAATTGTATTCCTTCTACTTGTTGTACTTGTTTTATTTTTTATGTTTGTAACTTATTGTGATCGATGCTTAAATCATTGACTTTTAAACTTTTCTTCTGTGTTACAATTCATGAAAACATGGTAAATGTACTTTTACTGTGTCAGAAATAGTACTTCCAGAAGTTTCATTCTTAATATTTTTTTCTGTTCAACTAAGAACACTGATTGACACCCACTATACTTTCTTCATACTCATTTATTAACGTATAATTTACTAAGGTATAATTAAGCTATAATTTACATGTAGTAAAATTCTTACTTAAAATATTTAGTTCTATGAGTTTTTATAAAGTCATATAATCATCCATAATCAACATATAGAACCATTCTCTCAAGCCCCAAGTTTTCCCCATTCACTTTTGTATTCCTCTTAACCCCTCAAAAGCACTAACCCATTCTGTTCCTAGAATTTTGTTTTTCCATAATTTCATGTAAATGTGTCTTTTGAGTCTGTTTTCTTTCACTTAGCTTAATAAATTTGAGATTCATCTATGTTGTTTTAAGAATCAGTAATTTGTTCCTTTTTATTGCTTAGTAGTATCCTATTTTATGGATTCACCTCAGGTTTGTTTTTTTTCTTTTTAATACACTCTTCAAATGTCGAAGAACATTTGAGTTTCAATTTTAGGGTTTATGAATAATGCCCCTATACAAATTGATGTTAGAAGTTTTTTGTTTTGTTTTTTAAACATGAGCTAAATTTCACTTTGGTAAAGACCTGGGATTGGAATTTCAGTGTTGTATGTAAAATGCATACTTAATATTTTAAAAAATGTCAAGCTTTTTTCCAAAGAGGCAGTACCATTTTACAACCTACCAACAAAGGTCCTGTTGCTCTGAATACTCAGCCTCACTTGGTATTGTCTATTTTTCCTTTAATTTTGGCTACAACAGTATCTATTCTGGTAGGTGTATAGTGGTGTCTCCCCTATCTTCTAGAGTAATCCATATTCAATGTTGTTTATATGTAACAAGTTCAGAATATGTTTTTTCCATGAATCTTCACAAGGGCAGTTTAGTTAGACTGATGATGTTCTAAAGGTCTACAAAGTAAGATAATTTTATGAAACCTATATGACTTACTAGTTTGATGATTTAAAAATTCTGTTTGGGTCTTCCCTGGTGGTCCAGTGGTTAAGAATCCATGCTTCCACTGCAGAGGATATGGGTTCAATCCCTTTCAATCTCTGGTCAGGGAACTAAGATCCCACATGCTGCATGGTGCAGCCAAAACAAACAAACAAACAAAATAACAATAGAGATGATTTTTGGAATCTAGCTCTGCAAAACCACGTTGGTTTTGGTTTATTGTTACTTCATAAATCAAATTAGGCTATTAGCCAGGGTCTTCAAGTTACTATATATGCATGTAAATCAAAATTTCAGCTGTTTATTTTAACTCTCTTTCTACATTATCTTATCTGTACACATAAACAAGCATCCAGTGCATTCACTGTATATTATAAAAAAGTCATTAGTCATATTTATTCCTTATTATTCTTAAAATTATCTTGCATATTATTATTAAGAATTACTATTACAACTATTATTTAATTTTGATTCATTGTGCCTACTCAGGATTAGACACAGCTGAATTTGAGAGAAAATTTTATATAATTGTTTAAATAAGACTTATGTTTATATTTTTCTCATGAAACCCCAAAGTAACATGGCAACTTGATGATCATCATGAATTCGGGCTCCTTGTAGCTTAGTAGTGCCTTCCATAATCTAAATTGCTTCCTGATTGATTAATCATTTCTATCAGAGCTCTAAATGTGATAAAAAGTGAAAACACTTTTAAGGAAATTTCCTAGAATAATTCTGTGTACATCTCATTGCCTAGCTAGTCACATGGCCACTCATAACTTTATGGGAGGCTGACAAGTGTATTATTATTGTGTTGGCTGGAGAATATTTAACATAATAATAAATGAGTTTTATTAGAAAGGAAAAAGGGGGAGTAGATAGCCAGTCGGTGTCTAGCAGTTTTTGAACCATTCTAATTTGATCTTAATTTTTAAAGGTGAATTTGGAAAACTTGTAGCGAACAGAATGAAGAGGAAGTGAAGAGACGTAGTTGCAATGTTTTCTATAAGAGATGATCAGTTAGTGGATTATTTCATTGGGATTGAGAGTGAAGAATTTTTCTTTTAGTTCAACAGTTATTTTGAGTATCCATTGTTGCCATTTACAGTACTAAACACAAAGAAGATATTTCTAGCCTAAAGAAGCTCACAGTGTCCTTGAGGATATAAACAAAATAATAATTTCAATAGCAGAAAAGTCAAGATATTTTGAATGGACCTAGAGAAAGAGAAGAATCTGTCATAGCTCTGATGATTTTCATTTTTGTTAAGATATCACTTGCTAGTCAATATTAAGTAAAAGAGGAAATTGACAAAATAAAATGACCTTAGCAAATGAAGCTTGAAGGTAATGAGTTTGAAAGTGACTGTGGATATTTCAGCACTCCCCACTGTATCTGGCATATACAGGCACCCAAGAAATGTTTGGTGTGTAAATGAGAATGAATGGAGATGCTTATTATATACCCTACTTTGATTTTCAGTAGGCATATTAAAACCTGACTCAAAATATTGGGTGTCTGTAAGGTACAGATAAAGTGTAGATAAGGAACCCTTAGCATCTGCAGTCTATTAGTATGTCTTTAACTTAGCAGCTGTCGCCGGGTCTGGAGGGAGACCTGGAAAATATTGGAATATTTGAACTGATTAAAAAGATAGAGAAGTGAATAGGCCAAAAAAGAGTGTTGGTTAATGGCAAGTCAATATAAGACTAATAAATCACATTATTAACTTATTAACATAACAATAATATGTTAGGCTATTATTATGTTATTATATACAATAGGGATAAAAAGTTATTTTAATTATAGCATGGTAGCTTTGCTAAATTTGACATTTGAGTGTTTCAGAATTCATTTGTAGTAGTTGTATAAATATAACTAGTCCAGAAATATTGTGTTGGGTGTCCTTTTGAGTAATAACTTAAGACTGATCATCAGTACTGTATAATTCTTCACAGTTTCCCAGTTAGGGAATAAATACAGGAACAGAAGCATGGGGAATCTGAAATAAACATGAGGTTTGGATTCAGATAGACTAAGTGTGGTTTATCTATATAACCATTATATTACTTAACGTTTTTGAGTGCAAATTTTATAATATGTAAAAACAGATGGTAATATCTAATATATAGCAGTTTTGTGAGACTGTTAAAACTTCTGGTAAGTTTTGATGGAGTGTCAGATGCATTATAGGATCTCAATGTCTCTTTGATTATGTTTGCTTTGATTCTGGTTATCCTCTGGACAGCATTAGTAGCACTTCTATTCTCAAGTGTTCCAAAATTGGAAAGGAATGCTTCTAAAACCCTGGTCTACTCATCTTAGAATGAGTTAAGAACACTCTTTTAATTTTGTTGAGTTTATTGAGAAAAATAGAATCAGTTCTCAAGGAGTATTTTTTGCTCTTCATCATGTCTTTTTAATTGGGCAGGACCAGGAGAAAAGAAGAATTAACATTAGAGTCTGAAGTTCAAGACAGCATGAGGTTACAATGACAAGTATTTTTTGGTAACTGAGCTGGAAGTTTCAGTCCTCAACAGCAAAGTACAACTGTCTATGGAATGCATTAGGGAAAAGCATGCACTTTCTGTATGATTATTGAGAAGTCCAAAGCAGTAGGATATGAGCAGGTGGTGAGAGATCAAGAATGAAGTGCTAATAAATAAAGTGCTGCAATCAAGGAGTAGAGGAGCTGATGCACTGTTGGTCTTATGAACACAATATTTGATCTGACAAAAAAGAGTGCTAATTAGAGTAAACAGAGTCTTCATTAGGAATTCATCACTTTCATATACTGGATTTCAAGAATCAATAGGGATGTGATGCTACTTGCAAAACTCTGATAAAAGGTTGAATGCATGCATTTAGGACAGTGCTGTTGGAAATGGATAAGTGTAGTTATAGAAAGTGACTGTGAGAGATGCAATAAATAGTTGAAGAGGCAAAGGAAAGCAAAGATGCATAGCAGTATTTAGCTCATAGGGGGATGGGTTATGAAACAAGACTCAATCAGCAGGCATGCCTGTGAAATGCAAAATGTTGTCAGAAAATCAGAGATTAGTAAGTATCTTAGATCATATAGTATCAAAAAATAAAAATGAAAGAAGAGCGAGATAAGCAAGTATGAAGAGCATTACCATAAAGAGGTGATTTATAGGAGGCCTGGGAAAGAGAAGTTAAAAGTCTAGAGGGTTTCAACCCTGACCGAACTCACATTCTATATGATCATTATTAATCCTACAGATGCAAAAATCAGCATGAATGGTGGATTTTTATATTTGGAACTATATTATAGAATTTTAAAGTTCTATACATGTTTTATGGGATTGTTTATTTTATACCTCAGGATGTTTTATTGAAGCAAAAGGTCGGTTTTGATTCACCCAATTTAAGAGACAGGCACTGAGAGATTTGTGAGGGCTATTTGTGGTGAAAACACAGATTAGCTTGGCATCCTAACTTCACTGTTTGAAGGTTATAGCAGTCTTCAATCAGCATATGTAATACTAAAAACTAGGGTCCTAGATAAGGTAATGAAGGATCCCTAAAGGTGACCATAGCATCTAGGGGGCTAGCAATATTGGATGTAATGACAGGAAGGTAGTGCATACTGCAGTTCTAAAGTTGGGTAACATGACACCAGCCATTGACACTGTGCCCAAAGAGAGGATGAGGTACTAAGCAGTTTAGGAGAAAAGGTTTCAGAGTCCAGGGAATAACCAGAAATCCAAGTCTTGAGATTAGGATCTGAAATTCTGGCATAAGTAACCCCATATCAGTAAGAAGAAATCAACAAGCTTAAGGAAACCTCTGGTTTCAGGATTAGGATAACTAATGTGGGCACGTTTAATGTTAAGCCCCATTATATTTGAACTGAATGGACTAAAAACGACTAAAATACTTTAAAGTTTTCTGTCATATTCAGAAATTATGTGGTAAGCATATGGATAATGAGAAACATCAATGGATCCAGTTGACAGTGGTAGGAGAAATGTGAAGCTGGCATACTGTAAAAAATAATTATAAAAGTCCAGTAAATATATACAACTTGTTTTTCTTGCCAATTCTGATCACGATCTATAAATACAGTCTGGTCTTACAGTCTAAATATTACACTCTTCCTTTAAGAAAGTAAGTAAAATGCTTGACATTAGTATTTTCATTTCTTAGCAGAATTTGTTCTTCTTTCCCAAATTTCAACCTTTTTTCTCCAAGTGACTTTTCTATATTATTTGGCACATCAATTGTCTCTGCTATGACAACTGATACCAAGATTTTCTTCTTTTACTCTCTTCCCTACTATAGATCTTGTCTCATAGTTATAAAATCCTCAGAAGAACTCCTCCTGGAACTCCAACTATGACAAAATTAAACCATTGACATCTCTTCCAAATCGGGTTCTCTTCCAGACTCTTCCATATAGAGTTTACCCTAATTATCCATGAATTCAAAATTTGTGATTTCACCTACTCACTACAATTTATTTGTAATCCCAAATTTAATACCATGGCACTTTTGTGATCTTCTGTAGACATGCGTAGAACAGGAAAAAATGTAGGTCACTCAGTACACATGTTGCCAGCTGAGGTTCAAAGCGGCCATGCTCTGCCATCTTGCTTTGCCTCTCCTAATGTAAACAAGTGTTCTTTTAATTGTCTGTTTAGTGTCACATGTTTTGCATTTTTGTGCAGTTTGTTGGTGAGTTTTCTTTTTAAAGTGGCCCCCAGGTGTAGTGCTGAAGTGCTGTCTAGTGTTCCCAAACACAAGAACACTGTGATGTGCCTTGCAGAGAAAATATATCTTAGATAAGCTTTGTTTAGGTGTGAGTTACAGTTGTGTTGGCTTTGAGTTCAATGTAGATGGATTACAAATGTTCATATATATTGAAAAAGATGTCTTTAAACAGAAATGCACACAAGACAGGTTATATACTGATTGGTCAATGAAAATGTTGTGACCAGAAGCTCAGGCAAACTTAACCCTGTATTTCCTCCAGGAGTAACGATTCAGTATTCAATAATTCTGGCTCATGATGACTTTATGGAATAAAATTAATGCAAAATATGAGAATCAACTATATATTAGCAACTGCGTTATTCTTAACATCATTTATAATTTAGTATCTTAGGTTTTGGTCCTCTTTTTCATCATTCCCTGGGAGAATGGATAGGGCAGAGGTGAATTCTGGTTTGGGCTAGGAAAAAACTCTGGCAAGGAATGTGTGAGAACCAAGAGCAAAAAGTCATTGTCATGTAATGGCTCTGCTCTTTAAGAAAACAAGGCAAATGTAAATTAAGAATCATACAAGAAGGATGCAGAAAGTAAAAGTCATATGTAAACATTTCTCTCAATACATTTAGGGGCTTCAGTACCAAGTTATGGTTGGGTAGGGGTGGTTCTGTTAACAGTCACCATGTGTGCCCTGCATATGACACACCATCCTGCCTTTTTGGCAGTGAGTGACCCCACATCACTCCTGATGTTCTTAGGCCTGTATCTATTCAGAATACTGGTATTTGTTTGTGTGTCAGTAGGTATATATTCTGTTGTTTTAAGCTTTCCTTCCCACCAACTTTAGTCTCCTCTAATGTTTTTCTATTAAAAATATTCACCTTGGGACTTCCCTCGTAGTCCAGTGGTTAAGAATCCACCTTCCAATGCCGGGTATGTTGGTTCAATCCCTGGTCGGGGAACTAAGATCCCATATGCCGCAGAGCAACTAAGCCCCAGCACCACAACTAGAGAGAAGCCCCTGTGCCGCAAGGAAGAGCGCATGTGCCACAACTAAGACCTGACACAGCCAAATAAGTAAATATTAAAAAAATATATATTCTAGGCAATTTATTCTAAAAGAAAATAATGTTTACCTTAACATGTGTAACAAAAGCTTTACACTGTCAACCTTGAGATCTCCCTGGAAGAGGTGACCATGGTGAGAAACTGGGACCATTATTTCCTCTGTCCACAAGTAGAGGTAATATTAATACCACCTGCTCACATTTAACACAAGATGGCTGTGTGGATATTAAGCATATATGAAAAAATATTTCTATTGATTTGTGGTTTCTCAGAGCCTTTCACTCCTCCTAACCCTTTGGAGCTTCCCAATTGCCTGTTAACATCATTTTCCAGAGAATGGGTGGAAGTCAAGCTAATTATTGATTATCTCCAACCAAAGGTGTCTCTCTGTGACCTCATTCCCTGTGGGCTGAGTTTGATTTTCTGTTCAAAGAAAATAGCTGGAGAAAGTCTGGATTTCTCAGTGATTTTAAAAATATTCTGTAAAGCCAAAACCATGTGAATCAAATGCTACTATGTAGCAAAAGCTTAAGGATCAGTGTTTTAAAGATCTTTTAAATTATGTATTCCAGTTCTAAGCTATTTTTCCCACCTACCAAGAATGTGACAAAAAAAATTAATCCTAGACCTGGAAGGAGATTTGAGGTTCCGTTTCAGTTGGCCTGCATTACAACAAGTGCACACGGAATTTTTCAGTGTTAACTTGTAATAATCTGCAAATACAGTAGAACTTCAGCATCAGAAGACTCATACATTTGGGTAATAGGAGGTGGTTTTGTGGAATTTGTGGTCTGCAGCTCCAGCCTGAATGAGTAGATGTTAGCTGTATGAATGAGAGGGAAAAGGTAATATGAGGTTTGCAATCAGCATGGACAAAGACAGAGTGGGGAATAAAAAGATTGTCTGAATGCTGCAATACTATAGCTTCCTGGTGGAAAACGGGATTTAAGCATGGGGCCAGATACACAGGGTAACTCCATGAGTTTTTGCTTGATTTAAGAGCATCACTCTACTTTCTTGAGCCAATAAAAAAAATTGTGTTTAGCAAAAACAGCAAGATGGATTAGAAGGGTAAGGAGGAAAAACTAAAAACAAAGAATCAAGTTAAAAAGTGTCTCAGATGCCTAGCCTGGAGGCAGTGGCAACCTGGTCCAATAATCTCATGGACTGGAGCTTAATGTGTCTTCTGGGACCTTTGCTGAAGAAAACGTAGGATGGATTGCGGCAGATATGTGGTTGTTCCCAGGTTTCATGACCAATAATATCACCTTAAAAGTTTTCCCTTCATGACTTCTAGCTCTTCTGCTACTAAAGTAACCTCCTTAATGTCAATAGTTTTCTCACTCCAACCTGTTCATCAAAATTATCATCGAGAAAACCAAATCAGATGGTGTTACTTCCCAAATTATTATTATTATACTTTTTTTCTACGTGTTTCCATTTGGATAATTTCTATTGATCTGTCTTGAAGATCACTGATTCTTTTTTTTTTTAATTTTTATTTTATATTGGTGTATAGTTGATTAACAATGTTGTGTTAGTTTTGGGTGTACAGCAAAGTGATTCAGTAATACATATACATGTATCTATTCTTTTTCAAATTATTTTCTCATTTAGGTTATTACAGAATATTGAGCAGCGTTCCCTGTGCTATATGGTAGTTTCTCATCGGTTATCTATTTTAAATATAGCAACATGTACATGTCAATCACAAACTCCCAATATTATTTTTATTATTTAAAAAAATTTTTTTTTATTGCAGGTTCATGGCCTCTTGAATAAAGTTTATAGCCCTCAGCATGGCCATTGAAATCTTTTACTACCTTTCTTTTGAATTTATCTCCAATCTCTTCCTGTTAAGAATTCTACCCTAAACATGCTAAACTAGTGTCTTACCAGATTAGCTTTTGTTTTACACACATTTGTGCCTTTCTCCTTTCATATCTTTGGTCTGTAATGCCCTTCCCTATCCCTCAACCATCTTTAAAGTTTATATCTAATGTTACTTTCTTTGTAAAATCTTTATTCTCTTAAACTGAACCAATTTATACTCAGGGGAAGCAGATATGGTTAAGAAAACTTCAGATTTGGACAGAACTGCATTTAAATATATTTCATTTACCAACTCTGAGATCTGACTGTATTGATTCTTGGCTCTACACATTACAAGTATCTCCTTCTCTGTAAAGCAGATACAATCTGTACATCACATATTTTTTGATGAGAATTAAATGAGCTGAAGTATGAAATTCAGGACAATAGGACCGCCTCACTAAATGAAAGTTCTTATTAGTAATAACAACAAAGCAATAGTCTCACTTTATTGTAATTAGTTCTTAATAGCTTTCCTCCTCTCCTGTATGGTAAAATTCTAGGGAAGAGAGAGTATCATATTCATTTTTCTTTAATTCCTAATTTCTTTTACAGTGCCTGCTACATAATAGGCATTCAACAATTATTTTGTTTACATCTGTGTAAAATTCATAGAGGTACACTGAAGATAATGTGAATAGTCTTCTTCATAAAGTTAGGAAGAGGTAAATTTAAAACTGGAGGAAAAAAAGAACTTTGAAAGCCCAGTTTTCTATTATGTCTTCTTTAGCAGAATTTTCCAATGTTTAGTTTAGATAATCTGAGTCTTATGACAAAGAAAAAGAGGTCTGATCAAATAACATGTTAGATACAGCACAGTACATCCTTTTAAAATGATGTAGTTTTACATTAAAGCTTCAGGAGTTCCTTTAGTAATTGTTTAACACAGAATTCCCTAATATTCATGATTCTGCTTATTATGTTTGGGTGCATGGATAATGTCTACTTCCATCCATAGAAATATGGCATGTTCATAGGGAATTCTTCACAGTAAGATTGATCCTTTATAGTTAAATCAGCTTTATTTACATCTAATCTGAGTAAATTTTTCTTCAATGGAAAAAGCTCTTGCGACACCTTTATGTGTTTCTAGCCTATTTCAAAGGGACACCATGAGTACTTGTCTCAACTATCATTTGAATATCTGTACTTTACAATTACTTTTTTAAATTATTAATTCCAAGAAAATCCAGTGAAGAACAATGGTTTAAAATAACTTAGCAGTTAAATAAATAAATAGATTATTGGAAAATATCTAACAAGGGTTTATGGATCTTGGACATTAAAACTTTAGACTAAGTGAAATAGTGACTGATATTATTCTCAAGAATCTGTACAGAAATTATTTTTTTTCTCCTTAAAAAAATAAAAGAACAAAAATAAAAGCAAAACAACCTTTTCCTTACCTTTCATTTGTGATTCTTGGACATTGCTTTACAGGAGAGTCATGCGTCAGAGAAAGCAATAGAGCAAAAATGACAATGACCTTGGAAGAAACATTTTAAATTCTCAAGATGTTCCTTTCCCCTTTGATATATTTTTAAGACGACATAGAAACAAGAATCTCCTTATCCTGTTTACCCATAGGAACACAGTGGAAACTTGTTTGAAACTCAAGTTCTTCATAATACTGTAAAGGAGGGACTTTGCAAAAGAAGTATACCTGGAACCAACACAGACCACACATGAAGAAGTTGCTCGCTCTTCTAAGGTACATTCATGAATTGTCCTTCCTGATGCCAGATGATAAGGAGCTAACTGCAGCTTTTCTTGTGTGTGCTATGAGTGACAGGATCTGTCACTTCAGTGACATTTTGTATTTAAGATGAATTAAGAGATGACTTTGGTAATTATGAGAATGATTTCCATTTGTGAAGGTTTGAGATCATTTGAAGTTTAATGATCTGAACTCTAACAATGATGCAGGTCTGGGGCTACAGCTAAAGGGGTCCAAACTGCCCAACATTCATGATCCACATGATTGTTTTAGAAATGTATTCTCTGAGATTGCAAACTAGAATTTAGTTGTATTGTTACAAACATGATACTACCAAAAAAAAGTTAATTGTGGTTGTGTTCATTTACTGTTTACCAAGCAGTAGTTTTCACATTTGATCATCTGCAGCATTATGCTGATGATCAGCAAATGCTTACTAAAATATTAGACAGTAAAATATGCTATATGAATATTTCTGATTTGAATTGTTCCACATGTCGCCAAAATGAAACTGCTATTATGCTAACTATCAACAATAGAACTTCAAAAGCGTAGACTCAGACCACATGGGTGATCTTTTACCAGTGATTAACTGTGTGTCTTCAAGTGAATCTTTTTGGGTTACTGAGGACTAGTTTTCTCATGTGTAAAAAATAAGTTGGACTGCAGTTTTTATGGTAACCAATTCAACCAAATTCAATAAAATAGGTGAGAATGGTGCTTTTAAAAAACTAAAATAGAGCCAAAAATTGTAAAAGACAAATTCTTACAGATTGCATGATCATTCAATTATACAAAATGTGTACAATTCCCTATCATGAGCCTAGCACTCCTAAGTCACCTTTTTTTCTTCACAGTAATGCCATATATATTTTTCCTTCAAAATCCATAATTAATTTCATGAATGTCATTACAGCAAATGATATAATTACTCATTAGAGTTGTGGGCAATCATTTAAAAAGCCGTTATGAATTAGTCATTGTCTTTTCTTTGATTTGTTATCTAGAAACCTTATTAGTCCCCCCCTTCCAGAGGCATGATTAAAGGGAAAAAGTATGTGTTGTAGTATCTATTTGCAGCTTGTGAATAAAAATGATGTTTAATGCTATGTCTTTAAGACAGAGAGATTTCCCATCCTATTCTTTTAAACCTGAAATGATTTAGCACTCACAATCCTCAAAAGACTCTGACACAACACCAACCCATGAATAACCCCCTGTTAGAATTTCCATAGAACTTAATCACAGCTTTATACAATGAGGAGGAAACAAAATATTTTATAGATTATATATTTTACCTCCGTTGTTACATGTATGAGGAAACTGAGCGCCAGTGAATTAAACGTCTTGGAGAATGATTTATTTACCACAATGGTCCCCAGATTCCTCTCAACTCTGGAAGCAACTCCCTTTCTCCTTTTCTTCTGTTTGTACACTCCCTATAGTTCTTATAAATAAACCAGTGGATCTTTATCTCTTCTTTCACACTGATATTCAGGTACTTCACATTGTATAACAATATTCATACAACTCCCACTTTATACTCCTAACCTCTGCATAACCATCCTTTCAGGTTCAGCACATGTCCTAAATTATCCATAAAGTCATCTTTAATCACTCCAGCCAATAGCAATCTCACCTTTCTTTAAACATTTGTAATCTTGTATCTTTTCATTATAGGTAATATTTATTGAGTGCTTGTTCTGTCTTCACAAACCTATTTATTGCATACTTTGCTACCTATCATTTCTGAGTATTGTCTCTGGTATAGATATTTCAAACTGTTATTTAATCTTTTTGTTTTATAACACTAGAAAGGGCTATGTCATCTGTAAATAAACAGAATAAGCTCTTTGAGGGAAAAAGTCAGGGTCCATTAATACAATATTTTCAGGCTATAGCATACTATTATATACATAGTAAATATTTAGTACAAAACTGTTGACTGGCAGACTGTCAATTTTATATCCCTCTATTTGCTTGAGGGATCTCTCTCTCTCTCTCTCTCTCTCTCTCTCTCTCTATATATATATATATATATATCTATATAGCCCTCTCTTTCTTCTTTTTACCAAATGTCTGTTCATGTTTATTTTCATTTTCTATTATGTGAATGGAATGGAAACTCTTCTTAATATCTTGATAAAATTGTCAGAGGGGAAACTGTATTGACTATGGAATTCACTGGGTCCTTTTAGATCTCTTGCTTAGCCTGCTATGGAAACTGTTTTTGCGGTTTTTTTTTTTTTTTCCATTCTCATCTTTTTGTTTTTCACAGGATATGTTTTAGCGTTACTTAAGACAAAAACGAAACAAAACAAAATTGTTTATCTCTCAGTGATGTTATGCATCTTTGTGGAATACTTCCCTTTTTATTATTATATACAATCTTACACTCTTTAAATTTGATATGTTCTTATAATTTTT
Organism: Balaenoptera borealis; assembly: GCF_965194805.1. Lineage (NCBI taxonomy): Eukaryota > Metazoa > Chordata > Mammalia > Artiodactyla > Balaenopteridae > Balaenoptera > Balaenoptera borealis. The sequence continues at coordinate 18,207,550 of NC_138871.1, forward strand.
ATGTGTAAAGAAAAGCCTGAATAATGTTATTTTCTTACAATAAATCTAAAAGTAAATAATATTTAGTACTTGTTCACTCAGGAAGTGTTTTACAAAATACATATTACTCAGTGGAAATAATTAGCAGGTTCTTCTTTACCATATAAGCAAATGGAGAAACACACAAAATAGGGTTTAAAAAAAAACCATAGAAGTAAATGTTTATATTTTCATATCAGGTGAACCACTAATCAGCTGTGCATCATAAAATGACTTTTCCCTTACAATGTTCTGATAATTTATACTGATGTGTAAATAATATTCATTTGTAATGTACAAATTATTTTCAGTCAAATAAACAGACTGAAACTTTGACACTAAAGGGTCCTACCAGGCAAAGGAGGGATAGGTGTGGGATGAAAGAGACAGAACCAGCTGTATGTGATGGGAAGACAGCCAGGTTAGGTCATTAGAACACAGACTTCAAACTACAAGGTGGCCTGAATAAGGGAGACATAAGTGGCAGTTTGGGGATGCACATCCAGCTACAGTAACAGAGGTCTTGCAGCTGACTCAGAAGATTTGGTGTCAAGTATATGGTGAAATAGAAGTTGGGATTAGAAAGTAATCATTCCAAATCAGGAGAAAGGGAAAAGCAAGTGGCCAACTGATTACATTAAAATGGAAAAGAAAAAAGAAAAAAACAAACAATCTGGTAACTAGAACTGGTACACATGGTCAAAGGAAGCCAAACAATCTTCAAATTTAATTTTTAGTGAGATATTTTTAGGAGGAAGAATGGTATCAGCAAACCAAATAGATCATATTTTGGATTTTTGTTATGTCCTCTTGAAAGAGAAAATCATAAGATATTAAAAACCTGGAATGTTCTTTCTTCTATGGCGATTTTTCATATATTTTGTAATCCAGCAAAACACAGCTCTATTCCTTTGTATGGCTTTCTTTACTGTTTTTTGTTTGTTTGTTTTTCTAAAGGATGTTTGAAAGGCTTCTTCTTATTTGTGAGGCAGGGGTTGGTGGCAGCAGCCGCGCTTGGACAGGTTCCCGTTTCCTACCTTCCTCATCTCTGCTGGGCATGCGAGCAGTCTAGGGTTCAAGGTCGCCTGTCTTTCTGTCTTGTGCTTATGCTGGCTGGCCCGCGAGCCGCCTAGAGCCAGGGCTGCCTGGGAAGCGGTGCAGGCCAGGCGGCGCAGGGCACCCGGAGCTTAGGGGCAGACAGAGCGGGGCAACCCCTTCTCCCGTCACTGAGATGTGGATCCAGTTTTGCACCATCCATGGCTCCCAGGCAAGCACCATTGAAGCCATGTGTTGCAAAGCCACAATTGAGGAGCTGCGTGAGCGCATGTGGGCGCTGTTCCATGGGTGGTCCGAGTGCCAGCGCCTCTTCTACCCTGGCAAGCAGCTGGAAAATGGATAAACTTTATTTGAGTATGATGTTGGACTGAATGATATAATTCAGCTACTAGTTCGCCCAGACCCTGACCTTCCCAGCGTATCTGAAGAGACTGATGTACCGGCCAAACCCTGTTCTAATAGTCCATGTAAAGGAAACACCAACGGGAAGACCTTCCAATCAGCCGGCTACATCAACTCATGATTTTCTTATTGATCCTGACATTGGACTAAATAAGGGTGTTTTGGGCGTGTGTATGTGTTTAATCAAATACTTGGACACCGAAGACTCTTCCGTAAATGTGGCTACGGCATTTCTCAGAGATACTGTGGATTTGGTTCCAGACTACCGCGAGGAAGCATGTATCACAATAAAGCAAGTCACATAAATTGTTTGGTTTTCCAGTGCATTTAAAAATTATGTTTACACTCTAGTCTCTTAGATGTATGATAACATATTGTCTAAAAAAACAATGTACATACCTTGATTTAAGATTGCTTTGTTGCTAGGGACTGCTGACCATCATCTGAGCCTTCAACAGGTCATGATCTTTTTGCTGGTGGAGGGTCTTGCTTGCATGTTGATGGCTGATGGCTGATCAGGGTGGTGGTGGTTGTGGCAATTTCTTAAAATAAGACAGCAGTGAAGTTTGCCATATCGATTGACTCTTCCTTTCACAAACAGATTCTCTGTAGCATACAAGGCTGTTTGATAGTATTTAACCCATAGTAGAATTTCTTTCTGAATAGGAGTTACTCCTCTGAAACCCCACACGTGCTTTATCAACTGAGTTTATATACCATTCTAAATCCTTTGTTGTCATTTCAACAATCTTCACAGCATCTTTACCAGAAGTAGATTCCATCTCAAGAGACCACTTTCTTTGCTCATCTATGAGAAGCAACTCCTTATCTAATCAAGTTTTACCATGAGATTGCAGCAATTCAGCTACATCTTCAGGCTCCACTTCTAATTCTAGTTCTCTTTCTATTTCCATCACATCTGCAGTTATTTCCTCCACTGAAGTCGTGAACCCCTCAGAGTCATCAATGAGGGTAAACATTACATAACCTATATCAGTGAGGATAGGAGGTGATTTGTAGTGTTTACCAATTTTTTGATGTAAAAACTCCCACCAAGGCTGATTTCACGCCACCAATGTGATATTCCTAAAGGCAGAGCTGTGTATAGATGTACACAGTTGGCAACAGCACATCACTCACTTGCACATTTTTATTGCTATTATAAGTATCAGGATGCTTATTGTGGTGGAATATAAATATCTATGGGTATCTTTGATAATTTATTTAAGGTATATTCATACAACTGGGATTACTATGTTAACACTTTTAAAGCTCTTGATCACTACTTCCAGAAATGCAGAATACACTTACTTTTCTTTTTTTCTGTTTGTTTATTTTTAACATCTTTATTGGAGTATAATTGCTTTAGATTGATGTGTTAGTTTCTCCTGTATAACAAAGTGGATCAGCTATACATACACATATATGCCCATATCTCCTCCCTCTCGCATCTTCCTCCCACACTCCCTATCCCACCCCTCTAGGTGGACACAAAGCACCAGGCTGATCCCCCTGTGCTATGTGGCTGCTTCCCACTAGCTATCTATTTTACATTTGGTAGTGTATATATGTCCATGTCAATCTCTCACTTCATCTCAGCTTACCCTTCCCCCTCCCCATGTCCTCAAGTCCATTCTCTACATCTGCATCTTTATTCTTGTCCTGCCCCTAGGTTCTTCAGAACAATTTTTTTTTAATTCCATATATATGTGTTAGCATATGGCATTTGATTTTCTCTTTCTGACTTACTTCACTCTGTATGACTCAGAGACTCACTCAGTCTCTAGGTCCATCCACCTCACTACAAAAAACTCAATTTTGTTTCTTTTTATGGCTGAGTAATATTCCATTGTATATATGTGCCACATCTTCTTTGTTCATTCATCTGTCAATGGACACTTAGGTTGCTTCCATGTCCTGGCTATTGTAAACAGAGCTGCAATGAACATTGTGGTACATGACTCTTTTTGAATTATGGTTTTCTCAAGGTATATGCCCAGTAGTGGGATTGCTGGGTTGTAGTTCTATTTTTAGTTTTTTAAGGACCCTCCATACTGTTCTCCACAGTGGCTGTATCAATTTACATTCCCACCAACAGTGCAAGAGGGTTCTCTTTTCTCCACACCCTCTCCAGCATTTATTGTTTGTAGATTTTTTGTTGATGACCATTCCGACGAGTGTGAGGTGATACTTCATTATAGTTTTGATTTACATTTCTCTAATGATTAGTGATGTTGAACATCCTTTCATGTGTTTGTTGGCAATCAGTATATCTTCTCTGGAGAAATATCTATTTATGTCTTCTGCCCATTTTTAGATTGGGCTGTTTGTTTTTTTGATATTGAGATAAAGGAGGCAAGAATATACAATGGAGAAAAGACAGCCTCTTCAATAAGTGGTGCTGGGAAAACTGGACAGCTACATGTAAAAGAATGAAATTAGAACACTCCCTAACACCATACACAAAAATAAACTCAAAATGGATGAAAGACCTAAATTTAAGGCCAGACATTATAAAACTCTTAGAGGAAAACATAGGAAGAACACTTTATGACATAAATCACAGCAAGATCATTTTTGACCCACCTCCTAGAGAAATGGAAATAAAACAAAAATAAACAAATGCGACAGAATTAAATTTAAAAGCTTTTGCACAGCAAAGGAATCCATAAACAAGATGAAAAGACAACCCTCAGAATGGGAGAAAATATTTGCAAACAAAGCAACTGACAAAGGATTAATCTTCAAAATATACACTTTCTTTTCAAGTACCCACTGACATATGCCAAGATAGACTACATTCTGGGCCATAAAATGAAACTTTGACTTGTAATGGAACCCAACTAGAAATCAATAATAAAAAGGTAACAGGAGAAGTTTCAAACACTTGTAAATCAAACAACACACTGACTCATCCATGGGTCAAAGAGGAAGTCACAAGAGAAATACAGAATCTACAATGAAATGAATGAAAATGAAAATACAACATACCAAAATTTATAGGACACAGCTAAAGAAGTGTTGAGAAGGATGTCTACACCATGAACTGCACATGTTAGAAAAAAGGAAAGATCCCAGTAATCTAAGTTCCCACCTCAAGTATCCAGAAAATGAAGAGCAAAATAAATCCAAAGCAAGGAGAAGGAAGCAAATGATAAAGATAAGTACAGAAATCAATGAATTGACAATGGAAAATGATAGAGAAAATCAAAAAGCTGGTTTTCTGAAAATATTAAGAAAATTGTAGAACTCTAGCAAGGCCACCAAAGAGGAGGGAATACACAAATAGCCAATATTCAGAATGAAACAAGGGATAGCACTATACACCCCACAGTCATTAAAAGGACAATAAAGAAATGCTATGAGCAAGTCAACACTAGTGAAATTGATGACTTAGATGAAATGGATCAAGTCCCTAAAAAGCCACAAACTACCACAACTTATCTGATAAGAAACTGATACTTTGAATACACATACAACTATTAATGAAATAGAATTCTTAAATAAAAAAACTCTCAAAAAGAAATCTTCAGACATAGATAGTATCACTAAAGAATTCTACAAGCCAATTAAAGAAGAATTACCACCAGTTTTATACAGTCTCTGCCAGAAAATAGAAGAGGGGTGGCTGCCCAAGTTATTTTATGAAACTAGTATTACACTGATACTGAAAGTAGACAATGACAATGCAAGAAACGAAAACTACATGTCAATATTTCTCATGAATTTCAATACAGGAACAGCTTGGAAATAGGGTGGGTTCAGTTCCAGATGAACACAATACAGCAAATATCACAGTAAAGTGAGTCACATGAATTTTTTGACCTCCCAGTACATATAAAAGTTCTTCTTTTTACACTATACTATAGTACTCTAAGTGTGCAATAGCATTATGTCTTTAAAAAAAAACCCAAAATGTACATAACTTAATTAAAAATACTTTATTGCTAAAAAATGCTAACCATCTTCTGAGCCTTCAGTGAGTCATAATCTTTTTGCAATAGTAATAACATCAAAGGTCACTGATCACATAGCACCATAACAAATATAATAATAATGAAAAAGTTAGAAATATTGCAAGAATTACCAAGATGTGACAAAGGGAATGAGCAAATGTTGTTGGAAAATGGAACCAATAGACTTGCTTCACACAGGGTAGCCACAAACCTTCAATTTGTAAAAAAAAATAAAGTGAACACAATAAAACAAGGTATGGCTATACATAAGTCCATAACAAAACATTAGCAAATTGAATTCAGCAGCATATAAAGGCAAATATACAGTATAACCAAGTGAACTATATCCCAGGGTGCATGGCTAGTACAATATTCATAATATACCAATGTAATCTACCATCTTAACTATCTAAAAAGAAAAATCACATGATCATACCGATTTTTTCAAAAACAGTATTTGATAAAATTCAATATCTACCATGATAAAAACTCTCAGAATAGTAAGGATAGTAGTGAACTTCCTTAACTTGATAAAGGACATCTATGGAAAACCTATAGCTAACTATATACATAATAGTGAGGGAATAAGTGCTTTCTCCCTAAGACCAGGAACAAGGCAATAATGTCCACTCATATCTTTCTTATTCAACATAGTACTAGAAATTCTAGCCAGTGCAATAAAGCCAAGAAAAAGAAACAAAAGTCATTCATATAGTAAGGGAAGAAATGAAACCATCTCTATTTGCAGATGATACATATATATGTGTGTATATATATGTATATGTAAGTATATATATATACGGCTTATATTCTGAAGAAATACAAAATAGTGATTAAATAAATTAAAGAAGATCTAAATAAATGGACAGGCATAAGATGTTCATAGATTAGAAAACTCAACATAGTAAAGATGACAATTATCCACAAGATGATATAAGTTTCATGCAGTTCCTGTAAAATCCCAGAAAGATATTTTTGTAGGTATAGACAAGATTATCTTAAAATTATATGGAAAGGCAAAGGAGTTACAATAACAACAAATGTTCAAAAAAAAAGATTTGAGTAGGAAGAATCCGCCTATTTGATGTCAAGATTTATTTGAGTTACTATAATTAAAACTGTATGGTGTTGGCAATGGATAAACATATAAAGCAATGAGACAGAATAGAGAAACCAGAAACAGATCCACAGAAATATACCCAAATGATTTTGACAAAGCTGTAAAAGTAATTCAATGGAAGAAATGTAGCCTTTTCAATAAATGGTTTTGGGCAATAGGTAATCTATAGACCAAAAGTGAACTTTCATCAAAGTCTCAGATTATATAAAAATTGACTCAAAATAGATCATGGACATTATGTAATATGTAAAACTATAAAACTTTTAGACAAAATTGGTGAAAACCTTCAGGATCCAAGTCTAGGCACAGATTCTTGACTTGATACCTGAAATACTACACATAAAAAGAAAATTTGATAAATAGGACTTCATAAAAATTAAAAGACTTTTGCTTTGTGAAAGATTGTATTATGAGGATGGAAAGACAAGCTACACACTTGGAGGGAAATATTTTCAAACTACATATCTGACAAAACACTGCTATCTAGAATATACGGAGAACACTTGTTGTGATGTGAACAGAATATTAGTCTTCCCAGAATTCATATGGTGAAGCCCTAAACATCAATGGGATGATATTTGGAGGTGGAGTCTCTGAAAGATAATGAGGTTTTGATAATGTCATGTGGTATGACCCCCATGATGAGATTAATGTCCTCATAAGAAGAGGAAGAGAAACCAGAGGATGCTCCCTCTCTCACTCTCCCTTTCTCCTCCTCTCCCCTCTCCTCCCCTTCCACCCCTCCCCTCCTCTCTCCCCTCCTCTCTCTCTGCCATGTAAGGACAGAGTAAGAACGTGGCTATATGCAAACTGGGAAGAGAATCTTCATCAGGAACAGGATTGACCAGCATCTTCACCTTGAACCTCTTAGCCTCTGGAACTATACGAAATAAATGTTGTTTAAGCCTCACAGTCTATGGCATTTTGTTATAGCAGCCTGAACTGAGACAATGTTCAAAACTCAACAGTAAAACTATCAAACAATATGATGATGTGTCAAAGACAGGAAGAGATATTTCACTGAAGATAATATACAAATGGCAAATAAGCATATGAAATGATTCTCAATATCAGTCACTAGGGAAATGCAAATTAAAATGACAATTAAATATCATAACATACATATTAGAATGTCTATTTTTTTTTGATGTGACAAAACTGAATCACACATACATTGTGGTAAAAATGTAAAATGATGCAGCCCTATGAAAAACAGGTAGTTTTGTAAAATGCTAAATATGAAACTACCATATGGCCCAGCAATTAGACTCCTAAGTATTTATCCTACAGAAATAAAAAGTTATTATCACATAAAACAATTAAAGAATATAATGGAAAATATCATACTCAAAATATCCATAAATATTATCCAAACCAGGAAAATACACCTATTTTTTAAACTCAAAACTTTATGGAGAATATTTTAAAATATTATTAGAGCTCATAACAGAGAAACTATATACTATTTCCCCATGAATGCCTAATGGGAAGGAAAAGTCAATATCATTAAGAGGTCAAACATTTCCAATTAAACTATAAATCAGAGTAATCAATCACATTATCAATTGAAATTCAAAAAACTTGACAATGTGATTTCAAAATTCTTATGGAAGATCACTAAGCCATTAACAGGAGGAATTATCTGATGTTTTAATAAAATTTTAAGTATGGATAGTAATTAAAGAGACATTGTATTGGTAAAGGGAGAGACTAATAGTCACACAAAATAGAATAGAAACCCAGGAACTGTGGAAATTTGATATTTCACGAAGACAGCATAAAAGAAAATAGGATGGACTAGTCATTTAATTGTCTTAAGTTATTTAGTTATACATATTGGAAAAAATAATACATCAGATATAGGTCTCAAAATATAAGCATGCATGGACTTTCAGTAGGGGTAAGACCTAAACGTAAAAAGGAAACATAAAAATTTTCATAAGAAAATGTTCAACCATTTATTTGTTTTAATTTGAATACAGAAAAGATTTTTAAACAAGAAAAAGAAAAACTGATATTTGTTTAAATAAAATGTTTTGAGGCATTCTGAATGGCGCTGAAATCTTATCCCAGTTGTATACCACAGTTTAAAAAATTCTCAGAGTCATTTTTGTTTCAAGCAATCACCAAAAGTACCCTGTTAATTTATTATGTACAAAGGTTAACATGGTTAAAAAAAAATTGTGGAAATCTTTACATAGATTCAATTATGATATTCAGTTCTCTTTTGGATATGTTCATAGATCAGGTTTTTGAGGTTGGAGTTAAAATAAACAGTGGGTAAAAATAGGTAGAAAAAGTGGGTCCTGGCAAGATTTGAATGGAAATCAGCCAATAGGTTTGATTTTCCCACTAGCAGAGTGAAAAATATGTATTACTAATTGCAAATTTTTCATTCCTCTCCAATATAATGTTGGGTCAATCTCTTAAACTTTATGCCTCATTCTCCCCATGTATTAGGCCAAAAGACACTAGCTGAGCAGCAAAAGTGTTGAACTGAGAGTCAGGATGCCCATCTTCCAGTTGTAGCTACGTTCCTTACTTTTTCCTCTGATAACTGGCAAGGCATTTGTTTCTTGGGACTTCAGTTTCCTCTCTATTAGGTGAAAAGTTTGGGTTAGATCACTGGTTCTCAATCAACCAAGACTCAACACTCTTATTTTGCTTCAAATATGTGGTAAACTTTCTTTTTTATCACAAATTGAAAATAATAAAAAGGTAGTTTACCTATGTACATATTTTTAAACTAACAAAAAGACATTAACAATAGTGTAAAGAAGAGACGAAAATAAATATTTATAATGAAAATAATGTGTAATTGCTAAACTTGACTACATTAAAAGACACCCCTTAGGGGAAGATATAGAATGAATTTCCAAGATAATATCAAGTCTAAAATCTTATGATAGATATGCATTCAAAACTCTTTTGCATTTGACATTGCCATAATTTTATATATATATATATATATAATATGTATATTTCCCTAACAAAGAGGATTAATACTGGATTTTAAAAATTCAAGTGTATTCTTTCTGCATTCAAATTAGTATTAAATACCATTTTCTTCTATGCATTTGTTGATGTGTATTCAGATAATCCAAACTCAAAAGCAAGGGAAAACATCTGTACTACTATGAATCTGCTAAAAATATCTTACTCCATAGAATGAAAGCTTTGTGGAACTATTGAATCTCAAAACTGGCAAGATTCTCTGAAGCTTATCACTTGATAAAGAAAGCTACACTATCCTAGACCACACATATATTCAGCTCTCTCTTGAACACGTTTAGGAATGGTGATCGCATTGATTCACAGGATTTCAAGAGACAACAAACCAACCCGAACTCCAAGAATCTAAAAATTCTTTCAAAATTCAACATTTTCATGTGATTTTTGCAACCCTTTGGCAGACACTGCTCCCCCAGTCCTTCTGTAAACGTGGTCAGGTAGGATGTTAATAGTCACAGCTAAGCTATGTCTTAGCTGTGGCTGAAGAATTGAAGATGACAAGCTATATCTGCATATCCCCCACTCCACATGAATATGTTATTTCCTCTTCATATCCAGCAATAAAGACTTATATAATAAATGACTCTATGATGTACGGTGGTTCTCCAGCATTAAATTATGCTTTTCACTTTAGGGGTTATTCATAGAACATGTAATGTACCTGGAAGGTCCTTCCATGAGCAATACTGCTTGCTAGTGCTGAACCACGTTTAAATCTCCATAGACTCACATTACAATTTCTTGTTCCCCTGATTGTTTTATTCGACTAATGACTTTGCAATATCACATTCAATTGAATAATTATACAAGGAGAGTTGCTGAATGCCCATCTTTGCTACATTAGAATATTTATAAATGTAGTTTTTCTATTCCATTAAGCAGTACCACCTTTTAATGAGACATAAGCACGACAAGGCAGACACAATGATATGTCACAAACAAGAGAAGAAAAATACAACTTGGGTAGGCAGAAATGTTAATGGAATATCAGTCAGGAAAAGCAATTTTTATTTATCATCACAGAGCAATATAACTGGAAGAGACCCCAGGATAGCCTCAACACACACACACAAACACATACACACACACACACACATACACACACACACACATTTGACCTGTTTTTCATTTTGCATGGATGATTAGTAGCAGAGCCAAGCCCCCAAATTTTAGAACAAGATTTGCTTTCCTCCTGAAATCCCCTGGGCCCTGTCCTCAGAGCATGGATAATATGTGTGCTTACTTTTCTTGAGAATTTAAGGGAAAAGTTATTTTGTCTTTTTTTTTTTTTCCGTATGTCCATACTCTCAGTATGTTCTCCTGTTTTTTTTGTTTTGTTTTGTTTTGCCATATTGTCCCTCTTTAAACTCAGTTTAAATCTGACAGTCTGGTGCTATTTATGAAGGCCCCATTGGGATGACAGATGGCAAGACTGTTAGTCTCTCCTGTGGGTGCCTGGCCATGGGCCATAGGTTATTCATTTCTGGTTTTTAGTTCAAGTGTGAAATGAGAATTGGTTATAACAAGCTACTTTGGAAAGAGCAGAACCTAATTTTAAAATGCCCTTAATTTAAGTGTATCTGCAAAATTAATTAGGAAAACTGTAAAAATATTTTACATTGTTTAACCAAATGTTTACATTAAAAAAAATATTCTTAGTCACAGAATATCTGGGCATTTTTTGTTTTAAAAAATGTTTTATTTTTAATTTTGTGTATGTATTGGAACTTTAGGCAAGAAACCATTCCAGAACCATACTAATCATATGTTTAAATCAAATGATCAGGTACCTGTTGTGTCTTTATATATCTAGAGCCTCATGTCATGAGAGAGTTACAAGGATCATGTCCTTACTTTAGGGAAATGCCACTTCATTGCATATAGAGATATACCGCATTAAAAAAAAAAAACACAATCAATGTTATAAACTAGTGTGTACAACCTGTGTCGTGTGTGCCTTGGGTGCTACTGTGAAAATCGAGATTAGGAGATTGTTAGTTTTTTCCAATTCCACTTCAACCAGAGCAGCTGTGTTTTATCTGGTTTATGTATGAGACAAATCCTAATCATTGGAGGTGAGAAATAGTTTTGAGTAAGTTCCAGCAATTATTAAATCTTCAAAATTCAGTCACACCGGTAGTATCTGCATTTCCTGGAGAAAGGATTATGTATATATAATGCCAAAAATATTTCATTATCTCATGACCCAAATGTCTTGGTTAGGAGATGTCCCTAAAAAGAGGCCCAAGAGAAGAATTAGCAATTCCACATTGAAACAATGATCAGTATTGTAGGAAAGGCGGTGATATCAGAGTTATGGACATTTCCCCAGTTTCAATAATGATAAGATGCAAAGCACAGCTTGGAGCATCTTGCCAGAGAAGGTATCCCACGTGGGCAGAGTCCACAGTGATTTTAGAGCAGGGCAGTACTTGGTTGTGTTGTGATCAGTGGCGGAGGTAAGTGAAGGCAGTGGCAAGAGCCAGTTTGGAAAGGGAGGCAAACGTGTTTTGTGGGTGTTCACCAAACAAACTGGGTGCTCCCAAGAGTAAAGAATAAAATGCTTATTAATGTTATTTTATTTTCCCCTGCAGTCTAGTGAGATCTGGGGGCTTCCCAGTTTTATTCAATAATTAGAAATATTTCATTGCTTTGTGATTTTTATCTATTTTTTAAGACTAGAAAAAGAGATTTCCTTCAAAAATTATGTTATCTATTTGCTTTTAATAATGATAAGAAAAAATATTTGGGAAATAGGAAATTTATAAAATAGAGTTTTGTCAACATTGTTATTTTGTTATTTTCTTGGTTAAGTACTGTTTTTCTGTCGTCATAAACTACAATATATTATTATAATAATTATACATTTATAAAGATGACCTTTGTAACTAAAATCCCCAAAGTGCAAAACTGGTTAAAAGTCTGGAATTTTGGTCTCAGGTTGATCTGCATTTCAACCCTAGCTGTACAATTTTACTGAATATGTTATTTAGAACATAGTTCTTAAGCTCTCTATATAATGGGGTAACTGTTGTGAGGCAAACTCAAAATAACACTTACCTCTGTGGTAAGTATTCAGTTAGCACAAAGTCATAGCAATTGAAATTGTGTACTGAAAAAGGAAAACAAATCTTCACTGAGGCAGTCTGGGGAAGACAACTTTGGAAAAGGGTCTTCACAGCCACGTTGAAATTCTACAACAAAGACAGTTATCAGCTATGCATAATTGACACCTAGTTTCTTTTTTACAATTAGTAGAGCATGGAATTGTTAATTGGTTTACAGTTCTTCCTGCTGTGTTCATTTTCATCCACACACGACTATTTTAGAAGACTTCTAAGAATATTTTTATCATTGAAATCATATATTTCTGATATTTAGAATTTATGCAGCAGCTTAATGAATTTCTGCAAGATTCATTTCCAAAACATGGAACTTGTGAAATGTTAAAGTATGTCTCATTCATTTCTGAAAATGAACCACCCTGGTGTTGAAATTGTATAGTCATATCAGAAATGTCACAAAGGGGACCATTTTCCTGTAAGGCATCACTTTTCTGTTTAGACTGAAAGTGATAAAGAGGGCAAGGCAAAATAATAGATGATATGCCTCATTCTGAATGCTTTTTTACTCTAAAAAAACTGCACAGCCATCTGTTATCTGTGTGTCAGTTTGTTGCTAGTGAGTGACATTTTTCTTTTTTATTTGCGAAGAAATTAATGGAAATGCTGAGCAAAGTTAATTTGAGAACATACTATGATATTAATAAAGCACCTATATAAATTTTAAATCCTCATTATGTTTTCCATTTATGGACTTGGTTTATGTCTTTAGATGTATTGTGTAAGCTCCAGAACAATCTTTCCTGCTCAAAGTAAGGTGAAGACTTACACTGTGTCCATGAGGGCAAGATGAGATAAAAATTGTATCAATTTTTAAAATAACTCTAGCATGTTAAGCATATTCTCCTGGACAGTTAAATGAGATTAAAAAATAGTTATTTCTCCTTTTAGCCATGTATTTTCCTCAAGTGTATATTTCTTCTTGTGTTTGTACATTTTATAATCTTAAGCATTCTAAAAATTGACAGAAAATCATAAAACTATATTAAGGAAGGAAATAAATGTGCAGTTAGAGAAAAAGAAGGCTTCCTTTCTATTCAAGTTAGACCCGAGCTGTTCTAGGAGGATTGATTTGACAGGTGAATGGTTCAGAGATCAGGGGCATGATTCCTTCCTTCCCAGTGGCACCAGGATATGAATATATAGTATTTTATTATTATTTTTATTAGAGAGGAAAAACTTGTTCCACATAATTGAATATAAATTCTTTCAGTTACACATAATCCAGTTCTTTTTCAAACGCGGACTAGACAGCAGTCAGTGTAAGCGGAATATGTGACCACTCTGTGAGATATTATTTTAGAATCTCTAAAAAGTACTTGTATATGCAGAGTCACTGAGTGATGCCAGAAATTTCTGTAATGGGAACACTTCTTTTTTTAGCAGAATTTGAGTTAATGTTTTAAAAGTATAAGAACAGGAAATTAATGACTCATCTTAGGTAAAATAATATATTTAAAGATAATGTAATAATAGTAGTAATGTTGGTATGTTTACATTCACAAGAAGCAGTAAATGACTGTTAAATTAGATCACATCTGAGCTCAAATTTTGTACAGGTTATTGAAAGAGAGCCTAGGGGCTCATTAGAACTCTGAAGAGGGGAAAGGAGAGGATGGGGCATATCAGGAGGAAACAAGCAAAGAATGGGAGCATAGATGAAGTACTAGGAGATTTTGCTTAGTCTGACCCGAACGCAAGCTTCTTAAGAGGAAACAGAAAAATGTGGGCTGCAAAAATCCCATGTATTAATCCAGTTTAGTAGTTTAGTACTGTGGTATATAATTTTCATCAGAATTATGTGATCTGAAATGCAATTGAAGCGTTTCCTGTCAACTATATCTTACCATCTCATCAACTAAATGTCTTCAGCCTTACTGGATAATGTTTCCACTATGATACACATTTGGCCAAACTGGAGATTTCATACAAATGCATTTGTTTATTTGGAGAGGTTACATGTGTCAAAGGCAGTAAGAGGGCACATAGTATTAGGATGGGAGATGGAAGCACAGAAAGGTGGAAGAGAGCTTCCAAAAACTGGCCACTCTCTTCTGAACTTGCCTTATCCAAGACTTATCTCAAAATAACATTCTTCATATCCCAAGGCTGAACTTTGCCATTGAACTATAACATTTTGACAAATAAAACAGCATGCACAAAGTCCTCAATGCCAAAGGTGAATGTATACTTTCTCATTTATTATTTTTATTTCATATGTGATGATGGAAATACCTCTATGTAATTGGGCTGTTGTGAGGATTAATTATATAGATATTAGCCAGTGCATGTCAATTCATATGTATCCAAGTGCTAGTTATTTCTGTACCTTGAATTTACCTTTCAGGCAAATTTTGATTAAAATTTGCAACTTATTATTTTTATGAAAACGAAAAAGGCATCCACAAATTTATGGTTTGTAACTGAAACTAATGGCCCTCTGCAACAGGAAGCTACAGCACTGAACAGTGAATGACACTTCGATGGTCTCAGTTCGGTGTTTTAAGTAGCATAGTTTTAAGAGTCAGAAAGAGTAAGCTTTAATTTCCAGTTTTACTACTTCCTCTGTGACTTTGTGTGAAGAATGTGTTTCTTCTGAGTTTCTGGATCATCATCTGTAAACTGAGGGAAAGGAAATGATTCCTACCTTACAGAGATATTGAATTGATAAAAGTTAATAATGATTCCAAACGTCAGCATGCTCCCTAACATGAAGCTCTTTCACTTGGGGAGCTGGGAAATTGGAATTGTGTAGATTGAAAACACATTGTTTAATATCCAGCAACTCACTTAGTCCTTTTGGACTTAATTTCCTCTACTGCTACCAAAAACACTCACAATACAATAGCACCTATTCTTCCAAAATCATGTATTAGGGTTGAATCTATGAAAGGGTAGATATGTATAACTTTTGAAAATACAGTGAATGTACTTTCCATATGGAAAATGAATGATAACATTTTAATTTACACTGAGATTTGCCTCAAATTTAATCACAAAGTCTACTGACTTCATAAAAATAACTGTATTCTCATCTTAAGAACTTAGTTTTTCTTAAGAGAGGTATGCTGAATATTTAGGTTTGAAATATCATGTCTGCAACTTACTTTTATTTTTTCCAGCTTTATTGAGATATAATTGATAAATAACATCATATAACTTTAAGGTGTACAATGTGATGACTTGGTTTATGCATGTATTATGAGACAATTACCATATTTAAGTTAGTTAACACATCCATCACCTCACATACTTACCTTTTTGTGGTGAGATTATTTAAGGTTTATTCTCTTAAAACTTTTTCAAGTATACAATAGATTATGATTAACTATATTTACCATGTTACTATATTTACCATGCTACGCATTAGATCCCTAGAACTGATTCATCTTATAAGTTAAAGTTTGTACCCTTTGATCAATATCTCATTTCCCCTACCTCTTAACCCTGGGTAACAACCAATCCATTTCCTGTTTCTATGAATTCAACTTAACTATTTTTCTTTATTCATCCATGTTGTTGGAAATGGAATGATTTCTTTCTTCTTTAAAGCTGAATAATATGTATGCATATACAATTTTTTTCATATTTTCTTTATTCATTCAACTATGAATAGTTTGTTTCTATATGACTACTGAGAATAATAGTGCAATGAACTTGGGGTTGCATGTATCTATTTACAGTAGGGATTTTATCTTCTTCAGATATATACCCAAAAGTAATATTGCTAGATCATATGTTAGTTTTATTTTTAATATTTTGAGAAACCTCCAAATGCTTTCTGTAATGGTCGTATCAATTTATATTCCCTCCAAAAGTGCACAGAGGTTCCCTTTTCTCCACATCTTCACCAGCACATGTTATCTCTTGTCTTTTGTATAATAGCCATGTTAAGAGGTGTGAGATGATATTGTGGTTTTGATTGACATTTCCCTGATGATTAGTGATGTTGAGCACCTTTTCACATATCTGATGGTCACTTGCTAGTCTTCTTTGAAAAAAAGAAGTATTCCAGTCCTTTTCCTTTTTTAAAAAATTGGTTATTATTATTTGCTCTATATAGTTGCATGATTTTCTTATATATTTTGTTATTAACCCCTTATCAGATATATGGCTTGCAAATACTTTCTCCCATTCTATAGTTTGCCTTTTTATTGTGTTGATTGTTTGTTTTACTGTGCATAAGTGCTTTAGTTTGATGTGGTCCTACATGTGTACTTTTGCTTTGGTTGTTGTGCTTTTGCTGTCATATCCAAAAAATCATTGCCCAGACCAATGGCAATAGAGATTCTTCTCTGTTTTTGTCTAGGAGTTTACAGTTTCAGGTTTTACATTTAAGTCTAATTATTTAATCTATTGATCACTTTGGGTAGTATGGACATTTTAACAATATTAATTTTCTGATTCATGAACATGGGTTATCTTTCCATTTATCTGTGTCTTTTTCAATATCTTTCAACAATATCTTATAGTTTCAAGTGTACTGATCTTTCTCCTCCTTGGTTAAATTTGTTCCTAAGTATTTTATTTGTCAAATCTATTATAAATTGAGTGGATTTCTTTTTATCTTTTTCAGAGGGTTTGTTGTTGATATATAGAAACACAACTGATTTTTTGCATTTTGTGTTTGTATCCTATAATTTTACAGAATATGTTTATTAGTGCTAACATTTTTTGGTGGAGTCTTTAGGGTTCTCTCTATATAATATCATGTCATCTACAGACAGTGACAGTTTTACTTCTTCCTTTCCCATTGGATGCCTTTCATTTATTTTTCTTGTTGAATTGCTTTGGCTAGCAGTTCCAATACTATGCTGACAAGGAGTGGCAAGAGTGGATGCCCTTATTTAGTTCCTCAACTTAGAGGTAAAACTTTCAAACTTTCACCACTGAGTGTGATTCTGGTGATGGGCTTGTCATAGATTCCCTTTAAAATGATGAGGTACATTCCTTATACACCCAATTTGTTGAATGTTTTTTATCATGAAAGGATATTATATTTTGTCCAATGCTTTTCTGCATTTATTGAGATGATCATATGATTTTTATCTTTCATTCTATTAATGTGGTATATCACATTTATTGATTTGCATAAACTGAACCATCCTTGCATCCCAGGGATGAATCCCACTTGATCATGGTGTATGATCCTTTTAACGTGTTGTTGAATTTGGTTTGCTAGTATTTTGTTTAGAATTTTTGCATTTATATTCATCATGGATCAGCCCTGTAATTTTGGGTGGGACCACAGGCTGGGCTTCATGGTCAGGCAGGCCACTGGTTGTACTCCACTGTTGGAAGAGCTCACTGGCCAGATTTCCTCTTCTGGTGGGGCTGCAGGCTATGCTCTATGATTAGGTGGGGTTGCTGACTGTGCTGTCTACCTGGATGAGGTTGTAGGCTGTGCTTATCAATCTAGCAGTGTAGTAGACTGGGCTCCATATCTGGGCAGTACCAGGCTTTCCAGGCTTTCTATAGTTACTGTTCAGGCTCCTTGTTCAGGTGGGGCCAGATGTTATGCTCAGCAGTTGAGTGAGGCTGCTGGCTTGGCTCTCACACTGTGTGGTGTATAAGATAAGCTGCTCAGGTTCTCTGGCTTGGTTCCCTGGTTAGGTGGGGCCAGATGCTATGCTCCACAGTTGTGACAGGCTGCTGATTGCTTTCATAATTGGGGATGCTGTAGAATGGTCTCCATGTCCAGGACAACCCACCGGCTAGAAACCTAAACTGGACAAAACTGTCAACTGAGCTCCCTGGCCAGATGGGAATGCTTGCTCAGCTCTGTAGATGGGTAGAGCTGCTGCCTGAAATCTCCACTAGGGTGCTGCCACCAGTAGGAACACACTGTAAAGCCCATTCCCCCTTTCTTTCTCTAGCTGATTCTTGCAGTGATCCTCATGAGTTAATATCTAAGGGGGCCTCCCAGGAAGCATCCTGCAATTCTGAGGAAGTTGGATGTTCAACTTGGACTCTTCTTTTTCACTAGAGAAACCATGGGCTTAGGGGATCCAGTCAGTGTGGTGCTCTGCTGGCCTGTGGGAAGTGCGATATGGTCAAAGTGAAGTTGCTTCTATTACCATTCTGTTGCATTATGTTCTTGGTTTCTGTGGTCCAAAGTGGATGCTTTAACCTCATTCTTGGTTTCTTAGATCTTCACAAAGGCATCTTTCTATGTAGTTGCTATTTGCTCTTTTGTGAGGGGGGACAAAATCAGGAACCACCTATTCTGCCATTTATTGATATCATTCCAGCAAGACTCTGCAACTTACTTTTTAAAGTTCAGCAAAAATATGTATGTATCTATCAAGAAATGAAGCCGATATGACCAAATACTGGTGAGTCAAGTGAAGAGTGTATGAATGTCCACTGTACTACTCCTTTTGACTTCTCTATATGTTGGAAATTTTTTCAAAATAAAAGTGTTGGTGAACAAGAATAAGAGTTATTTGTCTTGATTTAGGTGATAATTGAAACACTTTGGATGACTAGCTACATACTCTTCTATAGTCTGTATTTACTCTGTACATGATATGGAGCTAAGCCTCTAAATTAATCATCTTAGTTATCTCTTATAGTCCTGAATGATAGGCATTAGTATCATATTCTCCAAATGTGAAAACTGAGGTCTAGAGAGGAAAGTGAGTGCCTTATTTCATAGGTAAAAGAGCCCTATTCTATTGAGGGAGAGGCACCTTAGCAAGGAGATGGTCTATGTCGAATATCTTTGGAATTTTTGAAAATTAAGTTTAGTTCTTTTTTTCTTTTTAGTTTCAGACTCTATATTACACTTCAGCAAATAGTATTGCAAAAATAGAAGCCTATATAAGAGTTCAGATAAAGATATATAAACTACCTTTTCTAGGTCTTTGTGTTCATGGTCAGTTGCTGCCTTTAACAAACATCCAAGTGTGGGTTTTTAGCAGATGGTGCAAATGGGATAGTTGGACTGACTCATAACTGAGGTTTTTATAAATTTTCTGACTTATCACCTACTAGTAATGACTCACATCTCACCTTCTTTACTTCAAACATCACAACCATCTTTAGTGGAAGAGAAGCAGAAAGAAATTATGGCTGGAGAGTAGGTAGAAAACTCCAAACAACGAGTAAACAAAAACATATTGAGTCTCTCTCTCCCTCTCTCTCTGGTGCACATGCTTGCACACACACACACACACACACACACACACACAATGTGAGATAAAGAAAGCTACTTCCTGATCTGGGTTGTAAAGCAATTCTTTCTACAAAATTTACTTCCCCATTATAAAAAAACTAAGAATATACTCCCAGAAATGACGAAGTTTAATTTTAAATATATGGTACTCTGAAGTATTTCTACGATAATCTTGCCAAACTCAGGACTCCCTTTTTCCCCTACCTACTTTTTTTAATTGTAATTTTTCCATTTATTTATTTTAAGAAAAAGACTGAGAAGGAAATAATTGAAAATGAAAGAATAATCAAATATTATAGACGCTAAGAATTAACTTAAAATGTTCACATTTTGTTTGTCACTTATTTATGAATTTCCACAGTTATCTGGATTAATTGGAAATATAAACACATTTTAACTCAAAATAGGTCATTATGGTACACTTGATTTTTAATATGACTTGCTATTTGTATTCCCATCTCATTTGTTAAAAATGAAAAATTTAATTTATGCCAGTAATTAAGATGGTTATCAGGATGGAAAAACTTAAATTATGTGACTAAAATAAGTAATATGAAATAATTATATGCCGATATGTTTAGTATGATTCCTGAAATAACAAGACAGAGACATCATTTTGTATTCTACAGTGGAAACAATAAGTGGCCTGTTTATGCAATCTGTTGACTTTGGAGACTGCTTTATTCTATCTAGATTACACCTGTATCAAACCTCCCAGGCTTTTACCCCACTCTACAGTTCAACAATTTCTGGCAATTTCTAATTCAAAGAAAGAGAAAAAACTCAACTCTAATGTCACCCATACTTGAATCCAGTCTCTGTGTTGTTGGGATATATACATAGAGAGAGACATATCAATATATGAACATACATACAATAACACTTTTAACATATTGTAGTATAAGGTGATTTTTAACATATATTAACTTCATTGAACTGTTGTGGTAAAATTTTCTTCTTCTTTTCTTTTTTTTTTTCCTTTTTTTAATTACAAGTGTAACTGCATTGACTCTATGCTCCTGGAAAGCATACATTGGAACCAGCCTTGCAAGTGAGAACTTATTACTGAATCTATGTTTGTATAACCATGATAAAGAAAAACCACAGACTGAGAGGTGGTCCTATAATCCTGGAAACAAGGTTTTTTTTTTTTTTTTTTTTTTTTGCAACAAGGCACCAAATCTGGATCTAGTGATGGATCAAATGTAATATCAGACAATAACATAAGTAGCTGAATCTATCACAGGTAGAACCAGAAATGAAACTTAAGCACACTAGATTTCAGTTGTTGTGTGCCTTATATCTGTAGTTTAGAGTGAAGTTATCAAGTGATACTTTACATCAAGGTCATAGGGAAGTATCCTTACATAAAGAACAGATAGAATGAGCTAAACATCTCAGACTCTCTGACGATAGTATGTTGCAACTATACTGTTCATTAAATAAAGACACTTTGGCCTATGGCTGGGCATTCTTATACTTTCAGTAATTTTATTTGAGCTAATAATAACAGTCACTTGTCCAGGTGAGGACAGTTCACAAGTCAAAATTCCTTCCGCCTTACATAATCCTGCAGTGAGGGAAGCAAGTCTGCACACACACACACACACACACACACACACACACACACACACTCTCTCTCACACCAATCATGTTTTCCAAATTGAGACTCTAAGTAGTAATTTAATCATGATGATGATGATAATGATACGATTTTAATAATGATGGTGGTGATGATGATGATGGTGATCATAATGATATTAGATTTTTATTGATCTTTTACGGTATTCAAAGTACTATATTACATACTATACACAGTCTCATTTAATTCTTACAAAAATGCAAGAAAGATGTCTATTATTGTCCCTAGATTAGAAGGAGGAAACAAGCTCTGGCAGTTGAGATAACGTGTAGTTGGTTAAGTAGCTAATAAGTGTCAAATGTAAGATACTCATTTGACCTGTTTGCTTTCAAAAGTCATGCTGTTTTCATTGTAGTACAGTCAAGACACTACTTAAAACTGGCAGTATTCACAGTTAAACTTAGGTATCATTTTTTCCTTTAAAACTTAGAACAATAAGTAGAAGGGAGGTAAGTATTTATTGCTATTCAGTCCTACCTGAGCACAGGTAGTGGGGCTCTTCCTTCTGTACCATGACCATCTCTCTGAGTAACAGAGGCACCACATTCACTTTCAGGGGTGAGTGGGCTTACGAGTATTCTAAATCGTTGTCTGGAGAGTGAACACACCAGGTAAGATGGCGCTCAGCAACTCTTGAGGCATAAGCAGGTCAAACTTTTGTAAAGTAACCTACACACATTTAATGGAGATGTCAACACAGTGGCAATGGCTGCTTTGGGGAGATGACATGTGATGATGCTTAACTGCTGATGGACCAGTGATCTGAGGTGTTGTATCAGCCTCAGTGAATTTCTGTTGTGATATTGAGAGACGGTTTCTCATTGCTCACCCTGCTCACTCTAGCTAGTTCTGTCTAGGACCATTTTTTTTAACCAAAGTTTTCCCCTGTAAAGCACCATCCTTCTCCTTCCTAACCCAACTGACTCCTATTTATGTCCCCAGTACTGGCTATTCTGCCCCTTTGGTTTTCTTCTTGTTCTACTGTTTATCATACAGTCTAAAATGCATATGTTTTTCATGTTTTATCATTTCTGAAATCAACATAAACCTTTCAGTCAGCCAAACAGTAGTGTTGATTTACTTTTCATTATCAGTGCACATGTGAACTTTTTCATAGTTGTACACATTGTTGTGATATGTGATAAAAGTTTAGATCTAAATTTAAAAGTACTTGTAACATATATATGTATACATATATATATAATTATGAGCAAACAATGTTATGGTTTGGCAGAATTTTTTCTTACTATATATAAAATGACTGTGTGACATATAATCTATAACATCTCAGTACACAAAGAACAGTACTATCAAGGTACAAAATTCTACAACTTGTTTCCTTCAGTCATTTCTCATTTTTATTAGCAAGAGTCTTTTTTTGCTGTTGTTCAATAGCTTCATTGAGGTATACTTTACACAAAATAAAATGTCTCCCTCTTAAATGTACAATTCAACAATTTTAGTAAATTTTAAAATTTGGGCAGATGTCACCGCAATCCATTTTAGAAACATTTCCATTACTTCCCAAAAGACTCCTTGTACCTATTTGCAGTATCTAGTCCTATTTCCATGCCCACCCCCAGCCCTAGGTACCTACTATTATAGATTTGCTTTTTTTTGTTCATTTTATATAAATGGAATCATACAATTCATAGTCTTTCATGTCTGAAAGACTCATTCACTTAGCATACCATTGAGGTTCATCTGTTTTGTTCACTTGGATCAGAATCAATGGAAATGATGAATAAATGGGAACTTCCCCAACTGGTATGATTTACACCAAACCATTTCTGTAACAGGCTGTCCTGTTTATATCCCCCATGACCAGGTGGGAGGAGCATAGGATTCCCAGTCATAAGTAATTGAATTTGAATTTTGACTGCTGGGAAATGCATTTACCCTTGAAAACCACAGTTTCTTCATTAGCAAAATGGAGAAAATCGTATCTGACTTTCTGGGTTGTTGTGATGATTAAACAAAATTAAATCATGGGTCTTCCAATACTGTGAGAGAGACAGAGGCAGAGAAAGATTTTAGTGTTTCTTCCCCTTAAGTCTAAGGAAGTTTTGAAAAAGACACTGAAATTGGTTTTGAACAGGTATGTTTTAGACATATACATGATGAAAGGCTGAAGAAATTAGCAATATTTATCTTGAAGGAGTAGTGATGCATAGGGAACATATAACTGGCTCTAGGTATGTATGAAGGACAGTCTCAAAAAAGGGAAATTATACTTATTTGACCCCAATATCAATGAGAAGAGATTACAGAATAGCAGTCTTCATCTCAAGATTATGGAAAAAAATACTGTTTATAGTTCAAATTGTATGGCTCTTTTATAATATATAACTATTCCTCTTTTCATAATATATTCAAATTGCTCTCCAATAATCAGAGATGTTGAACACCAGACTATGCTGCCTTAGGACACAGTAGAATCACCATCCCTGGAGGTCAGGTGTAAAGAGTGCATGATCCTTAAAAAGACAGTATTTCTTCAATGTCTTAGGAAATAGACTTAACAGTCCTGCAGGTCCATTCCAGTCATAACATCCCAATTCTATGGTTTTTTTTGTAAGGACTTTTAATAGCTTATACAATAGAGTTACAGATGGTAGAATCTCAGGATGACAGGGAATATATTTTGGAGCATGAATGGCTTCAACCAACTGCATCTTTTAATTTTTTTTCTTGGCAAAATTATCAAAATGTGACACTTGCACCCCCGGAGTTATGTTTCTTTTACAGTTAACAAAAGGGAAGGCAACTGTTTCTGGAAGTGACTGTTTTGCTTCAAGAATCTGAATCTAAATGTATGTGTCTCAAGGGAAATGGAGAAAAGTTATGTGGTATGGACATCTGTTTTATTTTTATTGCATTTTTTACTCATCACATTTCGCCTCTTTTCAAAATAAAACACATCATTTTGGGGAATTTGCCACCCCCATTCCCATGCAGTTTCTGGGAGGCTGCATTTAGAGTATTCTGGCTACTGAAGGATGAACATGACCCAATAATGGCTAATCATTATACTCCATCTTCTTCCTCCTTCTTTCATGGTGATTGGTTAAAGGATGGATTCATTATTCATGGACTCCATGAGAGGCTTTTCCTTTTCTCTTTGTTTATAAAACTCAGATAATTTAAACCTTTATTTCTCTGTAGCCAAGGTTCCTTATCTAGAAGCAGAAAAAAATACTGGCAAAACTCTTAGAGCATCTTGGAGAAAGAAGGAAGGACAGAGAATGAAAAAACATACATTTTGCATTTCTGAAGTTTCAAAGGCCAACTCAATCCCTGGACTCCTCAAATAAGTGAGCTAATACATTTTTATTATTTTTTCTTAAGCTTGTTTGAAATGGATCTCGCTCTTTTGCAACTTGAACTCTAAGTAATATTGACAATAATAGCAGTGGTGAATATCACAAGTGATAAATTCTTATATACAGTATTATATATATAATATATAGTATGTAGTATATAATATATATGAGTTGAGGTGGGATGGTAGGTAATGGAGACTCCTTTATCCCTGATTAGGAAATTATGATGATAATAATAATAATTTTTGTTATTGAATCCTGTATGAGCTATCAGCCCCTGAGCCTTCAAAGGCATTCTTATACATGCTTGAGTTTTGGAAGTTTGATAGAAAAAGTCAGAAACTTGGATTGTGTGTAAGCTGCTTCTAACATCCTTTTTAAAGATCCTACCTAAAAGGGAAAGATGCTTCTAAGATAACACTTGTCATAACAAAAACGATCAGCATAGACTTTTTTTTTACAAGATTGATTTATTAACTATGATACATATCACATAAGGCCTTTTCAGTTTTTTTACACCATTCCCATTGAGACAAGTACAATACTCTGTAGCAAATACATGATTTTAAAAAACAAAACTAAACAAAAACACCTCAGTCAGAGATGCTTCAGCCTTAGTTGATGGCTGACCATGCACTAATCAGGTTGGAGCCTTAAAAAACCCACGACGTGTTTAAAAAAAAAAGTTTGGAAATTAAGCAATCATTCCTAATACCAACTAGAGGATGTCCTGGTTAAAGCCCCTAAAATACAAAGAAATAATTGTTATACTTTCTTTACATACAGTTCTTCACTTTTGCTGTGAAACAGAATTTTGGGCACACAGCCAGACGTATCAGGAAAATAAGCTGGCAGCAACACTATTCCAAATTTTCAAACAAATTTTATTCCCATACAATTCAGACTTTAAAAAAAATTTTGTTAATGTACACAGGGAACATGATTCTTTTTTATGCAAACAATAACTTACGCCTTGTCTCGACTACATTGAAGTGTAAAATCACTGCTGTTGGAGCTTGCCAAGGGGGGCTGCTGGGCGGGAGGTGCAAGCAGTCACCTCTGACCCTCGAGGAGTCTGCAGGAGGGCAGCCGGCTGAAAAATGGCTCTCGGAGGAGGAGGTGAGAAGAATCCTTCCCTTCTAAGAAAGCAGCGGCAAGCCCAGGCCGGGGGCAGGCCCAGGACCTTAGATGAGAGTGGCCCTTTCCCTCATGCCAGGCCTTCTCTGGTGCGATCACCAGCATTCAAGGATGTGACTTAGGCTTCCAGCATACACGACTCAGTCGTCCTTTCACCTAAGCACGAATGAGCGGCTTGAACCTGCCCAGCAACTGGAGTGAGGGCAACTCTTCCATGCACTGTCTGCGGAAACCGGCGGTGCCAGGGAACGAGCACCATGACTGTGCCCAGCAAGCTGGGCCCGTTCCCAGGCCCCACGGCACACCATGCCCATCGCACACGAGGAAGGTGGAGCGAGGGAACTTGGTTCCCAGCAACCCACCCAAATCCCTGGAGCTTCCTTCTCTTGGAAAAGCAGAGCCCTCAGCGGCAGAACCAACACTTCCTCCAGCAGACATCCCCCCAGCAGTGTGGTTCTCCTTGCAAGAGAGGACTGGGGAGGGCACAGATGGAGATGACCTTGGATTACAAATGCAGCTGATTGGTTTCCGAGTTTCAGGGATGAGGCTGGAACACCCGTGGCCTAGGGGAAGGCATCCCTCCAGGTCCCTGCCACCCCTGGACCCCCAGAGGAGCCAAGGTGCAGGGACAAGGGAAGTTGTGCTCTCCCAGCCTCTTCTGGCCAGTGTGCTGCTCCTATGACATCACCTTCTGTCCACCCTGGCAAAGACAAACACATTCTGCTAGAAGAATCTCACCTGCAGCATGCATTCTGCTTTAAGCAGTAAGACCAAGATAGCAGTGAGATGTAGGAAAAGCCAGGAAACAGTACTCAGTATTTCAGCATTCCTCCACAAAATGTCAAGTGATGGGAAGAACTTGACGGAATGCAGGAATAAATGTGCTGTGTTACCCACATGCAACACAACCAAGAACTGAGGGCAAATTCACAAGCCATGCCTCATAACCTTGGGCCACTTCCCTCTGTGGAAGCATCAGTGTTGCAGATCCAGAATCAGCCTTATACTTACAATCGAGGGCTGTTCACTTCCAGCTCTTGTTGCCTATACTCTCGTGGATGTAGAAAGAACACGACAGGGAGAGAGCTTCTGGGTACACCGCTATTTTGCTGTGGGGCATGGAACAAGCCCCATACCCCCACTGACATGCTTACCCATTTTGGCCAAGGATAATTAATGCCTGCCACTCCCTCAATTCTTAGAGCTGTGGTGCAGCTCACATGAGAATGATTTGTCAAAGAACTTTCCAGAGCTAACACACTAGATGAATGGGAGGTGGGGGGTGGGTAGCATTCCAGTTAAGGTTAGCCTGCCCCAACACACTCCCACACTCTCCTTCGTGGGTCCCCTCCAAGTGCCCATTTGGTCCAAATGCTGGCCCCTCACCCCCAGAGGCCAAAGCCCAGGGCCCAGCACTGCTACTGGTACCAATGCCAACTCGGAATGAATGTTCTCCAGCATGAGAAGCAGAAAACATAAGTTAAAGAGTTAAAAAAGGAAACAAAGAGGAACCCCTGGAGCTTCCTGTTCAATTGTAGCTTTTGGGGCCATGACCCACCAGCCCCAAGCTGCACAGTTAAAGCCCTGGCAAGACATTGGGGACAAGCATGTGAGGGGGTCCCTGCAGCTGCACAGGTTGGCTGGCAGGGGGCACTGTGGGACCAGAGGCTAACCTGTGGAAGCCTGGTCTCTTGTACTCCCACATGGGTAATGATGCAATGCACAGGTGTTCACCCTTACTGTGCCCCTTCCCCTTCCAGAAAAATCACCTACCACTTAAAGGTCTGTGCAGTCTCAGGGATGGGGGTGGCTTGGGAAGGTGGGATAGCTGGGGGCTTGTGAAGTTCCTGGAGCAGAGCCAATGTTGCAGCTGGCCCAGTGTGTCAGCACAATGGAGGTGGTAGAGTAGACTGGGCAGTGGGAGGGATCCGGGCCACTTCTGTCTTAGTTCACACATGGGAGAGTGACCCCAGGTCACCCCCCACCCAAAACTGGGGCTGACTGGGAGTAAGTGAGCATGACCTAGAAAAAGGCAGAGATTAATTCAATGGAGTAATTTCCTCACCTACCTGGGGCTCAGAGCTGGGGGAGTTGGAGGGCCAGAGAAGCACGAGTCTGCCAACCTCAGTCAAAACTAAACACTAACATTGTCTTTCAGCCAACCCCCGACCTATAAAGCATCAGGCACAGATCCACCAGAAGAGAAGAAATCTGGCATCCAACATTTACATCAGACATTCGTGTACCCTGGATTTGTGTTTTGACTTGTATCCCTAAAGAGGTGGTAAAACTTGCAGGGATAATTTAGTTTTTCCAAGCACCGTATTTTGCCAAACAAGAACTAGAAACAGTGAGATATCCAGCTTATCCAAAGGAAGAAGTCAGTGAGCAAAGGGCCTACCCCACCCTCCAACAGCCAGCAGGAAGCGTTTGGGGATGGGAGTGGCTGAGATTGTTCTGAGGCATCTTTTAATTTGTCAGGCCACCCCGCTGGGGCAACCCAGGGCATCCTCAAACATACTACAGGTGCTGCTTCTTAAAGTGCAAAGAGACCCCAGAGGACTAGTCAGCATAGACTTTTAACAAGAAATGGGTACTTGAGGAGCCAAAGAAAAAGAGAAGGCTGGTTTCCCATTATCCTCCCAAATATTCCCTGCTGAACAGCAAATGATCTGAAGAGGTAGTGATCTGAAGAGGTAGTGATTCCACCTTAAGGAACCTTTCACTGGGGGTAGCCAAGTGGCAGAGAGGCAGTTTGCCAGTGCCTTACTGCTCCAGCCAAATATTTCACTTTGATAACACACAAAGTACAAGCATAGAGGCATTTAGTTGAGGTTTAAACCTCCTGATATTGACAAGAGACCAAAATGGCAAAAGTAGGGTATATATTGAAGGATAATCACTCAATAGAATTTCTGTTTATTAAATACTAGGGAACCCTAGAATTGATGCATAATGCAGCTGACCATGTTTTCAAGGTTGTATTGACAGAGAAAACCCAACCTTGACAATGATAACAGTACTCCAAGTCAGAGAAAGGAGAGCTATCTGTAGATGACATGAAAATGGCTATGGAGAAGATTTATTTAGGTTATCTTCTTTTCCCTCCATTATTTTGATAGCAATGAGAATTTTGTAGTAATTGCAATGATCATTAATCCAATGGTATCAGAGTCACAAAGAGCATGTCTAGATTCAGGCCTTAGTGTTGGGTGCAGTAACTGGACACCACTCTGTATGTCTCACCTTTGGTTTGGATGCCGGAGGGCTAAATTAAAATTTCAGGTTCTTGTTCTACCCGTCCAAAAAAGAACTTTGGATGGGGAATGCAAAGGAGTGACACACAGAGACTGAGACATAGAGAGAAACAAAGAAGCAATGTATTAAAAGAGCAGAAGCAAAAGTACAGCACTCAGAGAAGAGTGCAGGTGTCCTCCTTAGTGAGGAGTACCCGGCAGGGTTTTCTGACTTCCTTTTTTATTTCATCTTAATCTTTGAAAAGGCATGAACTTCTTCGATTAACAGCAGAATATTCATTGATGAAATAGTCCAGGTAGGTGATAATTTCATCTGTTTCTTGCGCGCTGGGCACCTGAAGCCACTGCACATGCCCTCTGAGAGCCATTTCCCTTAAATTTTCCCTTACCTGTTGAGCGCCACACGTGGAAGGTGGTATAGTGGTCACTTGCAGCCTGGGCCTTTTTTTTTGACCTTGCTGGGCCATGTTATATGGATTCTATGATCAAGGTTCCCTATGCAATTGTCAAAAAGCTTCACCAAATTCAAATTTATGTTCTTGCTGCTGAAGCCATTCCTCCATGCTTCCTGATCTCATTAAGTGCAAAACAAGGAGGTGGGTTTGCTTTTTTGCTTAATGCCTATACATGAGGATGCTATCCTTGGGCTCAGTTGTAACTTTCCTGCTTCAGTTTGAGTGCATCTTTTGTTGAATTCAGAAAAGTTGCATTAGAGTAGGAGAGAAAATTCTTAAAAAACATATTTATGTGAAAACTGACAAAGATCCTCTCCCTGATCAAATTCTGTCCAGGCTCTTTGAACTCCTTTTCACATGAGCCTTGACTTTTGGACTTCTGTTGTTTGTCTCTGCATTGTCCAATTTCAGCAAGAATCCTGCTAAGTCAGTTTAATCATCCTTGAGATCTGACCCAATTCCTCATTCTCCTTGGTCCTCTAGGTAATATCTAATCACCCTGGCCTGCCTTCAGCAAGAACCCTGTCGGGTTGGTTTAGCCAGAATCAGGCTAATGTTTTCCCTGATGTTTTCTTTTAGTAATTTTCCATCCATTGACCCCCACCTTGCTCCTTGGTATCAATTCCCTTTTTTTTTTTTGGTTGTTTTCAGAGTTGAGACCCATCTGTCTCCCCTACTACATACCCCATCGTAGTAGCCCCCTTGTACACCCATTGTAATGTTCCTCTTTGAATAACGTCTGTCTTGCTCTTCTTTAACAAGTTTCTTGAATAATTTTCTCTTTAATGGAACAAATGGATAATCCATTCTAATTCAGATTTTATTTAATATTCACAAAGAGACATTTGCATTGCTGGAGAGTTTGCATTGCTGGAGACATTTGCATTTCTGGCAGTTAACTAACTGCTGGAAAATTAATCTTTATTTAGGGGATTTCAGGCATCAGTTGGAAAGATATTTTGGTGCAGAACAAATTTTTTCATCACCCTTAAAATCACACAGTTTTGGCAACTGTTATTCCATCAACAAGTAAAAGCCTAGTTGTATTTCCCAACAAAAAGGCAAGAAGAGGCTGTGGCTTTAAACACATGGACTCTGTGATCGGCAACACAGTTATGGAAAATGCACACATTTTCTAAGGGATATATGATTAAAGGGAAAAGAAATAATACCTGTAAGAAAAACCCAATAGAGTGTGGAAAAACTATCAAGAATTTTCTTGTGTGAGGGGCAAAATCCTTTCTGAAAACCGACTAAGTTGGGACAATTGAATGCTAATTACCTACCAGTTACAAACAATAAAATGATGTCCATGAGCTCCCCAAATTGCTGTTATTTTCTGTTTTCATTAGGTTTTAAAATTATCCTTTTATTTCACTTACTGTCCCTCCCTGGCTACAGAATTTCATTACCCTCTTTTTTTGTCTGAAATTATAGCTCAAATTCAAAGGCCTAATTAGGAAAGAGGAATTTGAGCAACTCTGACAACTTATTTTCAATAGAAAATCTTCTCACTGAGCAATTCAGTCCATTCAAGAGCAACTGCAGCAAAGCTTTTCCTTAATGATCGATATTATTCTCCACCAAGGCTCTGACCTCATCAGAGTAGTTAGTCCTGTTCGTTTGGTAACTCTCTCTCAAACAATTCTTTGAATATAAAATTATTTGCCACCAGAAGGCATAACATCTCTGCCAGGAAACTACATTACCTATATAGCAAATGTAGACGAATGGATGAGATTCAAGCTTAACATAGAAATCTTTTTTAAAATGAATAAAAATAAAAGAAAAAGAAAGAAAGAAAGAAAGAAAGAAAGAAAGAAAGAAAGAAAGAAAGAAAGAAAAAGAAAGAAAGAAAGAAAGAGAAAGAAAGAGAGAAAGAAGGAAAGAAATAAATCAGTGGCAGTAATTTTTCTATGTATGAAGAATTTTGGAATGTCATCCTACTTGCCCTTTGTTTCTGTCACTGTGACCATTTCTCCAGACTCCCTACTTTCTTACTGACAAAGACACTTTCCTTGACCAAACTTTAGTCAGGCTCCTCTGAGCCCCCTTCTTGATTAAGCCAAGATGTCTTAAGTGCATTACTCACTTTTAGCAAGAACCCAGCTAAGTCAATTTAGCAAGAATCTCACATCTTTGGTATCTAATTTTCTTTGATATCTGATGAAATTCCTTATCCCCTACACTTGGTATCTGATCACTTTGACCTTCCTTTAGAAAGAAATTGTCAAGTCAGTTTAACCAGAAATGTTAACCCCCCATATTTCCTCTTAGAAATTTTCCATCTACTGATCCCACTCTTCTCCTTGGATAAATCCCCATTTGTCTTTGTTGTATTTGGAATTGAGCCCAGTTCTATACAGAGGAATATTTCCCTATATTGCAATAGTTCCTGAATAAAATCTGTCTTTACCACTTTAACTATTGTTCAGCTCTGTTTTTCTTTAACAGTACATGTAAATTTAACCCTTTCTTTTTCTCTTGGCCAGTAAAACTAAACTGACCCTAGTACCATCTGTTTATAATCTTCCCCTTCACTTTAGAATTCAACTTGCAAATCTCTATTCTTGAAGATAGGGAAGGGGTCAAGAATAAACCACTGTGGCATAAAAAAATATTTTGAATGGAAGGCATTTGAGTTCCTGAATTTTTTAACTGCCTAAAAAGAGAGCCTCCTAAAAGAACTCAACTGTCATAAATCTCCTCTCAGGGAGCAACTCTAATCTCAGAGAAAAGAAGTCAGCACCACACCAAAACAGACACTGTCACAAAACTATATCTCCCCTCTATTTTCCTAAGGTCCCATTAGTCTTTCCAGAAAGGCATTTCTTCTTCCATAAGTGCCCTCTTTTCCCCTTTCTAAGAAACCATTTGTTCTCTCAGAAGTGCCCCTATGTCCCTCCCTGTTCCCTATTAAGATGGTATATAAACCTCAAATTCTAGTTGCCTCCTTGAGTCATGTTTCTTTGTGAACTCTAGTGTATATGTACATAATTAAACCTGTTTTTTCCTCTGGATAATCTGATAAACTGTCTTTTGTCAGTTTAATTTGCAGGCCCCTAATCAAAAATACAAGAGGATAAAGGAAAAGTTTTTCCACTCCAACAATAGAATTTTTGGGTTAAATCCCTTCCTGCTAAATGCCTATAGGGCTACAACGAGGCCCCCATTTCATGATGGATGTATCTTCCTTTTATTATATTTATATTATACAAAACTGTTTTTCTTCTTTGAATAAACTATGAGATCTTTCAATATAAAAATTATTTCATGTTCATCTTTAAAACTTCTTTATAACTTATGTAGTACATAAAACAAAGTATGCCAAATAAAAATCTATTGAATGAATGACTGGAATATACAAATGAATGTATTCATTGTCCTACAGAGGATTGTCAGCACAATCAGAACACTGTCCCAGCAATTTTCTAAGTTTTCTGATTTTATCTCTGTGACTGAATAGCTACATCATCAATAAAACATGATGTCTGAAACTCACAACAATCTCAGCACCCTCTTAAGGATTTGTAGATTAAAGATGCACATGAACTGGGTCATTTCAATATTATCTAGGGAGTGGGGCTAAGAACATGATTATATAGTTAATGATTTAACAAATATAATAGACTTGTCTCTTTGACCAGTTGCTTTTCCTCCTTTCCCTTTTCTTCAATATAAAAATATTTCAAATTGTGTTTTCTTCATTACATCTAAGATAAATCATTTATTTGTTATTTATTTTTTGCCTACTCATGTTTTCTACTTGCCCCCATTCTGTACAGAATGTAAGATTCACTAATGAAGTGAGAGATATGTCTTAATATTTATCATTATCACCTAATAGTGCATCGTAGCTACAACATACACACACATACACACACACACACAAATCCTCAAAAATGTAGTGAATAAATAGGCATCATTATTATTATTGATTAGAAGTTACCTTGCATGAAATTTACTCCTCTCAACCCTATTATTGTCTATTATTTCTCCTACATGTTTCTACAAGCTTACCAAGTTCCTGGTCTGATGCCTGAAACTTGAATATGTGCAATATGGTCTTATGCCACAGAATATATTTTTTTTTCCCAAGAATATCATATGCGATAGTTTCCAATATATACTAGGAAAATAACTAACACTTATTTACAGCCTATTATTTCATCAGGAATATTGCCTGAAACAGTTTATTTAATTTCACAGGAATGCTATGAGGTCAGGATCCCTAATTTCATAGGTGGAAACAGGCCATATAGTGTAAGTAACTTGTTTAAGATTATGCATTCAATGAGTCTTACAGTTGGAATTCCAAGTTTCGAATTATAGTTTGCATTTTTGAAGCAGTTTAACTATAGTTTCATTCTCTTAGGTCATGCATTTTGATTCTGTATTAACAGTAGGAAAGTAAAGAGATTTCCTCTTCATCTAGAAAAGGTGGAGTTGAGAAAAACTTCTAGGTTGCAGCTTTAAACTCAAATGGTTTTACTAGCAGTATTTCCCACCAGGAGTCCAATTCAGCAAAATCAGGAAATCTGGTTTCAAGATAAGTGCATCAGTGTGTGATTCAACTTGAAAAACATTTCAGAGACATAAAATTATTTTACATGAGTATATCATCTAAAGGAAGTATCATCAGGCCCACTGCAGCCTAAGCAGTTCTATCCTCTTGAGGAAATATAAATCATTGATGAAGGAAACAGAGTAAACAAGGCTCCAATGAATTAAGTAGCTATATGGGAGCTGTCCTAGTTTGCTATCTCTACTAAAGTACAATAAAAGGACAGAGAAAGGAATTAAAGTGAAAGCAAGCAGAAGTATTACATATTAAGGAATCACGCAAGATAATTCCAGAGAGGTTAGAAATGACTCTGAAATATAAAGCATTCTGGGAGGATCCACACTATAAGGGAGGGATGCATAACCAGAGGGAGGGGACTACTGGTCCAGAAACACATCGTGCCACCCAATAATAGGTTAGGTCCAGATGAGGGACTGTTAACTAACATACTGGAATTCCTAAGTTGTAAAAAAAGACATAACTGAAACAAGAATTTTTTAAGGCTTTAAAATGTTGCTAAGTTTGTTCTTATGTCCTGCTTTTTTATTTTAATTTATTTATTTAATTAATTTATTTTTGGCTGCATCGGGTCTCGTTGCAGTGCACGGGCTTCTTGTTGCGGTGGCTTGCCTTGTTACAGAGCACGGGCTCTAGGCACACGGGCTTCAGCAGTTGTGGCACTTGGGCTCAGTAGTTGTGGCTCGTGGGCTCTAGAGCACAGGCTCAGTAGTTGTGATGCACGGGCTTAGTGGCTCTGAGGCATGTGGGATCTTCCTGGACCAGGGCTCAAACCTGTGTCCTCTGCATTGGCAGGCGGATGCTTAACCACTGCACAACCAGGGAAGCGCCTGTCTTGCTTTTTAAAGGTCCATTTTTAAGGACCTTCATATTTTTTCCCAAATATTAAAGTAATGAGGACTAGGGAAAAATATACCACCAGTTAGAGATGAGTATCTTTTTCTAATCATTATTTTGACTCATAAATCTCTGCCTATATATGTCTATTTAATTGAAATCATATTGTTTATCAGTTTTATTATATCATATTTTCTCTTGACACTATATAATCATCATTCCCTCAAGTTATTAATCTACCTCTCTATATAAGCATAACTTTTAAAATTTATTATTTCAATGTATGAATGTATGTAAATTATAAAAATATTTTCATCTTAATGGGTATTTTAGATTTTCTTCTCATGACAAATATACTTTTGTAAAAATCTGCATGCATATCAAAGATTTTTTTTATCCAGCTAAATTTTTCAAAATTACTAAGTTCAAAAGAGGTATATTTAAACATATTACACATATTATCTATTGCCCTACTAGTACAGCTGGTCTCCACCTATTCTGCCTCAGTGGCTAGGCTGTGCTCTCTTCAAACTGACCCATGCAGACTATATGATTGCTTTGTATTCATTTGAAAAGGTCAATAAAAATAAATAATAAACCCTAAGACAGGACCAATCATTCCTACTTTCCTGTTCCGCTACCACAAATCCTGGGTCATGTGTTTCTGGTACCAGCTCTTGGTTTGTGGCCAGCCTATGGATGGTACAATTTTCAGAATGCTGAGAGGAGATGAGCTTTGAAGAGAGTTTGGGATGATTTAAAATTGGAAGCAGCTGTGTAAATTTCTCTCCAGTACTTGAGGAGACCCTCAGTCACAGAGTGGCTGTCAAATTAATGGTAACATTGTTGGAAAAGTTTTATATGATTTCTAAGTCAAGCCAAGACTCTGAACAGACATGGTTTAGTAAGTAACAGCCTCTGAAGCACTAGTCTTCGTGTCAGAAATTAGGAGAACAAGAGGATTCCTGCTGGTGGGTTAAACTATTTTGAAGAACCTTTCTGGAATTTGTGCACATGCACTGCTCTTGCCTTTATTCTGCTTACCTGGACCTGCAGGTAAGAGCCTGTGACTACCAGGATTTTGCTTTGATTTTGTTTGTTTGTTTGTGTACACCCTCCCCCCACCCAACCCCCCCAAGCAAAACAGAACAAAACAAAAAACTATTTATTTTGGGATTTGCAGGAAGAGAGGAAGAATGAATACTGGATAGGTAACCAATATAACCTATTTAGCAAAGCACTTGTCATACAGTCAATAAATATGTGCTAATTTTGTTAAATACCAAATATCAAAGCAAGATAGATATCGCATTTTATAGAAAACATAAAAGTAAGAATTATATTTCTTGATATATCCTGAGTGCTGTTTGAGAAGGTCTCTTAGTCACTTTTAGACGTATGACTATGTCCCAGGTTCTTACCTGCATAGCACATTCAGATGTGAAAATCACATCTCAACTCTAGATCTACAACCACCTGCTGTCTCTGTCTCCGACTGCAGCATTTCCTTCCTGAACTACAATGGTGGAAATATTTAGTGGGAAGGGACCATCTTTTTAGACAGGGTTCAACCTTTATTTCCCTCAGGGAATTGCAATAGTTATCAAACCTCCCCAGACTCCTCCAGATATGGAAGTTAATGGCTAGAATTTCCCATGTGAAGGCTGGCTGTGCATTAAAGGATTAGTACCTATAATCCTGAGACTCTCCCTCTGGTAAACGGGCTCCTTTAACATAGAAATTGTCTTTGCTTTTTAACATTTGCAACACTCAATACAGCACATCCCCAAACCATCGGCTGAATAACTGTGCACTGAATTCCCATTAAAAGCAATTAGCTGTTTATGTAAAAAAAAAAAAAAAAAAAAAAAAAACTATAATTCTTTGTTTTGGAAAAAAATAATAAGTGTATATGTGTGTGTGTGCTTGTTCTTTATTGAAAAGATTTGAGTCATAGTTTGGCAGTTTTGCAATTCTGGATTTTTACAGTTTGGTTTTTGCTGATAAAGAGCAAACATTCATGTCATTACATGGTTTTCATGGGAGGGTCTTTGTATTTTATTTTTTATTGACAGTAGAACTTAAGAGTTAGGTCTGGCTGTTTTCAGTTGTCTTATTTAAAACAATGGGGAGATAATCTGAGTCATACACAAAGTGAGTGAAAATTGATAGAGAGGAAATAAGCCTAGATATTCCAAGATTAGAGCCAATAAATGAAAACATTGTGTCATAATTTTATTAAGACAAATTTTATAATTATTTTGTTGCATACTGATACCTACTACCTCCTCAATGAAGAGGATGTTCTCAACGAAGGGCATCCAGTACGAAGTATGTTTCATCCAGGTATCTGTCCATTACACCTTCATTACCATAAACATTATAAAGTGGCCAGTGATTCAGATCTTCCTAGAATTTATACACTTCTGCTTATTTTTGCTAAGGCAGTTGGTTTATCTGCCTTAGCCATGGCAAACTCAAATACATAACAGAGTGTAAAGGACACTAGATGTGCTGTTCCAGTCTTCACCTGAAAGCTTAAAAGCATTTTCATAGTAATACAAATCATAAGAAATAAAAGATTGGAATTAAAGCATTGCTTTGTAAATTTCTTTTATTAAAAGAACTATCACTAGTGTTTTGTCATTGTTGTTAAATTTCCTATGTACTAGCCAAAGGGATAGGTTTAATTATTTGGACCTCATCTTAGATGAACTGTAACATATAAAGGGGAGTAAAAATCTGTAAAGCACCCTGGATCCCTCTTTTCCCCTTCCTCTTCCCACATTCAGTCCATTCCATCTGCTAAATTAATCCTTTTACTGCTACCATTATATCTCATCTAGACAATTGCAAAACAAATTTATTTTAGTTTCTTGCTCTTGCTAAACATGTTCCATGTTTGGGAATTTTGCTCTAGTTGTTTCCTATGTTTAGAGCACTTTGAATGGAAAACTTTGAATTATGAGGACTTCTTTGGCCTTCACATTTCAAAACTGCCATTAAAGAGAGAAGCTTTTCCTAATCAACTAAACTGTAGGGGAATTTCCCACTTAAGTCACTAACATATCACCCTATTTTTATGTCTTTATAGGAAAAGATAGTATCAAAACTATTACTTTCAAGTATTTGAGAGTTTGAAAATAGAATCATAGTACAAAAATATGCAAAGATACTGTAGAATTTATATTTCATAAGACTCATGCAGCCCTTTTTATGAACACCTCAGCCTTTCCCTACTGGATAGGCTTTCAATTTTGACTGGTCAACTAATATTTTCTTCAGGTTAAAATGTTTTCATAAGAGATTCAATATTTTGTCCATCCCTATCAGACCTCAGGTAAATAGAGGGATTTGGATCATCTAGTTTGTTTAGTAAATAGTCATTCCCTGTTCTACTCTCAAGATGGAGTTTGAGTAGGGGGTTTACTCTGTCATTGTGACATTAGAGGCAAGTCTTGTTTTCTGTAGTGAATGTGACTGATCTTTCTGGATATTTTGAATGAAGATTGGAAACAACCACTGGAATCCATGGAACTCTCACTATGGTCTTAAATACTTCTGTACTGGTGGCTTCTTTATTCTATACTCAGGGGTATGTGGTCTATGCTTTTTGTCACAACTGTTACTGGTTCTCACCAGGTGTACACAATTTCAGTGCATCTGTATTCATGGGAACCAGGTGCATTCTCATGGGCTTTGTTGGCTATGGAATGCAACCTGTCCCATGCTTCTCCTTTGAAGATTAGGTCACTATTTCTGATGCCTGTGAGCTCACACTTTCTGATACATTCGACCCAGATATCTGACTCTGAGAGTGTGCAGGAAAACAGTTAACATAGCAAGACTGAGGATGCTATACTTTAAAAAACCTGCTTGCAAGTGATGTTTTGGCAAGACTTTTTTTGTGCAAACACTATGATTTATGTTGAACACTTTCTTTCCTTCTGAGAGTCTGAGATTTTGGTAAATGGTAGGCAGAAGGTGCCTATGTAATACATACTTTGGACACCCATGTTGCTGCATTTATTTGCCAAGGAAGAGTATACTTCATGAGACCCCTTGTGGGAAGGAGAGAGCATAAAGATGCCTGCACATGGATTTCTCCAGACTCCATCTATATCTTTTCCCCTTATTATCTGGTCATATATCCTTACAACATCACTGTAATAAGTCTTAGCTGTGAGATAAATATATGCTGAATCCATTTGTTACCAAACCAAACGTGGATCTGCTTACCCGCGTGTGGTAAAGCTAATCTACTAACACCAGGTTGTGGTGAAGGGAAGTGCAGTGTTTACTGCAGAAGCCAAGCAAGGAGTTGAGGTAGCTAGTGTTTAAAAGGCCCAAGCTCCCTGAAGACTTTTAGGAAAAGACTTTTAAAGACAGGGTGAGGGAGGGGGATTGTTGGATGTGTGATCAGCTCGTGGACATTCTTCTGATTGGTTGGTGGTGAGGTAATCAGGAGTCAGCATCATCAACCTTCTGGTTCCAACTTGTCTGGGGTCTACCTGCTATGTTCTTCTTCCACCTGGGAGGGGTTTCAGTATCCACAAAACAGCTCAAAGGACATGGCTCAGAATATTATCTATAGTCCTTGAGGAGGAACTAAAAGTCCTTGACTATGTTTAATGGCTAAACGATAATTATTTTGTCTTGCTTGATTGTTATTATTTTGTCTTGCTTGACTGTTTTCCTATCTTTCTGCATTTTCTCACCTCTTTGATTAAATTTACTCTTTGGAACTCAGGGAAGGGCTAGGATGCTAAAGTATTTTTACAGACAAGAGACAGGGAGGGGACATGGAGTTGGGGTGGGGGTTGTTCAGGGAAGGTCCCATAGGGTCCTGCTTTGTTACAGAGCAAGTCCTTCTAGTGAATATCCATACATAGAGGTGGTCTTAAGGAGGGCTTGGGTGAGAAACAAATAAACAACAATGACAACAAAATGGTGTCATCTCCTTGCTTTCACCACTCTGATGTATCTTCTCCTGTCCCACAATCTTCAGGGATTTTTATCCTATAAATATATTTTGTAATTGCCTTTATCTAAAAATAATTTTTAATGCACTTGACAAATAGCCATGTACTTTGGGACCATTTTGAGGAGATGTATGCCCATTATAAGTTATTTGCATTTTTTTCTAGTAAAAAAAAGTATGTCTGCAAAAGACTTCAGTTAAAGGGACTATATGGAACTCTGATGGAAAACTGTAAAAGGGATTGCATTGAGTTGGTAGAGAAGCATTTAGAATACTGACTTGATGCAATAGTTTAGGATGAAAATGGCCTTAACTAAGGTAGTTGGAGTATAGCAAATAGTGAAAGAATTGATTAAAAGGTTGAATTTATATGCTTGTACAGCAAATAAAACATATCAGTTGCACATTGAGAGGACTCTCCTAACTGTCCTTTTACCTACCTGCCTTACATAGGAGATAATAACATTTATGTGACTACAAGAAAGAAAAGAAAATTGCATTCACTATCTGAACTTATGTTGGTCATTGAATATGGCACAAACTCAATAGCTTCTTTCTGAGTTTTCTTCTTATTTAGATTTTATAAGTGAATTCTGGGAGGAATCCATCCATTTTTATCCTATTACTCTCATAAACTTTACTGTTTTACATAAATTCAATTTTGAAGTTCTGAATAACGTTGAGGACAAAATGTATTGCATAAATGTGGGTGTCCCCTATTCTGAGATATGGGAGAGGAGAGAATGCTGAAGCATCTTAACTCCTCCAATCTCTAAGGCTCATTTTCCCCTTCCTCTCTTATTTCCCTCCAGCCATGAATTTTTTTAAATGTTCCAGTTACATTTAGCCAAAATAAATAAGCATGAGGGAAAATACTCTGTGATAACATAGAAATGGGACTTGAGTAATGGCATGGATTATTTATTTGAACAAATAAGCATTTTGAATTCTTTTGAACCAGGTCACATGTAGGGTGGCATGAGGTTTACAAAAGTGAATAATGTATGAACTTCTCCTTGAAAGAATTTATAGGTTTTCTGTGACTATAAGATGTGAGAAGAATGCCTATGGAAGTCATTTTCTTTCTTCTACCCAAATAATTAGAAGTTAAGTCACCCTCCCTGGCCTCTCCTAAAATGTACTTTTAGGAATAACAAACTGTCAACAGTCAGAAGGATACACTGTATAGTGCAGAGACTAATGGCAGGAATATTTAGTAGGAGACAATGATAATGTGTTGTCAGTGAAGAGGTAATTAAAAATAATGATATGAGGTGGAGGGGATAAGATTCACCTTGCAATGTGGGAAAAATAAATAGGACTTGGGAGGTAGGGGGAAGGGAGACAACACATGATTCTTAGGTTAACTTGTGATAGGAAGAATTTTAGTTCTTAGAAAAATTTAAAATAAATTTAAAATGTTAAATGAGGACATAGGCAGTTGAGAGGATGGGGAGGTTTGTGAAATTGTTTAGTTTTAAATTCATTCAATTTAATTCACTGAAGAGCCAGTGTTTATATTAAAGTTTAAATGTAGAACAGTGTATGCAGTGTCAGGTGAGGCCACTGACATTGTTCCAGTGAGAGTGTAAAAGGGAGCTAAAAAAGAAAGAATATGAGTATATATATGAACTCCCTTTTATCTTCATTGATCTTCTAAGAGTAACTTCCTTTTCATCTAATATTAACAAATACTTTTTACCTTGAAATAACCAAAACAATGAAGGTAGTCGTTTTTTGTGTGTCCAATATCACTGTGGTATAGTTTTATCTTTTGACATGATG
Organism: Balaenoptera borealis; assembly: GCF_965194805.1. NCBI lineage: Eukaryota > Metazoa > Chordata > Mammalia > Artiodactyla > Balaenopteridae > Balaenoptera > Balaenoptera borealis. The sequence continues at coordinate 18,249,412 of NC_138871.1, forward strand.
CTCATTCTCCATTGTTTAAAAGCATCATTTATTGGGCACTTACTATTTCCAGACATTTGCTATATGCTTTGCATGCAATGTCTTATTTTAAATATGAGAAGAGTGTTGGGGAGTGGGTCATAATACTTTCCTAAATGTACACAGTAGAATTCTGAATCTACATTAGGTTATGTGGCTGAACCGAGTTCTAACAACTCTTAAGTGGCAGAGTCAGATTTATACATCCTGTATGGCTTAAGGGAATACAGTCAGCCCTTTGTATCCATGGGTCTGCACAGATGGATTCAACTAACCAAGGATAGAAAATATTTGGGAAAAAGTTCCAGAAAGTTCCAAAAAGCAAACTTGAATTTGCCACACTCTAGTAACTATTTGCGTAGTGTTTGCATCATATTAGGTATTGCAAGTAATCTAGAGATGATTAAAGTGTATGGGATGTTGTACATAGGTAGGTTATATGCAAATAGCATATTTGGATTTTGGTATGAGGTTGGGAGGGAGATCCTGGAACCAACCCCCAGATACCAAGGGATGACTGTATATGCGTAAGAAACAGACAACACTGCTTCATTATTCATTGATTCTTTGGACTTTCTTAAACATCATTCAAATGCAATGACAGGCAAAATGTGGCTCCCTCAATGTCTCTGCTTTTAGTTATTGTAGTTATTAAGTATACAAAGAATAGACTGCTTTCTGTCTTAGCCATGGAGCAACTTGCCATCTCACTCTGAATATTCTCTATTCTTTTTTTTTTTTTTAAATAAATGTATTTATTTATTTATTTTTGGCTGTGTTGGGTCTTCGTTGCTGCGCGGACTTTCTCCAGTCAAGGCGAGCGGGGACTACTCTTCAGTGCGGTGCGATGGCTTCTCTTTGTTGCGGAACACAGGCTCTAGGTGCACAAGTTTCAGTAGTTGTGGCTCGCAGGCTCTAGAGCGCAGGCTCAGTAGTTGGGGCGCATGGGCTTAGTTGCTCCATGGCATGAATATTCCCTATTCTTGTTTCTATGTTGAATCCATGATCTCTGCTGACCTGGTGGCAATGTGGAAGGTTTCTTGTACTAATTTTGGAGGAAATGATTAAACTCCCTGTTTGACCAAAGGCCCAGGAGTCTATACCAAAGCTTGTATTTTAGTAACCTGGATAATACAAAGATGTGGGGGCCAAATTTAGACACAGGCTACATATTGCTGAAAAAAGTGGAATCCGAAAATTACCTTGATGACAACTGGTGAAAAAACTGGAGGAAGGTTTGAGATATTCTAGAAGGGAGCTTAAGTAGATTTCAATGGCCACTTTAAAGATTATTATATAGCATTGAAGCCGAAGCTGATGTTAGAGAGCATAAATGATTAACAGAACAATTCAACACTCTTTTATGATTGTCTGCAGCAGTCCTTCAAATAGAATGAGGGAAAAGGAAACAAATGTTGGCAAGTTACCAAAGTATCAGAGTGGCAATATGAGTACAAGTGAAGACCAACCATTGAAGTGCATGGGAGAGGCACTAGTGAGGCACTGCTGATATGAAAAACTGGGAGATGTCTCTGTTTAATGGAAGAGGCAAATGAAGTTAGTGTGGGTTCATGTGGAAGAACTGGAAGCCAAAATATGGGTCAAGAGCAGCTTCAGTAAGAGCAGGGAAACCAGAACTAATGACACTGTCATAGGAAGAATTTCAGAATTACTATGAATGCCCATTCATATAAATGGGTGACCATTCTTGTGGGTAACAGAGTGAAGTAAATATTAACATTATCAGAGTAGAGAAGTTTGAAGAACTAAGACATTGTAATAATGCTAGGAAATTGAAAAGAAGGGAAATATTGATAACCATAGTTAAAAGATTGTTGAAAAAATTGGAATGCAATGATAATAAAACAAAAGTATCATTCTCTTTGCTCCTCAATTATCCTTCTCAGTAATTTCCTCTAATAGAGTATTCAGCATTTTAAGCTCTAATTGTTTATGTATCTGTTCCCACAAAAGACAAAGCTCTATAAGAATAGAAAATATATTTTATGTTCCTTCTGGTCTGGCAGTACCTAATACACTTTTGTGGGATGAATGGATAGATTGATGAATAGAAAGATGAAAGGATGAGTGGATGAATAAATTAGTAAGTGTATACTTTATGACAAAAGTATGCACCCTAAAGAAAAAAAAAAATACTGACATATAGGGAGGTATAATGGTGGAAAAATATCATTGGAAAGTCCAATGAGTAGAATGTTCTCATTAATTCATGAGTTAGAAAAATGCAAAAATGAATATCTTCCATTAAGAAGAGGTTCTTTTTCCAGGAAAGGGGTGCTAACTGAGGAAAATTACAAGTTCAGAACAGTGTTGGTATAAAAGATAGAAAGTCATCATGGATGAAAAAATTGGCATATGATAAGGAGTGTGGTTGAGCTATATTGAAACACCTTTGTGGGTGAAGATAACAGAAAGATGCAACTAATGCACAAGAGAGTTTGCGTGGATAAGTGGAATGAAAGAGGCAGGCACCTGAGCAGTATGCTTCAGAAACTAAAGCACAGCAAATGGAGAAATGTATGGATACATTTAGTGTTTGTTTTATATCAAAGATTGACAAACCTGCTCTAAAACAGGTCAGATAATAAGTATTTTAGGATTTGTGGGCCATACTCAGCTTGGCTGTTATAGTGTGAAAGCAGTCATAAACAATTCATAACTCAATGAGGAGGCTATGTTCCAATAAAACTTTATTTTGTGGATACCGATATTTGAATTTCCTATTATTTTAATGTTAATGTTATTTTGATTTTTGTTCAACAGTTTATAAATGTAAAAAAACACTTGTAACTTGTAAGAAATAAAAAAAAAAAAACAAGTGATGTATCATTGAATTTGACCCATGTGCCTTGACAGGTATAAGCATGTATACGTTTCGATATAATTTATTCACTCCTATATACTTCATACATACACATCTCTCTGTAAAGATGCGTTACAATCTGTAAGAAAAAAGTAACTTAGTAGTAGTCTAAGAGTTTAATTATCAGATTGATTAAAAGGGAAAAATTCTGCCCTAATGGTTATAAATGACACTTATCCAGGGTTTTCCTAAGTGGCTGAATGAAAAGTGATCATTCAGAGATGGCAGTGCAGCTTCAGCTGAACAATTAGAATAAAAGGGGAAATGAAATGTTCAAACTTAAATATACTGGAGAACTAGTCAAATAATTTCAAATATGAGCCTCAAGATATTTATTTCCTTATCCTAAAATAAATATGTCACATAAATGTATGTTGACTTTGACTTATTTATTTTTTTGCAGTGGAATGGGATAAGATCCTTCTATAAATTCTATTAGAATACACCATCTATGTAAATAGTACTTATCAGTAACTGTATTTTAAATATTTAAATTGTTATATCCACAAACTCTTCCCAAAGTGAAATATCTTTGATAATTCTATAATTTATGCACTCTAAAGTTTTGGGCTCTTGGGTTATGCACCATGTCCTCACAGAAGGTCACTGGGAGACAGACTTTTCAATAGGTCATGGGTCTGAAAAAGCATAGACTCAAATTCTAGGGTCTCAAATAAGGACTTGGACTTGGTGAGACAATAGGATGAAATAACACAAATTTAGGGCACAATCCAGAATAAGGTATTAATGCCAATTTATTTGAGATCAAACAAAAGCAACCACAACCATCAATGTGCTAGACATGAAGCAAAAGGCTTTTACACAATGATCCTAAAGATAAGTGTTATTACTCTCCATTTTACAGATAGTGAATAGCAGAGCTGGAATTTGAACCACACTTTGGAGCTATGTAATATGTCTAAAGCCCCTGAACTTCAGGTAAATAAGAATGCTGGTTTCTGAAGGAGAAAGACATCTACATGGTCTAAAGGGCAGTACTAAATGGAGTTAGGATTATGGATTTGGATATTTAAGTCAGTCAAACTCAGCCCCAAGTTTTAGTGGTGTGGACTTTGGGAGAAGTTACTTAGCTTATCTCTATGAAATGGAGATAAAATTACCTGAGGTGAAAGGTGGTTATGAGCATTTGTTTTAAAACTGTATATAAAGCACCTAAAACATTGCCAGATATTTTGTATGTTCTCAATAAAAGAAAGCTATTATTTGACTTTAAATCAGACAAAACTAGGGCCATGGGCTGCCTTATTGGCCAGGAGAAAATAGCTTTGCAAATCACACCCTGTTATACCAGCAAAATTTTTCTTTACCTGTTGTGTTTTACTCTAAATACCTCCCTTCAGAACCCAAATATAGCATGTTGTAAACTTACATGTTCTTTGAATATATATTTATTTGTTCCTGTAACTGACCTGGTTCATTGTTAGTGATGACCGTGAATTGTGTAATCAACTTAATTGAAGTATGAAGGTAGAAAAACCCACAGGTTGTACCTTTTTCCAGAATTCATTTTTTAATTGCGTCACATCAGTCTTGAAAATAAGCTCTTAAATAGTGAACTTTAGGGCTGTAGGCAATTTATGTCTGTCGGGTAAACACATCCCTTCTAATTCTTGCATCCCCATCTTATCATCACACTTCATTTAGCCACATCCAGATGGTGCTGTTTAAAGAGGCTATTGCTCCAGCCCTAGTGAACCACAGTCCAAAAATGAATACTGTTTACCTTAAAATAAAATCATCAATTGGTTACAATATAGGTTGTTTCTCTCAACACAGAAACACCAGCCTGGGTTTAGCAAATGGGGGGTGTAGAGGAGGACAGAAGTACAGAAAAGTAGTATCACTCACAACGGCCAATGGCATGTGTGAGGCTGCGAAGAAAAGGTAAATCTGTGATTCAGGAAGATATTGGGATGAAACCCCAGGAGTAAAGGGAGAAAAGAGTTCCTGAATATCACAGGGATTTAAGATTTGACAGATATTTGCATAACACATCATTTTGGAGAAGTAGAGGAACAATTAGATTCAATAATCTAAGTTTTGTGAAAATGTAGATCAGAAGAAGAAACTTATGCAGCCATGTCATGTGTTCCTTATTTTATCCTTGGCTGTTTTACATACATTTTTCTCTCTGTTCTTTTTTCACCCTTACCTTACTTTCCATATCATCTTTGATTAATTTATTCTTCCATTCTCTTTTTTATGAAATTTCTCTCTTTTCTCTAGGTCATCTGATTATAGCTAAAGATATATCTTGGGGGTTTTATTTCCAATTCTATAGCTAGCTTATCTTATAACCTGGAAAAAAACTTCAACACTTCATAGATGTGCTTGAGTATCAGAGCTGAAAGGAAACTTCAAGATCATTTCCTCTAATATTTTCTCATTTTACCAAATGAGAAAAGATGAAATTAAAGCTTAGAGAGGTGAAGAGAATTGCCAGGTGTCAAGACGTTTGTCAATAGCAAAATCAGACTTAAGTTAGACATCCCAACTCATTTCAGAACTCATAACAGTCAGCCTTTCAGCTCCAAGTGATATGAAAACCAGTGGGAAAGTATTTGCTTTTTTTTTTTCTTTAAAGTAGGATGTTTTGGTATTAAAAATTAATACTAAATTAGTATAGGCAGATCCATGTGGGAAACCAAGTCATAATCAAACATTTGTGTGTTGATAATATTATTAGATGAAAAGGGTTAAATACATTCAAATGCTAAATGAGTTCAGGTTAATATATCCTTATCAATACAATAATGAAAACAACCAAATAATATATAAATAAATAAATAAATAAATAAATAAATAAATAAATAAATATATATATATATATATATGCTGCCATAGTGTGAAATAGCTCACAGAGACGTTAAATTTTAAAAATTAAATATGATTAAAATGGGTGAGGGAATTTTCCAATGTGAGAGCAGAAAGACATATGTTATTCACCTCTTCACCATCCAAATGTAATAAGAGAAAAGGGGATGGATTTGTCAATGACAATAAGAACTAAGATTAGTGCTCAATAGTCTCCTAGGCATTAGGAGAATTTTGACTAATCAAAATTAGAATAAAGCCCTAAATCAACAGAGTATTATTCTGTCCAAATAACCCCTGTGTGTCTCCAACAGAAAAAAAGTGGGTTCTTCACTAATAATGGGGTCATCCTTCCCCTCCCAGCATGGGAACACTCTTCCCAGGCTGAGAACCCACTTCTCTCTTTTCATCACTCATCACAATCCACTTGTTTTTCACTGCAGTTTCAGGACTATGGTTATCAAAAAGGTAATTTTACAAATGTATAAAAATGATAGAGGGAAGCCCTTTAAACTTGATGGTACAAAGTTAAGCACAATCATAATTAAGAAAGAATCCTTTCTCTCATGGACACCTCAATTTAAAAAAAAAAGATAAGCTTTTCAATCAGAACTTAATATTTAAGTGGAATTGTTACACTTATAACAAAAAAGATAAAGAGGTTAAATCTAGTAATTCTGTACATTAGCAGAGCCAAGATACATATCCAATGATAAGTAAACAGAAAGATTGAAAATCACAACATGGAGGTATTGAAAAGAACCTGTATCTTAAAGATAAAACAAAGGATATAACATGTAAATTTATAGTATGTGTGTGTGTGTGCCTGTGCCCTCAAAAGAAAATTCAGAGAGATTTACTTGATATGAATATTTTATTAAGTGAGAAACAAACTGTTCATGAACAGGGATTCTTCAAACCCCAAATTGGTATGAAGTTCATAGGCATGATTTTATGGGATAGCTTATAACGTTAAAATGAAGAAGTTGTTATCTTTTGGGTGGAGGGATGACTTAAGTTTCATTTATGATTATCAGAAGAATTTACAAGAGTAACCTAAGTTTTGTTTACGTTTATGAAATAAACTAGACTAAATTTTGCCTAACGTGGCTTAAATGATTCTGCATGGAGGATCTTCAGGATCAGTCTCTATTTTATTCTATTTTAATAGTGTTACATACATGCAACATACATAAAGAAAACTATAAAACATCTATGGAGCATAAAGTATTTTAAAAATGTGAACAAACTCCTCTAAAAACCACCCATATAAAAAATAAATATTACCAAATGATCTAGTCAGTGCTTATATATACCTACTCATTTGCCCCCTTCTATTAGTTTTTATTCCTTCTCAGATTTCTGTGATTTTCTATCTAGGATTATTTACTTATTTTTCTTTCTAAAGAAATCATTAGAATACTTCTTTCAGTGTTGCTTGTCTGGCCATAAATTCTCTCTCTCTCTTTTTGTCTACAAATGGTTTTAATTCATATTTACTTTTGAGGACATTTTTTTCTGTATTATAGGTTTTCAAATTGCAGTTATTCTTTTTTCTGCACTTTAAGGCTATCATTTCATTTTCTTCACATTTTAAAAATTTCTAATGAGATGTCAGTTGTCAGTCAAAGTGTTTCTTTTAAAGGCAATGACCTTTTTACTCAGAGAGGATTGAAAATATTACCTTTGATATCAGTTTTCGGCAGTTTTTTTAGTGTGCCTAGGTATGTCTGTATATGTAGTAGGTGGTATTGTATGCAATCCAGATTTTCTCACCAGTACTGAAGCACTCATTGTCCCAGGTTCTGAGACTGTCGGCAATCAGTTAGATTCATTTGAGTCTATCTTTTTTTTATTATTAATTAATTAATTAATTTTTCTTTTTGGCTGTGTTGGGTCTTCATTGCTGTGCGAGGGCTTCCTCTAGTTGCGGCAAGTGGGGGCCACTCTTCATCGCGGTGCGCGTGCCTCTTTACTATAGTGGCCTCTCTTGTCGCGGAGCACAGGCTCCAGACGTGCAGGCTGAGTAGTTGTGGCTCACGGGCCTAGTTGCTCCGCGGCATGTGGGATCTTCCCAGACCAGAGCTCGAACCCGTGTCCCCTGCATTAGCAGGCAGATTCTCAACCACTGCGCCACCAGGAAAGCCCTTGAGTCTATCTTTAAGACTCTCTTTAGAAGACATGAACGTTATTCAAGGTCACACTCCCTTCCTAGGGGCTACTCACATTCAATGCCTGGTTGATGCATGCACACAAAATCCTTGCCGCCATCCTCCAATTCAGAACAACTCTAAAAGTCAGCCCTGACTCTAGAGATACCCATGGGATTAGTTGAAGCCTTTAAAATTCCATTGCAGCTCAATTTTTCCCTCTGACCAGTTTTGCTTACTCCAGTCTCCCACAGATGATACCAAGAGCATTCCCTAATAAATGTTCTGTATGCAAAGAGCCATCTCAGATTCAGCTTCTAAGTTAACCCCACCTGCAAGAGTCTGTGTGTGTTTTTGTACACTGCTTGAGGATTGTAGTGATTCTTTTTTTTAATTAATTTTTATTGGAGTATAGTTGATTTACAATGTTGTGTTAGTTTCTGCTGTACAGCAAAGAGAATCAGTTATACATATACATATGTCCACTCTTTTTTAGATTATTTTCCAATATAGGTCATTACAGAGTATTGAGTAGAGTTCCCTGTGCTATACAGTAGGTTCTTATTAGTTATTTATTTTATATATAGTAGTGTGTATATGTCAATCCCAGTCTCCCAATTTATGCCTCCCCCATTTCCCCCTTGGTAACCATAAGTTTGTTTTTTACACCTGTGACTCTATTTCTGTTTTGTAAATAAGTTCATTTGTACCATTTTTTAAAAAAAATTCCACATATAAGTGGTATCATATGACATTTGTCTTTCTCTGTCTGACTTACTTCACTCAGTATGACAATCTCTAGGCTTATCCATGTCACTGCAAATGGCATTATTTCATTATTTTTATGGCTGAGTAATATTCCATTGCACACATGTACCATATCTTCTCTCCAAAGAAGACACACAGATGGCCAAAAAGTACATGAAAAGATGCTCAACATCACTAATTATTAGAGAAATGCAAATCAAAACTACAATGAGGTATCACCTCACACCAGTCAGAATGGTCATCATCAAAAAATCTACAAATTATAAATGCTGAAGAGGGTGTGGAGAAAAGGGTCCCCTCCTACGCTGTTGGTGAGAATGTAAATTGTACAGCTACTATGGAGAACAGTATGGAGGTTCCTTAAAAAACTAAAAGTAGAGTTATCATATGATCCAGCAACCCCACTCCTGGGCATATATCTGGAGAAAACCATAATTCGAAAAGATACATGCACCCCATGTCCATTGCAGCACTATTTACAATAGCCAGGACATGGAAGCAATGTAAATGCCCATTGACGGATGAATGTAATGATTCTTGACTCTGTGGCTTGATGTCTTAGATCAATTTCAGAAATATTTATACTATTAAATATTCAGTATTTCCCCTGACATATTCTTCTGTTATCAAGCTAGAAATAAAAATATACATATAATCAAATTTTCACCATTTCCTGATATATATAATTTTGTTTTTTTCTCTGTGTTTCAGTCTAGATAATTTCTATTCACATGTCTTCCAGTTCACTAATCTTGTACACAGTTGTATCCAAATCTAAAAGCATCTATTGGGAAAAAAAGTTTATCCACAAATGTATGAAAAACTAGCTTTTCTCAGGTGTGTTCTTCCAAAATTATATTTTGCATTAAGATAGGGCAACAATAGAGAGAATAGAGAGAAAAACTTGGGAAATAATTATCTACCAATTAAATTATCATTTTTTGGTGAACTCAAGCAAATGCCTTTCTGAGATGCATGGAAGATCAAATATAATATTGAATGACAGAAACCAGACACACAAGTATGAAAATCAGATGCTTCTATTTAAAAAAAATAAGAAAATCTATAGCTCTAGAAATAAGGAAACTAAGTTTTAGGAGGATGGAGAATTAAAATGAAGGAGAGGCACAAGAAGGGCTTATGGAGTGTTGGCAGAAGTATATTTCTTGATCTGTGTGTTGGTTACTTGGGTGTTTGTGTTGTAATTATGAATTGAACTACACATTTTTTGCTCTTTTATGTATGTCCATTTAATCAGAACATTTATTAAAGACAAAGGTAAAGATAAAAAGCAACAAGTCATATAAATGCCAGAAAATGGCTCACTCATATATAGAAAGTTAATTAATGACAGATCAGGCATTTTAGACCAATGGATTTAGGAAGACTCATTTAGTGAATTTTACTGGCTATCCCACTTCACTCCATACACCAAATTTAATTTAAGATTGATTAAAGATTTAAATATCAAATGAAACACAGAATATAAGGTTGATAGATTTGATCATCAAAAAAAAATCAAAATGGAAATAAATTCAAGAGAAAAGATATTATATTAAATCCTCATTATGTGGATGTTCATTTTTTTACTGCTTTCTTACTACATTGTTTTACACTAATTTTTAATGTATGCTGTATTTCATTTTAGCCATTTTTTATGCTACATCTAAGTTTTATTTTTTTTAACATCTTTATTGGAGTATAATCATTTTAGCCATTTTTAAAAGAGAGAGATTAGTACATTAGAAATAGATATAACAATTCTGATATATTTGCTGTGAAGAGGGACAGGGAGGCAGAGCTGCCACTGAAAAGAAATATCGGTACAACCAGGTTCCATTGTTTCTGTTGTTATTTTTTGTAGAAGCTATTATATCATGTTTGAGTGACATTAGAAATGATCTAGTAGAAAGGGGCATAGGAGAGAAAGTTGTCATTTCAAGTGAAGAAACAGAGTAGGTGAGAGATGATGGGTTTCAGAGGATATTGGGAAGAGAAGTTACTTACCAAAGGTTTCCAGCTAGTAAGTGGCAAAACCAAGATAATATCTTTCCCTTTTCTGGAGGTCTGCTTTAGGTGGCTGCATCTATCTCCACCGTCTGCTTACTTCTAGCATAAAAATTAATAGTAGTAATTACCTCTTTAGCCTTTCTATTACTCTGTAATATCAAGAGATTTTAAGTAGCATTTTCCATCACAGGGCTCTAAGCCTCTAGATGCTTTCAGATCTCTGTGCCACGTAGCTCTGTATTCTTGAATCAAATCAGATGTACCTTCTGTGCTAATGACTATAGTTATGTCCTCAATCATAATTAGAGAATGAGTAATACAGTAGTTAAGATTTGGGCCTTTCCAGTCAGACTTACCTGAGTCTGAATCTGATCCTGTCACTTCCTATATGATCATAAGCAAGTTAATTTTCATAAGCCTCACTTTCTTTACCTGTAAAGTGAAAGCAACAACTCATAAAATGCTGTGAGAACTAAGAAGCACCTGTCTCGTGAGATGTTGTGAAGAAATGTCATTATGTATGTAGTGCTTCTAACAGTGGTACATACTAAGCTCATAATAAATCTTAGTAATTATTTCATAAAGCTCTAGTTTTCCACTGACCTTAATGAGAATAAGGTATCTGGCAGTCCTGGGTTTTAGTTAGAATGAAGAATAGACATTTGTGTCACCTTGGCCAATCCACTTACTATCTCTAGACACCAATTCTCGACTGTCAAAAGAGGATATGGGTCTGCAAGATCAGAGTATTTTGAAATTTAGTAAAGGCAAGCCTGGACATTTAAACAGAATATTTGCTAATTCCATGAGATTACTTGTAATGATTGGATAACAAATAATATAGTTTATTGGCCCTAGACTTGTCTCTTTACCATGTAAATCTAGCAAGAAAAACTTTGGAATTTGACAATTTTAAATTATAAACATATGATTGAACTTTTTTTAGCCTTCTCCTTAATTTTCATTGCTGGCATTACTTAAGTTTCTGCTGAAAGCTGTTGGAAACTCTCCCCAAATGGAGAGGGGAAGGATACGTACTTTGCAAATAATTTCAAGTGAGTTATTGTATCCCCATCATGTTCAGAGACCTCTTCACAGGTCGGTGAACACATCATTAAGTATTCCTCTGTCCATTTTCTTTTTTTTATTCCTAATTTTTTCTTGTGGCAAAATACAAATAAAATTTGCTATTGTAAACATTTTAAACTGTACAGTTCAGTGGTATTAAGTACATTCATATCGTAGAGCAACCATTACCATCCTCCATCCCCAGAACTTTTTTTTTTTTTTAAACATCTTTATTGGAGTATAATTGTTTTACAATGGTGTGTTAGTTTCTGCTTTATAACAAAGTGAATCAGTTATACATATACATATGTCCCCATATCTCCTCCCTCTTGCATGTCCCTCCCTCCCTATCCCACCCCTCTAGGTGGTCACAAAGCACAGAGCTGATCTCCCGGTGCTATGCGGCTGCTTCCCACTAGCTATCTATTTTACGTTTGGTAGTGTATATATGTCCATGCCACTCTCTCACTTTGTCCCAGCTTACCCTTCCCCTTCCCTGTATCCTTAAGTCCATTCTCTAGTAGGTCTGTGTCTTTATTCCGGTCTTGCCCCTAGGTTCTTCATGACCATTTTTTTTTTTTTTTTTTTTACATTCCATATATATGTGTTAGCATACGGTATTTGTTTTCCTCTTCCCAGAACTATTTTTGTTTTACAAAACGTAAGCTCTGTACCCATCAAACAGTAACTTCCCATGACACCCCTCCCCCAGCACTTTATAACCACAATTCTAATTTCTTTCCAATTAAAAAAAAAAAAAAAACTCACTTTTTTCCCCATGCCCATCATCTGGTAACCACTATTCTCCTCTCTTACTATGAATTTTTCTTATTTTTTTAAGATAACACTTATAAGTGAGATTATGCACAATTAGTCTTTCTGTATCTGGCTTATTTAACTTAGCATAATATCTTCCAGGTTCTTTCATGTTGTCACAGGTTGAAAGATTTCCTTCTTTATAAAGGGCTGAATACTCTACCATTGTGTGTGTGTGTGTGTGTGTGTGTGTGTGTGTGTATCTCACATTTTCTTTATCCATTTATCCATCGTCAGACAATGTTCTTTTTAATGACTTTACCAATTTACATTCCACCAACAGTGTACAAGGATTTGCTTTTCTCTTACATCCTCACCAACACCTGCTCATCTTTTGTTTTTCATAATAGCCATCCCAACAGGTGTGAAGTGATATTTCAGTGTTGTTTTGATGTCATTTCCTTTATGATTAGTGATGTTGAGCATGTTTTCATATACCTGTTGGCCATTTGCATGTCTTTTTAGGGAAAAATGTTTATTCTGTTACTCTGCCCATTTTTTTTAATTGGGATTTTTGTTTTGTTTTATTTTGCTGTTGAGTTGTAAGAGTTGTGATGTATTTTGAATATTAACTCCTTAAGAGATAAAAGTTTTGCAAATATTTTCTCCCATTCCAAAGGCTGCCTTTCATTATGTTGATTGTTTCCTTTGCTCTGCAAAACCATTTTAGTTTGAGGTACTTGCACTTATATATATTTGTTTTTGTTGTCTATGATTTTAGTGTCACCTCCAAAAAGCATTGCCAAGACCAATGTCAAGGAACTTTTCCTCTGTGTTTCTTCTAGGGGTTTTTTAGTTTCTGGTCTTATGTTTAAGTCTTTAACGTATTTTATACATATACATTTTATACATATGAAACAACAATATAAATCATAAAGTGGTTTGCCCAAATGTATCAGTGCTTCTCTGTTTTCATCATTTGTTATGTTTTTGAACCCTAATCCATTTCCTATGGGCAGAATTTAGAAGGAAGAAATGAAAGAGACTTAGTGGCAATGTTCATCGGCCTCCTCATCTCTGTGACTAGTTCATCTTCTCCTGGAATTTGTTTTCATGAATAAGGCCAAGGTAGGAATATCCTGTGAACCAGGAAAAGGGTACTCAACTAGAGTAAAGAAAAGAGTGTGCTATATGAGTCAAAGGAGTAAGGATCTAAATGGGTTTGTGTAAATGGGCTCAAGAGCAGGAATATGGCCCAAGGGCTAGAAGAGACCTGAGAGAGTTAGGATGAAGCAGTTGTCTTGGAAAGTCTGCTTTTGTTTTACTATCTTGGTTTCTGGCATGGTACAAACCATAGGTCATAATTTATCTCAATACTTTTAGGAACAATGCCTTTGGGATGCATATTGGAAGGTGGAGTTTCTGTCAGTAGGTTTCTACTCCACATTGTTTTATATATTTTCATGGAACATGATTTCATAAGCATAAAGTCAATTCTTGCCTGAGCTATTTCTCTAAGAGCTAAGGGTTCCATCTCTAAACTTTTGATAGGAAAGAAAGCATTTTGTGTGCCAAAGCACTGAATCAAAGAATGAAAAAGATAATGGATAAATCTTTTCCCAATAATCTTGTGATAAATCATGTATCTGAAATGCTTTATAATTTTGCTATGGAAATGATGAACTACTAAATGGATTGAGATGTGTCTTATATTGCTCTTTATATTTCCTTACTTTGCACATACATAAATGTCCCATTATAATTAATGGGAATTTACTTAATGTTGACATGAATGAGTTTTGTTATTTATTTATTTATTTATTTATTTATTTATTTATTTATTTATTTATTTATTTATTTTTGGCTGTGTTGGGTCTTCGTTGTTGCGTGTGGGCTTTCTCTAGTTGCAGTGAGTGGGGGCTCCTCTTCCTTGCGGTGTGCAGGCTTCTCATTGCAGTGGCTTTTCTTGTTGTGGAGCACGGGCTCTAGCCTCACGTGCTTCAGTAGTTGTGGCTCACAGGCTTTAGAGTGCAGGCTCAGTAGTTGTGGCTTACGGGCTTAGTTGCTCCGCGGCATGTGTGATCTTCCCAGACCAGGGGTCAAACCCGTGTCCCCTGCATTGGCAGGCAGATTCTTAACCACTGTGTCACCAGGGAAGTCCCATGAATGTGTTTTTAATGAAAACTGTTGATATAGTTTTGTCAGTTCTTAAAATTATTTTTCCCCTTAGTCAGTAGAAGGGAAAATAAAAGGCGTTATGTTAGGCAGAAATCCTAGGACCCTTTCTCCTACAAGATATTTTTGCCTTTGGATACTTTCCCCTGTCATTTTTGACATGCTAACAACCCAAGGACTGCTACAAAGTTGAGAGAAGTGCGATTATACTAAAAAGCATGGAAATGGATTTCTGTCAGTCACCTCAAGACTGTTTTCAGAAGGAAAATAGTTATTTTTTTTAAATTGAAAATCCATCTTAATTACTACTTAGGTCCATGGAACTTTATTCCTTCTTAAAAATGCAGAGGAAAAATGCTTAATATGAACTGAGTGAAACATAATGAATTGAAAGCAGAAATACATTTCCTATTTCCCTGCAGGTTTCACTATGATGACAGTAAAGGGTAAAAGATATAAACCAATGAGGATTGAGAAAAAGAGTTTAGGAAATATGACAACAGAGTCCTAGAAGGTAAAAATGGACAGTGGAAGATTATTAACTGACTTATCTGATAAATGGAGGCTTACATTGGGCAGACCAGAATGAGTCTCTACAGAAAAGAATGACAATGAGAAGCAAGGTTAACCAGATAGACATTTGAAAAATCTTGAGTTTGATGGCATAGGCTTCCCAGGAAAGTGGTGGTGAGGCTTCAAGTTAAAACCAGAGAGATTAGTTAAAAACCTGTCATTAGAGTTGTGATGACCATGGGGATACTCCTTTATCCATTTGTCTCACCCTCAATCTCATAGTCATGGAAGTAATCCCTTCCAGCTTGTCCAAAGATACTGTTTTCTTAAAATATTTTATTTGAGAGCCTCTGGATTTCTGGATACATTGGCAGGGGATGGGGAACATGGAAAACTAAGGTGAAAAAATAAAAACATAAATAAACTGGAAGCTGAAAGCTGAATGGTTAGTTTTTCAGACATCTGCATCACCCTAGAGTAATTCTATATCCTCCCCAAGCTGGATTTTCTTTTTTCAAGACATTGAGTTTCTTCAAAACCTGTCTTAAAAAAAATCTGAAATGTGATATCATTCTTCAAAAAATCTACCTCTCCACCAAATCACCTTACGTTCAAGTCCTCTACTCAGCATGTCCCATCCTTTAACTTGAGCTTGTAGTCAGGTTTCCAGTGTCTTATTATTATAAATAGAGAGTCCGTGATTACCAGAATGATGATTACCAGATGTTTAAGAGAGCTTACATGAGTGGGAGGGACATTAAAAAATGAAGTTGAATAAAACAAACAGTACAGGAAGCAGATGAAAAAGAATACATATATGTAGGTATGTATAGATAGATATACACACAAATACACACACAAGCTTCAAAATCATAAAGTAAGATATCACATTACAAAGAGGAGAACACTACTAAAATATCTGAGACAAAAATATCATATGTAGTTTTAAAATAAGAATTAAAGTACCCGAACAATAGTATTGGGGTTTGAATATAAATTAGAACAAAAAAGACAAAGAAATGAGCAAGAGGATTAATCCAAGGAGGACAGACTATCAGAGATGATAAGAATATTAGAAAAATAATTGGAGGAAGTGGATGTAGAGAATTTCAAATAAATAATAATACTATATGATAAAGTACATAATAAAAATAAATTTTCCCAAACTGAATTATATGTATTTTCTGAACAGTATACTAATAAATGGGTACTACATTCAATGATAAAAAACCCACAGCAAATCAAATCTTTATAAAATTGCAAAGTGTAAAGAATAAAAAGAAAGACCCAAAAGCATCCAGAGCGTCGAGAGAAAAATTATATACAAAAGAAGTGAGCATAAAAAGTACTTTAGTTTTCTTAATAATCACCCAAGATTTGGGAATTGGAATAATGTCTTCAAAATCTGAGGGCAGTTTATTGCATCCAAGAATTCAATATACTGGCAATGATGAAAAATATAATACAGATAAAGTATTACATTTTTAAGGCCTTTGGAGAATAAGTATTTGTGTACAATATAATAGTACAACATATATTTCCCAGGACTAAATAGAGCAGGAAGAGAGAGGGACAGAAAGAGAAGTTTTCAGAAACATAAAGGAAGTGATAGGAGTCTTTGGTACTATGTTGAACAATTGGGAAGAAATATAATATTAATATGTCTGTGGCAGATCTATTTGTAAAGATTATATAAAACAACTTATCAATAAAAATATTTGCAGAATTATAATCATATAAATAAAAACTACTTATATAAAAATTGGACAAAATTAGCTGAAAGATGGTGCATTGGAAGTTGCATGGAGATACTGGAAAACTCAGTTTTCAACAACCATAAAGGTCAGTAGCTGAACAATTATATTAACAAAATAATCAATTATAAAAATTATTTAGAAATATAAAGACAAAACATTGAAGAACGTAAGTAAGAACTGAATATGGGGCCTCTGGAGATCAGAAGAGGTGTCTGGGGGCAGTTGAAGCAGAGGACTGTTGTATTTTGTAGTATATATCTTAGCGCTATTTGTAAATAATGTGTAAAAAGTATAATTGATAAAAACTAAAAATTAAATAAAAATATTGAAAGCACTCTTGAGGTTATATTTGGGTTTGAAACCAGCAAATAATTCATGGATAGGTCTCTAGCAAATACACTGCTCTCCAGTATGAATAATGTATTTCTAGCTTTGTTTGAAGTCATCAGTGATCATGAATAAATGACTATGTACATTAATTGCTTTAATATATTTAAATATCCCTATAGCTTACTGGTTGGAATCAGAACTCTAACATACTACCATGTTTCTGAGGGCCTACCCTTATCTGAAGAATATGAAGAGTACCTCTCTGACTTATTCAGACATGAAACTTGACTATTGTTTCCGGTACTAATGTGGTTTTGCTCAAACTTTTTGCTCCTGGAGACAGTGCCTCCTGTCAAGCTTGAAGGTCATGGTGGGTTGATGATGCTCCCTTCCTTTGGGGAAGTGAAATCAGCTAAGTAGCTATGTATTTTAAAAATCTATGTATGCATTACATTACTCTATAAACTAGAAAACTGTTCAAAATTGTTATTCTGGAGCAATAGTTTACCAGCATGCATCATCAAGAGAAAAGTTATGCACATTTATTTATTTCAGTTTACCCTTGATCTCAAAACAGAAAAAATGTGGTTTCACCCCTTCCCTTCTTTCTTCCAGAAAGCATAAAGATGTAGCCATAAGTTCTGAAAACTGTATTCCACTGAGTTATACACTGCTGTGGAAGGCAACAGAAAGGGAGATGGCACCAATCTTATCAGTCCCCTTAGAAAGGACTGGATAGACTTGGTTTAAAAAACTAAATAAATATGCCTCAACAAGATTGGTTTCTCCTTCC
Source organism: Balaenoptera borealis (assembly GCF_965194805.1). Taxonomy (NCBI): domain Eukaryota; kingdom Metazoa; phylum Chordata; class Mammalia; order Artiodactyla; family Balaenopteridae; genus Balaenoptera; species Balaenoptera borealis. The sequence continues at coordinate 18,267,469 of NC_138871.1, forward strand.
AACTCTGCTGGGGAACAAGAAATCAACTTATTCTTTGTTCTACCGCATATATTCACCACAACTGAATTAACTAAATCATGCTTTGGTTTCCTTTATGTATATATTTTTTGATAACCATAATGGTCAAATGTGATAAGTTCAGGCTAGTGAACAGATGCAATGGTTCCATGTCAAGGACAGAGAAAGCTATATCTTAGAGATCAAAAACTGGTCATCTATAGAGTAAATCCAATCTAAACATAAGGCTTGTTTACAGAACAGTACAATTATTGAGTAGGTGTGATATATGGCAAGATTTCTATAGTGGTTGATAACCTCCCTACCTCCTTCTCTCCCTCCCCTAAAATTTAAATAATGGGCAATCATATAAAAATTAGATTTTTAATAAAAAGCATTCCTGGCTATCTTGGAAAATCAAAAGACCTCTCAGTGTTGGGTCTGTTCTCTTACCAATGTCTGTGGGATATGGATGGTAGCTTCCCATGGTAGGGTGGCTTAAGCCCTCAATTTATTCACCAACACTTCACTCACTTATGTTATCTATATGACCCGTAAAGGCATTTAACTTTTTACTACTGTAATGAAATACACATAACCAAAATACCAAAAATAATCTCTGAGGGTGATGGTGATGTTAGTAATTAGTTAGATGAAGGATTTAATGCTAATCACCCATCATAGATATCTTATCCTATATCATACCTATTCAAAAATATGTTGTTTTCTAATTGCCCAAGTACAGAGGAATAAATTGCATCTGGTCCCTGGTAGTCCAAGAGAGAAAAAAAAAAAAAAAAAAACACAAAATTTTTATCTTCTGTTGTAGAATGGCGTTCCTTTGACATCTGATTTCAGGAGCTAAAAGCCATAGGTTGTTTATGTTTGTAGTTCACTTTTCTTCACTCCTCCATATTTCTTTTCCCATTTTTTGGTATTTTCAGTCACATGTTATTCCTCAAAGATCTTCTTTCCCTTCCCTTTGTACTTCTGTTCCAACTAGAATGTTGCTCTCCTGCCCTTCTCCATCAACCTACTTCTCAACCCTCAAGATGAAGTCATGCCTTCCTTCTATTAAAAAATTTTCCCTAACCCACCCCTGAATGTGTTAGCCCATGTGTGTGCACACACACACAGGCACACACATACACACACACACACACACACATACTTTCCAGATGGAATCAAATGCTCCTTCTCTCTGCTCCCAGAGCAACCTGGATTGACTATATTATATGTAATATACAGTTGCTTACTTGCCTGTCTCCCATACATGGCTGGATTACAGGCACACTAAGCATCATTCATTTTCATACCCTTAGGTTCTGGACAGGGCTTGACACATACAGAACTCACTAAATTCTTGTTAAGTGAATGAATAGTAAAGGGCCTGAAATTACATAGTTAGAATGTAATCAATTTAGGGAAGCCTTTGATTCCTGTTAAAATACACATAGCCTTGTGAGAGGGAGCGCATATGAGCTTTTATCAATCATTTAGAATTGAATGGGAATGATACCTATAATTATAGGTTCTCGAAAAAAAGGAAAGGGTATTGGAACAAATAAAGAAAAGGGCAGGATTTACAAGAAATAAGGGCACAGTGAGGGGAAGGTGCCAAAACTTTTCCTAGTTTTGTAGAGACTTATTTTGACTGGCGCTCTCTGTGGACAAACAGAAGCCAGGGTGGATTTCATCTAAATATTAACAGTATTTACCCTTTTATCATCATAGCCACTGTCCCATTCAAAACCGGGTAGAGTTCTCTGTGAGGGATGAAGGTCAATAAATTTACCCATAATTGTTTGGCACGTAAGCCTCACCTGAACTTTGTCCTACATGAATTCAACCAAACTATAGCTGATACTATTCCCAAAGGAAAATTGTCACCTGGGTGATTTCTAAAGTTAGATGAACTAATTATAAAATCCCAAATGAACATGTGACTTTTCATGTTTATGCTTTTGCCTTCCCTTTCAAAAGAGCCAAGTGAACGTTATTTCAGAGTCTGATAAATTGAATGTCACAGTGTTGCGATGTTTTCACCTAGATTTATCCCATAATTTAACTTGACTAAAAAGACCCGGAAAAATATCTATCTTGGGAATTCTCTGGAGGTTCTGTGGTTGGGACTCGGTGCTTTCATTGCTGGGGCCCGGGTTCAATCCTTGGTCAGGGAACTAGGTCCCGCATGCTGCGAGGTGCAGCCAAAAAAAAAAAAAAAAACTCTATCTCAACTCTCAGCAATGTCTCTTTTTCTATTCCATATACCCTGAACACACACATACACACACGCAATGTATATGTGTATATATGTATACAGAACTTTTCAAATTTTGCAGTTTTACAGGATTTTTTAAAATGTGGTAATTATTTTAGATTATATTGGACATTTCCCTATGGTTTTGGTTTATTTGTGCAACAGGGGAGGGATTAATGACATATTTTTCAGTTTAACTATCAGGGCTCTCTGTTCTAGGTAGAAACATTGTTTAATTGTTACAGTAATAGACACATGCTTGGTGCATCATGATTGTTTATGTGACATGGTGCTGTGTATAAACCAAAGCTTGGCTGTATCCTGGCACTTGGGTGCACTAAAACAGCTTTCTTGGCAAATAGCCTTATATCTTTTACTATAATCAGTAAATTGGAAATAGTAGAAATGGGGATGAAGTGAGAAGCAAAGAGGGCCAGGGATTTTTTTTGTGTTTGTATACCTAAGTTTAGAGGCATACACATACATACATGATTGGGGGAGAATGTGCAGATGGATTTATTCTGAAGGTTGGAACAAAGGCTAATTTGTTGGATTATTAAGTGAAAATAATGACTCAATATAAATATTTTCAATTGAAATGTGACATGTATTAATTCCTTTTCATAGGAGGTTTTCCAATAAAACAGGGGGGAGGCAAAACATGTTTTTCCAAAGATACTACAAAGACTTCATGGGATCCAACAGAAGATTTAAAAATGGATATACATCTCAGTCACCTGATAAAATTTTTTTCCTACAGATTCCTGGAACCATCACAGTCCTATTGACTGAATTTTTATTAATGGGACTCAGGTGTCTGTATTTCTCAAAGTTTCCCCAGCTGATTCTGAGGCTTCTAATTCAGCACTTCCCTGTACACCAGCATTTGGGAACCACTTCTTTAGATGACTCACATCTCTTTCCCTCTAGAGTTCTATAATCCCAACTCTGGGAGAAAGCCAGACAATTTATATAAAGGGTATAATCTGTATTTCATTGTTGCCTAATAAAACAAAAGTAACTTTAAATCATATTGAAAACAATTTCAAAATCTCAGGGAACTCTTCTGTGCCATCTTTCTCAAATAATTAGTTCCTGAGATAATAATACTCAAAGAAGAGTAACAGTCTTATGATTTATTAAATGAATACATAGTTTCTTTGGCTTCCACATATATAGTCTCAGCTACACGACCTAACTTAGAACCTTATTGTTCATCTGTACCTTTTTCTCCTTTCTATCTCATTCTATTGATATCAGCAGACTACCATAATTTGAAAATATGTGCACCTTTCACTGAATCATCTTGTTTGGATCAAGCAGATCTAGCAAATCTTTCTTAGTTGAGAAAGTTATTGCTATTTTTAGACATGATCATCTCTGCCTTGGATTGTGCTTCATTATTCTGCAATTACAGGGTTTGCCTTTGCATGCAGTCAGAGCAAACTACCAGCAAATGCTTCCATAAAACCTATTAATTCCACTAATTCTTTGCACCTTTTGAATGCAAGGGCATTTGGTTCCTAATTTTATTTCCAAGATGCTCAAAGTGCCAGTCTATTAGCAAATTATGCCTGATGTGTGGCCTTCGTGTCAGTTGAATTTTTTTATTGGCTCTTTTGGCTTTTCCAGATTGTCATGTCATTTCTTTCCTTCTGCTGTTTTTTGAGTATGTTTCACAGAGGTGAGATGCTATGCATCCCAGCTTATGTCCTAATTAAGCTGAATGTAACACCATGTATATGAGGCTAATTCTTCTAGACTTACAGTAAATTGATCACTCTGTCCCCTCTACAGAAACCACGTTTTCATCATGTTAACTCTTTGCCCAGGAAAGTGGAAGCACAGGTGGTTCCTGAGGAATATTTGAATCTCAGGACCTATGACTTTTGCCAAGTGAAAGCTCAATAATTTTGCCTCTTTACTAGTCTGGTTAATACGATGTGTCATCTATTATTAGAAGAGACAGGGTTAACCAGCTGACTTTCAAACCACCAATTAGGAGAGTTGAGTTCAAATGCACTATAATACTGATTCACTCAGTGGCCTCCTCATTTGAAAAGTAAGCAATCTGATTAGATCTTCGGTTCTCAAATGCCAAAAGAATGTAGCAGATTATTGGGATCATATGTTACATTATGGAATCCTAAGATCCTAGTAAATAAAAATATGTAGGTGTGAAAACCTATGTAGAAGCTTAGCAATACATTTTATGAAACCTCTCAAAGAATTATAATGCATCCAGTTCTGAAAACTACTGAAATTAGATAATATCTGTTACCCCATAAAATTATGTAATCTGGGGATTTGACCAGACAAGAAAAAAATTACCCGAATAAGACTGCCTCATTCAGTTTGATCGCTCACCCCTGCTAAAACTGGGAAAGGAATGTACAAATGTACAATCCAGAAAATATAAATAAGAAGGTGGGTGATTAGAAAGGAAAACATTGAGATCCTTTACCATGTCATAAGAATATTTGATAAAAAAAAAAAATCAGAATGTTGTTTTCCCTTAAACATATGATCCTTTAAAAATTCCCCTTGAAAAACAAATGACACTAAATCTTCTCTACAGAGAGGAAGCTAGAGTTCCCATTTAAGGGTCATAGACTTAATGGAACAAAATTGTGCAGAGAATATACTGTTACTACTTTGTTCTAGTGCATGAACTTTTTGTTCCTTATGGGTATGAAGCCCTGAATTTATGGATTTTTTTGAAAAAGGAGACACATGTTACTAAGTCTGTCCTCTCCGATATTATTTCTGTTTGTCTGTTTTTAACATTTCCCATACACTAGGAGTGAGGCTGATTACTGTTGGGTGTAAAGTTCCTTCCTTTGGCCATTCATGGTTAAAAGTTTTTTGTGTTTTTGTTTTAAAGAAAGTGAAATTGTATTAGCGTGTTATAGGCAATGCATTACATGAAGTGATCTTCAGTGCACAGCTCATCTGAGCTGCAAGCGGATAAATAAGAGAGTGAAACCAATTATTATACACAAATATAGAAACAGGATCACTGTGAACCTCAAACGGAGGACTGAAAATCACTTTACAAAAAAAGCAAATGAAAATAACACCCATTTTTTTATTTATAAAAGTGCCAGCTCTTGAGTGGCAGAGTATGAAAAAGACCAAAGGACTCATATATATATTTATATTATATGCTACATACATACACACACACATATATACATACACACACATACACACATGAAAAAAAATACTATACAATAATAATTAATATATGGCACAAATGTGCAAGTGAAAAAAAGAGGGGCTGTATATATTGTAATGATTTAGGAAGATTTAAAGAAAGAAGTAAATTTGAGAACATTTTTGACAGTTGAGCAGACTTATACTTGTCAACATTGACCTTGCCTGGGGAAATGGGAGGAATTCCAAGGAAAGGAAAAAGTGAACAAAGGCCAAGAGGCAAAAATATAAAGATTGTAGTTTGTTTTATTCTCCTCAGTGTCTAGCACCAAGTAGCTACTTAAGAAATGTGTGTTGAAATTAATAGGGATGAAGGAAGAAAGGGTGTTTGTCATGTATAAAGCCGAGGGTGTGTGGCAGGCAAAGTAGAGGATATGAAAAGCTCGATTGGCTGGATCGACGTTTTAGAGGGTATAGTAATTCATTTGATGTATCAGCTTGGAGGGTGTTTTTGGATGAGATTAACTTTTAAATCAGTGAACTTTGGGTAAAACTGATTGCCCTCCGTAGTGTGAGTGGGCCTCATCCAATCAGTTGAAGGCCCAGTAGAACAAAAAGACTGGCTTCCCTGAGCAAGACTGACTTTATACTGGAACTACACCATTTGCTCTCCTGGGTCTCCAGCCTGCTGGTCCACACTGCAGATTTTGGACTTCCCAACTTCCATAATTGCTTGAGCAAATTCCTAATAATAATAATAATGATAATAATAATAATATAAATATATATCTACAGTGTTTGTTTTTTTTTTTTAGTATTAGACATGAGATATTTATTTTGTGAAACAATGCAAGCGATTGTAAAATCCCACATACTATTTGATTAAGTGCAGTAGGGTACAGTCATGTGTAATCTTTTTAAACAGTAGTACATCTAGTCCTTTGCACTTAATTATTACACAAAAATTATAAGACCAGTGAACAAGACATGTGAACTGACAGGGAAATCGGCCTACACAATGAGAAATTATAACAGTACATCGACTGGATATAATTTTAGTCAAATGTTTTAATGGTGCAATTAAAGTAATCAAATAAGGGTTCAAATAAATTCTTTCAATATATTGATTTCTTCAAAGTCATGTTCAGGCAAGGTGCTGTTTTTAATAAAGAGATATGGTGATTGTGTAAATGCTTTGAATTGTATGTAACTATCATTTGGTTTCTAGGAAGGGGACTGAAGATTGACTCTTGAATGAGAGGGAGAAGAGATGATTTGAAGCAAAAATATTCTTTTAGATGAGAAGTGACTGGATTTTGAATGCAGACAGCTTAGAATGACTGGGAGGAAAATGAATGATTTAAGCATTTTTGCAGAATTGAAACTATGTATTTGCCAACTGATTACACATGGGGATTGAAGGAAAGGCAAGATGAAGATAAAGAGAAGGTTTTGAGGTTGAGTTCCTGCAATCATGAGATGTCATTTGCTAAAATAGAATGTAGGAGGAGGAGGTCTGCACCAGACATTGACCACAGATGCCAGTCTCTGATAGTGTTATCAACTAAGGCAGCACATCAAGTTACCAGGAAGAATCTTGCCAGTATTAAATGTAGACACCTGGGCAGATACAATGAATCTGAAGGCTTGTGGGTAAAGTCCTTGAAATTTTCATAACGAAAAGTGTTCAATCACCTCATTAAGGATCATTTCAGGGTTTTAAATCTTCCCTTTCCCATTACAGTCCTGAATCCCAAGTTGTTAAATAAAATCTAATATAGCTCTGGGAGTGGGGAAGGATTTAAAAGACAACATTGTTGGTATGAAGCTTCCAGGAGAAGAAACAGAAGTACTACAAATAGAAGTGGCTTGGGACACTTATTTGCTAATACTTTATGATCTTTTCTTTCTCTATTAATTTATGCAAATAGTGTGACTGGTACTCCCCTCTATTCCTAAAATGGCAAAAGAACTGTGTACATTTGGGGGTTGGAGTGGTGTGAACTGGAGTCTGGTTGAAAGAGGCATGGAATGGGAGATCCAGGTATATTCAATGCTAAGCCTTAGATAAAGTGCTTTTTTTATATAATTTTGAATTCCTTTAATGTTTTCTCATTAGAAACAATCATTAGATTGTTAAGGTCTTGAGGAAAAAGCTAAGAAGAAAGAGGCTAAGAAGCATATTTTCCTGTTGAGATAGTCTAGGCAAAAAGAGTCTGTTTAGGGAATATATGGCCCATCCCAGTGTTTAAGACAAATTGTATTTCAGGACTCAAATTCTGGCTATGAACAAAGAAGAAATTTTCTAAAATACACTCTATAGACCAAATCCTATTCAAAACACTTTACATGTACAGGTGCTTGCATTTCTGAAGATCATAATGTTCATTAATGCAAAAAATTAATGCAGTTCATGGAAAAAATAATGTAGATAGAGTGGATCATTTAAGACCTTTGAAACTTTGTAACCAGTGTACTAACAAAAGCTATAATGATACTGATAAATACCTAAGAACAAGTTTAAAACTATTTTAAATTCCTGATAAAGAAATGTGATAGTAAGTATAGGATTTTATATTTTTAAAAAGCTACATGTAGCTTGATAATGAGGGTGAATGGAAAGGAAGAGTCTACTGAATGATGAAGACAGGAAATAATGTAAAAAGACTGGTGAGAATCAAAAACTTCTAAGGCAAAGCGTGTGGCCAGATTGATCCAGGAGGAAGAATTGAAGTGAATGTACAAAGCGTGTGGCCAGATTGATCCAGGAGGAAGAATTGAAGTGAATGTACTTAATCTTGAGTTCTTAGACTTTTTGTTAAGCTGCTGTTACATAATAATGCAAAATATAAACAGACTGGGAAAAGTCATGTACGACTCAATACAACTTTCCTTTTTACCAATCCCATAGAAAGTATTCATATAATATATAGTAACTTCAGCAGATCATATCTTGTATGTTGGTCAATCCTCATAATAACTCTGTGAAGTAGTTACTCTAATTATCCATATTTTAGTGAGGAGAAAATTTGGGAACTGAGAAGTTATGTTCTTCCTGAGAGAATTCAACAAGTGGGAGAATTAAGATTAGAAGCATGAACGTTTGGCTCTAGAGTCTGTGCATTTAACTGTATGTAAAGCCACCCATCAAGGGAGTCGACAGCACCTTTGGGAAACTGTTTTAGGTTTCAAGAATTCAGGATCCCACTCTCTCTACAGCATTCAATAAAAATAAAGTTAAACAGTTGTAAATAATATGTGCAGATTTTGACTTAGTGAGGTTGAATTGTCTGAGAAATATTCAGTATATGTTCAATGGGATTTTACTGTGGATAAATAGGCAGTTGGTTTGAATTTTAGGTGAGAGTTAGGGGTTAGGGTAGAGATGAAAGCATCACCCAAAAAGATGTAGCAGTTGAAACTGAGACTGTGATTGCTCTTAGAATAGCTTTAGATAAAAGATAGAGCTATAAGAACATCTGAAGTTAAAATTTAAGGTATATCTTAATACACAGTGACAGTAAAGTAGAAGAAAAGTAAATGTCCAGAGAGGCAAGGAGAAAATTGAGAAAAGACAGTTACAAATATTTTTTAAATATTCATTTTTTGAAATTAATCCAAAATAAGTCACTATTCACACATTAGGAAAGCAAAAGAATAAATACTTTTAAATGGAGGACAAGGTAGGAAATGAGATTGAAGATATTAATTTTATAAATAGTTTCAGAAGAATAAAGAATGAAAAGAGATTATTGACCTTGGTAATAAATGACCTACACAGTTCACAGTCCCTTCTTTGAAATCCCATGTTCCAACACACTCTATGATTATTAATACAGGATCATCAATTTTTGCCCACAGTAGTTTAGACCTGGCATGACACCTGACCTGGGGAAAGCCACTATATAGTCATGACAAAACAAATCCAATCCTCTTCCTAGGAAATTTAGATATGGAACCCTGGACAATTTTAACGACTGAATTGTTAGTGGGAGCTAAGTTCCAAGATCACTAGATGTAAGTCCAGAATGAGCAATATGGATACTTAGAACCATATGCAAGTTTAAAGTCCTACAGAAGCAGAGGCTGTGCAGGAAGGATAACAGAGTAAATATTCAGAAAAAAAAAAATCTGTGTTTTGAAGCACAGAGAGAACAGTTGCCTGATAATTCTCCATTCACCATGACAGATAGCTTTACTTACTACAATTAGGTACCATAGAATCCCCTGTGTCCTTGCAATACTATTTCTACTTGAAGTTTGAGTGCTTCTATTTTACTTGTCATAGACATTCATTTGGTGAAGCTAATTTAGATAGGTAAAAATTGTATGCTGCTCACAGACACTGAATCAAGGATCTATAGTCTACTTTTCCAGTCTTATTACTTCCTATACACAATTATCTTTCTTGTCCCTTATTTTTCACCTTGCATACAGTTTCTCTTTTTCCAGGAATATTCTTTCTGTGTAACCCTGTCCTTCTCAACCATTGGAGTATGACTTAACATTGATATCCATCAGAAGGACTTCTCTTAGCTATATGTATTTTTGTTACAAACATGCAATGCTCAATATTGCACCTTGTCAATTTTAGTCATAAATGGCTCACTAACTCAGCATCCTGCGTGATTTGATTTTTACCTTAGCCTTTCTTCTGTTTGTATTGTGTTAACAGAGTGAACTCATCCACTTTCTTTATATAAATATATCATACCTAAGCTTTTTTACAGGACTTTATTTCCACAAAATACTTCTAAGGAACAAAAAGAGAAGAGATAATCAGTAAGTGGATCCCTTATATTTTTTCAAAATACTAGGTGTCAATGGTGGGGTTGTCAATCTCAGAGCCATTCCAGTGGTCTCCATACTAGAGGACAACAGCAGTCCCCTAAGTGAGATAGCTCATGCTGAAAAGTTTACTTCTTCACCACTGACTATTTATATACAGATGGATTCACCTACAATCTACAAATGTACCAAATATTTTGATTGAGGTCAGCAGGATCATAGTCTTACAATTTCACAGTTTCCCTTCACATTTTCCCCTGATATCGTCCCTTTGGCTTTGAGACTGCTTTTGATTTTATCTTCTGACATCTACTCCTGGGCTGAGTCTTACAGATTTTAGAGCCCTCTAATTATTCTCCCCTCAGTTCCTCACATTTTCATGATTTGGGTGCACTGCTTCTGGTAATAGACAAGCTCTCCTCTTGTTTTAATCCCCAAACCCATGCAAGCATACTCAGTATTTCTAGTTTCTCCAATAAGAGAGTGACCAATTTTCCTACAATACAAGCTTAGCCTCTTCTCTTTTAACTTTTCTCCTTCAGCTATACTGTTTCCCTATAAGCAGCAAGGACATGTGAGTGCTAAAAGCAGAGAAAATGGATATTTCAAGAAGCAGGGTACATGCTACATTAACTTTGGTCATGTACTGAACTTCACCTGAAAGCAAATATATTGTTCAATCAGTACTCACAGAATGTTAGCTACTTTTAACTAAGTGGATCTTTCTAGACTAAAATATTAATAGTATTATAATAGGTAGCATGCACTGTGTGCTTCACATACTGTAACTCATTAAAGCCTCACAACAACCTTATGACTTAGATATTACAATAATCTCCATTTTCCAGGTGAGGAAACTGAGGCATAGTGACATTCAGTAATATATTAAAGACTAAGTAGTTAGTTAATAGTGGAGCTATAGCTTGGGCTCAAGCAGTAGTGCTTCAGATACTGCAGATTTACTTACTTTTCGAGCTACCAGTTCCTCCTGAAATTGACCAGGAAGGCAGCCTCCAGATCATAGAGAAGATGGTGAAAATGCATAGGGTGTGTAGTGAGGAGGTCATAGATCTGAGGATGGGGGCCAGACTATTAATAATTGTTTCCTTTCCTAGTTACAAAATAGACGGATAGAGTACAATTGGAATGCTCCAGCAGCATTTTTATTACAAATATTTAGGCATGCACACCCCTCAGCTGGGTGCAAAAACTCACTTGGAAGGTCAGTCTCATGAACTATTACTCTCATCATGTTGAATGGTGAAACTTCAGAATTGATGGCATACCTACAGCAAATTAAGAGCATTTCAGAGGATTTGGAAGTTTTCCTAATAGTCATAAGATTCAAAAAAATAGAACAGCATGCCAACGGGTTTCATAATTGGGAAAGGATGTTCCCAGCTATTGGTTCTGAGACAGATATAGGAAGGAAAACCAAACCTTGGGAAGGAGAAGAGGTCCAAAGACAGGAAAGACAGGCAGGAAATATACCAGAACTTAAATGCTAAAATAAAAACAGGGTCATGTCCAGGCACAGATATCAGTTTCTTCCAACTGTGCACCCCAAGTCCAAAATAGTACTTATAACACTCAGGGTTTGTAAGGTAATCTGAGGTCAAAGATTGTAGGAATAAATAAAGTCTAGGTTTTGCAGTAGGTAAAAGTTTGATGAAAATATTATGGTATGAATTCTTTTAAAGAAAGAAGACCTCAATTCTCAAAGAGAAATCTTAAAATCTTAAAGTTAAGGCAGTTCTGTACTTTAACAGCCAAATACAGGCACTTTTGAGGGTGAAAAGGGGGTGCTATTAATAATTAAACTAGACAATGACATAAATTGGACTGTTCCAGGTAAACCGAGACATATGATCATCTTACTTAAGGGCATAGTTATATGAGTGAGTTTATGTTCCAGTTTATTCCCAAAGTGATACAAAAAGTTTGAAATAATTAAAACAAATCTGGACTAGTGACTGCAATGTGTGAATTCTAGCCCCAGCTTGGTCACTAGCTAGATATGCAGATTTTGACAGGTCACATAATTTTTCCAAACATTTCTTTGTTTTCCCTCTTCCCATTTCTACTTATACTGCTAAGTTTAAAGTTCTGCAGAGGCTCAAATGAGGAAATGCTCTGAATGATAAATAAGATCACGTAAGCCTACTGGCATGGGAGGTTTTAAAGGTAGGTGAGATCAGCTGCTGTCTGCATGGATGACTTCAGGGCTACCAGGCAGACTCCTTAATCCTCTGAAACACCTTTCCCACTCCATCCAAGCCATAATAGTTAAAAATTAAGGAATTTATTTAAATATATCCAGCAAAATTCATACTAAGGATTTTCAGTTGCATATATATTATATGCATCTTGATCAATATAATGTTGACTTCTTTTTTTGTAAGGAGTATTCATTTTGGAATTGGATTTTAAAGGAAAACTAGACTAGGAGCCCCAGGAATCCCCAGAGGAGGCCAACAGGGTGTAAAATATGAAGCGATATAAGCTGAAGACAGATTGTTCCCACACTACCAAGGCTGGAAGTCATTTTATATCAAAAGATATTTAAACTAATACATAATCAATGCCCTGTTCTCGTGCCACCAGCACAGTGTTTTGAAGAGTGAACTAATAATTGAATCAGCAAATTGTCTTGTCCACGTAGCTTGGAGTGATTGGTTTGACAGACATTTTCATCTGCTGTTGAAGCTGACTGGTTGATCTGGCATTGCGTAGAAGAAGCTTATCATCAATGATGTGGATGTGGCAGGAGAAATTGCAGTTGATTGATGGTATTCACAAAGTGAAAGGCTTTGATGATTGAATCCTGAAATATCAAATCTCAGAAGCTTCACTTGATGGTCCCAGTCTTCAAGGTCTTTGTGTTTGTTAGGTCCTGGAGCAGAGATTTTCAATGAAAGTAGTAGACATACAGAGTATCAGGAACAGTTTAGGGCATGCCATAGTTACTTTGTTTTCAGTGTTAAAGCACAGAAATTTGCAAATGACTCGCTATTATACAATAGATCTGATTCAAGTAATTTCTTGTAAAAGGTCACTTTGTTCTCTTTTACTCTACTTTCTTTCTTGAGAGAGAGGAAAGCTCATAATCTTGTTCAATCCATGTAAGAATCTCTAACATGCCAACATGTTAAATCCCTCCACTCCAGACTTGAGAATTTACACTGCATGGTATGTCTTAACTCACATTATCACATTTTTCACTAGTTACCTTATATGAATGTAGCTTGTTTAAGTCCTTGTTAAACTCATATCTCATGAACTTCAATATGATCTGAACCAGTGGAGCTTTGGAATGATGGGGAAAAATCATGTAAAATGTGGTTCTGAGCAAGGAAACAAGTCTGCCTACAAGTAAGACACATGAAAAGACAAATCACCTCCCTCTAGAATGCCAGAGATGCCCATCATGGGAAGAGGCTTCAGGGTACATACATGTATACACACACACACGCAAACATGCACATGCAGTAGTCCTTTCTCTCTCTACTTGTATGCAAGTTGGTTAGTGTGTTTTCTATTGAAAGGTAGTAAGAAAGAAAAATGAAATAAAATACAGTGAAACGTAGGAAAGAAAGAAATATGAAAGATTGGAAGGCAGGCTACCTTTTATCTGTCAAATTCCCACTTTCTTGCTGTGAGATTGTTCTTTGAGGTATTTTGCTTTCTTAACATATATTAGCTCTCACCTAAATCCTTCACAGTGCATTTAGAAGTAAATAAACCATTAATACGTTCATCTACATGAAATGGTCCTTTCACTGTTACCTCCGGTAGCCATTTAACTGAACTTGATATGGAGAACACATTGACATTGTAAAGGTTAATGATCCAATGATTAACAATACTCATTTTCAGAAAATGGCTTTAGTCATTGCTTCATAGAACAAGGGGAAAAACAATTTGTTCAGTAGTCTCCAGTGTCTGGGGGGATGTCTTTCTTTTTATCCTAAAAGCAGAATATTATCATTGTTCTCAAGCATATAACAGTGCTAACAAATATTAGGCAAAGTGGCTCCTATTGTGTGTCTTTTTCTGTAGCTTGGTACAGAAGGGTTAAATGAAGCAAGAAGGCTTTCCCTGATATAGGAGCAGCCCAGAAGCAAATAATTGGAAAGCATCCAACCAGGTAGACAGAGCTTGGTATCAAATATGTGGTGACAGGTGGCATGAGGAGCCTAGAGTCTGGATTTGCAAAGTGAAATCCATCAGGCAGATGGAGCAAGGCAACACAAGAGCTAGGAAGAAGCAATATTTGGAGTTTCTTATGCTAGGCAAGCAGTGCATTGGGATCATAAGTAAAAGGAACTGTGAAAAGGTAAATCCTAGACAAATGTTAGAGGACTTCAATTTTTTAAAAATTGAGTGTTCATCTTTAAGAAAGGCAGAATCTTTATTAATACTTGAGTTCAATATAAGAGGTCAGTCTTACTGCTACCTTTTATTAAGTGCTTACTGTGTGCCAAATTATGAATGTTTTCTGTATCTCTTATTTTATATCCTCCCTAAATTCATAAGGTATACATTGTCAGGACCACATTGTAGATGCAATGACCAAGACAGAGGAGTGCAGTGGCTTATCTAAGTGTCACAGCTACTAAGTGGCAGATTGTCTACTCAGATACAACAGGTTTTTTTTTTTTTTAATTAATTTATATTTCATGTTTGGCTTCATTGGGTCTTCATTGCTGCACGCGGGCTTTCTCTAGTTGCGGCGAGTGAGGGTTATTCTTCGTTGCGGTGTGCAGGCTTCTCATTGTGGTGGCTTCTCTTGTTGCAGAGCACAGGCTCTAGGCATGCAGGCTTCAGTAGTTGTGGCGAACAGACTTAGTTGCTCCGCGGCATGTGGGATCTTCCCGGACCAGTACTTGAACCCGTGTCCCCTGCATTGGCAGGCAAACTCTCAACCACTGCTCCACCAGGAAAGTCTTGATACTACAGGTTTTTAAAAATTTTTATTTTATTTATTTATTTATTTTTGATTTATTTATGGCTGTGTTGGGTCTTTGGTTCTGTGCGAGGGCTTTCTCTAGTTGCAGAGAGCGGGGGCCACTCTTCGTCGCGGTGCACGGGCCTCTCACTATCGCGGCCTCTCTTGTTGCGGAGCACAGGCTCCAGACACGCAGGCTCAGTAATTGTGGCTCATGGGCCCAGCTGCTCCGCGGCATGTGGGATCTTCCCAGACCAGGGCTCGAACCCGTGTCCCCTGCATTGGCAGGCAGATTCTCAACCACTGCGCCACCAGGCAAGCCCGATACTACAGGTTTTGATAACAAAGGCGGAGCACAAAATCTCCATTTAAGAGTAATGTGCTACTTCTATGTTACTTTCATCATTGTTGATATTGTTGTCATTACCATAACAACAGAAGAAGCAGTATCATCATCAACCTCATCTTTATCATGTTATACAGGATACTGTTCCCTGATTCTTTTTCCCTGTCCATGAATCCTGTTTCTGATAGTCATCCAAAAGATAACCATCCTCACCAAGAGCCACAGCTATTAAGATTATATCTAAAGTTACCTAAGAAACTTCATATGGCTTCACAGTTTTCAGTTATGAAAACAAAAGCTCTCAGAGGGAATCTAATCAAAGAATTTGGTCACATAGGTGATAGAAAAAGCTGAGAAGCCTATCAGGTGAGACTGAGGTTCCTCAATGATAAACAACAGCTGCAAAGACTAAAGAACAATGAAGAGAATATATTTCTGGAGCTAGGAACCTGAAACCATCGAGGAGGGGCTAAAACCAAGGCTAGGGACATCCAGTGCAAAATGCCATCACAGAAAGGATGGATCAAGCTGCCAGCTAAGCATCCCCCTTTAGTTATACCTAAAGCACAAATAAGACCTGAATCACCTCCATAGATACCAACTGAGACAGGAGGTGGGAAGAAATGCTCTGGCTTTTCCTTTCTTCCTGTCCTCACTAGCAAACACTCACCACTGCCTCATTGTCTGAACTCAGCAGGAAACCAGCTTACACAGGAACCTGGGAAATTAAACATGCAGGGTTACCACCTTGCCCAACTGACTGAGGCAGAGAGAGGGTGAGGAGTGGATCTAAGCACAAACAGGATGATAAATGTCACAACAGTCCATCTTCAAATGATGGCTGCTTATCTCTTTCAGAGACTCCTTCATCAAGTCCCCAAAACTGAATTTTCCATGAACCAAATAACCTGTATTAATCTACTATCACTGCTTTAAATTACTTCAAGTTTCTTACCTCACATTTCTGGGGGTCAGAAGTCTGAAATGGGTCTCACTGGACTAAAAATCAAAGTGTTGGCAAGTCTGCATTCCTTTCTGGAGGCTCTATAGGAGAATCATTTTCCTTTTCTTTCCTGCTATCTAGAGATTGTCCACATTCACAGTTTTATGGCCACCTTCTATCTTCAAAGCCAGAAAATCTCCTTCCTACTCTCTGACATCCTGACTCTCCCTCTCTGTCTTCCTTTTAAAGATCTTTTAAGGACCTGCCCACTCAAGGACTCTAGGGATTGCATTGGGGCCCACGTGGATAATCATGATTAGCTACTTAGCAACCTTAATTTCATCTTCTACCTTAATTTTACTTTGCCATGTTAAGTAATATATTCAGTTTCCGTGGATGAGGGCATGGACATCTTGGGAGTTGGGAGCATTATTCCACTGAGCACATAACCTATTCTTTTAATTGTACCATTTCAAATAATCCCTGATTTTGATAAGAATTCACTGTTCCAATTTCATGCAATACAGTAACAGACAGGCAGAAAACTCATTTTATTAATGTTGATGAAATTCATTTGAATCTGATCAAAGGACTTACCAAATCTTCAGTGGCATTTTATTACCTAGATATCATTTTGGCTGCTTGGAAATTTTACCTTTTTTTCCTCAGAATTTTCATTGTTCTAGACAGCTAAACATGCTTATGATCGACTTCTGTTTAAATAAGGTGTCACTATTCCAAGCACCAAGATTGAATAAAATTAATACCTACTTTCTATATAAAATAATAAATTAATAAAATATAAAATTAATACCTACTTTAGTAAATATAGATAATTGCATATTAGTATAACAAATTAGCTCAACCCAAATGGATTTTATTTTGTTTGTTGATCACTGTTGCTCAACTGTTTTGGCAAGTATCTTGGAGATGAAAATGGCTGCTTCTGAGAACTAACCTATACTCTGGAGTCTAATCTAGGGTGCTTTCCTTGGAATTAGGTTCTAGGTTTTAATATTTGAAATTCTGGCCTCTTCCCCTGGGGAATGATCCTTAGATAGACAAATCCTTGGTTAGCTATGTATCTCTGAGGCACAGAGAAATACCATTTGTCTCTTCAAATTGTCTTTTGGTCATATATTTTTTCTGATAAATCGATTGGTGGCTAGGAAGACACTTTGACAGTGGATACACCAATATAAAGACATGAAATATGACATTTTTTATTCAATTTATCAAATAATGTATATGGCAACCTACTAAAATATTTAAATACCTAGTTTGATTTTTATCAAATCTAAAGAAATTCATATGCTTTGAATTTAATTTGACTTAATTATAGAATATACTTGATATATTATAGATTTTATCTATACATTCAAACACATATAGCTTTCTAGAATTGGGAGAGCAATCTACTGATTTGTAAAAAGCAGATTCAACTACCTATGTCAAAATTCAACTTTTCTCACATTTTTAGCTCTGTGACTTTGGGTGAGGTACTTAAGTTCTCTCTTTGCATATGTTTCCTCAAATGTAAAATGAAGCCAAATGCTGCTATCCATTTCTTAAAACCAATGCTAAGATAAAATAAGTTAATATATGCAAAGCATTTAGAGCAATGTTTTTCAATAATAAATGCTACATATCTTCAGTGTTAGAATAATTGGCTGATAACTATTTCATTTTTAGTTATTTTTCACCAAATTGATCTATTATTAAGGATTACAAAGCTCTTTTACATATACCTGGATACAGAGAGTGACCCATTGTTCTGTGTGTGTGAGCTTTTCTGTAAACACAGAGCTGTGGAATTGGCCATGTTCTGTCTGCAAGACTCCCTTTAAAGACATACTCTTCCTTAATTTAACACCTTAAAAACTTTCCATCCTCCTGAAAACCACTTTATTTTCAAGCAGATTACCTAGGTGTTAGTTGAAGTTATCCTTTTCACATAGTTAGACACATTCTAAAATGATGAAGAATGCCACATTAGAGAGAGGTAAATTTTAGGATTGATCAGAACGAGAAACAGCATAAAATTGTCAGCAGCAGTAATTTGAGTTGCTTTTATGAATATACTTACGGGATACAGATCAATGCTTCTAACTCTCCAAATATTTTCCCTGACATACCCAGAATAGTGCCTCGGGTTCCACCCTTAAAGCTTCTGTGATTTCTAATCTAGCGTTCACACTTCACAACATTGAAATGCTTGTTAAAGGAATAAAACCTTTCTTATTTCAGCCAACAGCTCTGGGACCTACACTGTAGCCAGCTTGGGCATAGTTTTGTGGCAACTGGATAAACTTGAGGCATGTAAAGAATTGGAGAGATGTTCAAGGCAAAGATCCAGGACTAGATGGACAAGTTTTGAAGAAACAGTTTCAAAGAACAGCTAAGCTCACTTTCCAATAATTGTTAGGGCAGGTACCAAATGGAAGAAAACAAAATGTCATTTCCCTGATAGAATCAGCAACTTCACACCTCAAGTATGGACCCAACAGTGTGAACATACTTGAAGCTCTGGACACAAATATTATTAGGTATTATTATCATTTTCTTATTAGGAAAAAAGATTAGTCACCTTAACAAAGCAAATAGTTACGTTTCTTTGTTTCTCTGCATATTTCATGAGTAGACGGTACTAAAGAGATAAGAGTAAACAAATAAGTAATATCTAATAATAACAAATTTTATGAAGAAAATAAAATGGTAAAGGGCTACTAACTGATCAAAAGCTACATTGAAAAGAAAGTTTTATTAAATAATTTTAAATATTTATATTGTAGTTTTGATTTAGACAGTTGAAAACTTACTCTGTGCTATTCTAAGCAAAACACAAGTACATCATTTATATCACTTGTTTATTTCAACAATACGATGAGTCATTTTGCTGGTACCTCTGTTGTATGGACAACAAAATTAAAAGTAAGGACAGTTAAACAAATTGCCTAAGTTCAGACTGGTAATATGGTGGATGTCAGACATATATTCAGGTTTTAAAGTTTGTGAGTTATCACTTTGTGTGTGTATGTGTCTAACCAAAATTTTAGACCCCTTTGTCTAACTTATCCCCTCTTCTTCAAAATGAGAAATGGCTTCACCCGTGACTCTTCAGCAGGCTCTCTTCTTCCTTCTTTCCCTGCAGCCTCCTCAACTCTTAGAAATCTTCACTCAAAAAGTTGTGTAAAAGAATAACAGTTGAAGACATTACCCTCCCCAGACCATCTTTATTTTAGTAGTCATCTCAGCCTTAACAGAAAATAATTTCTAATTTGGTGAATTTGGGTATTGAGTTGGGAGGGAATCACTTGGAGACTTTCCCAGGGCTCCATAAACCACACTGAAGTGCTCCTGATACTGCCTGAAATATGTGTCTTTTCTGTCTCGGTTTGGTTTTCTCTTCTCGGCCACTCTAATATTCCTTTTCCACGTTGGGCTATAACATCTTCTAACAACAGTCTTTTCTCCTGCTAAATACTGCTTCTTATCAGTTGTCCCTTACCTCCTCCTATCTTGATGATCATTTTATTAAACTAGACATCTTTAGGTATGCTAAGCTATTTTCTTGTTAGAGCCATGGTTCTGAAACTCGGCTCCATATTGGAATAACCTGGAGAGCTTATAAAAACCCCCATGTCCATGCTAATTAAATTGGAAGCTTGTGAAAGTGAGGCCTTGGCATAAGTAGTGTTCTAAGCTCCCCTGGTGATGGCAACTTGCAGGCAGGGTTGAGAATTATTGTGTAAAGCTTTATTTTTGGCTGTGTTGGGTCTTCGTTTCTGTGTGAGGGCTTTCTCTAGTTGTGGCAAGCGGGGTCACTCTTCATCGCGGTGCACGGACCTCTCACTATCGCGGCCTCTCTTGTTGCGGAGCACAGGCTGCAGATGCGCAGGCTCAGTAGTTGTGGCTCACGGGCCTAGTTGCTCCGCGGCATGTGGGATCTTCCCAGACCAGGGCTCGAACCCGTGTCCCCTGCATTAGCAGGCAGATTCTCAACCACTGTGCCACCAGGGAAGCCCCTAATGATTTTTTATAATTTTCTTCATCCCCTTCTCAAAGTATCCATCATCAGATTGCACCAGAACAGAGATTCATCTATTAATTTGGTGGTTATAGCAAAGGAGCTGTTAGGTGGTCAGGGCAAGGTCCATCGAGGTTAGGCAATGGGGATATGGATATGGGTATGCAGCTTCAGTATTTTCAGTTCCCTCTCAGATTTTTTTTTTTTTTTTTTTTTTTTTTTTTTTTTTTTTTTTTTTTTTTTGCTTAGGTCTCATTCATGCACTCATTCAAGTCGCTGAAAAAGAAGTCAGCAGGAAAAGAGTATAAGTAGAGTTGCTTCTTAGGGTGATAATGCAAAGGGCAGAGGGTGTAAGAGGAGGTAGGGGATCCCAGATCTCAGAAAAGTAGATGAGCTCAGAAGAGCCTGATGAGGTCAATGTCAGTGAGATTACACCTTTCACCTACACTCAGTGTCTGCCTCATGTTGAAAAGTATTGTGAGTGAATAGACTTGGCTTTGACTCTTGGCTGAAACTAAAATACAACAAGGAAGAGAAAATCTCTTAACAGTGGTTTCCAAGCTTAGAGGCACATTATAATCACTGGGGAGCTTGTAAAAATCCCCAGGCCCAGACCGAATTCCATGCTAATTAAATCAGAATGGCTGAGGTGGAGGCCCTGGCATCAATGCTTTTTAAAGCTCTGTGGGTGATTCCAACGTTGCATCCGTTATAGCAGCGGCCCCCAAACTTTTTGGCACCAGAGCCCGGTTTTGTGGAAGACAATTTTTCCACGACGAGGTGAGGGGATGGCTCAGGTGGTACTGCGAGCCATGGGGAGCGATGGGGAGCGGCAGATGCAGTTTCACTCGCTCGCCCGCTGCTCACCTCCTGCTGTGCGGCCCAGCTCCTAACAGGCCGAGGACTGGTATCAGTCGGAGAACGGGGGGTTGGGGACCCCTGCGTTATAGAACCACTCTGCTAATAACCGCTGCTTAGAGAAAAATTCAAACTTTTCTATCTTTTGCCTATGGTGTTTGGCCAGGGCAGGAGGGTCAAAGAGGATGTTCCCATTCTTCCCTCCACCAGCCCCATAAGTTATCCCTCTTATGGACACTCATTGACTAGAAGCTGTGGAATTGATTTCTGATCATGTACTTCATTTTCCTTGCACTAGACTAATTCCTTCACTGCTCAGATCTTTAAAAGGACATTGCAACTCCTGTGGGAAATGATTTATAAGTGATAAGCCTCAAATTTAATTACGTGGACCTAGTTATAGGCTTTTTTTCTCTAATAGTCAGTAATCTATTTTTCCTTTAAGTAGTCAATGAATAGAATACATAATCGCCAAGTGTTTTTGAGTGACACATTATTTCAGTGGTCCTTTCCAGAGTGGCATGCAATAGACCTGATAATTGTCATTTACTGGGGCTCAAAGAATTAAAAATTTTTTTCTCCCACCAAAGCCTTTCTTTACAAACACTTGCCTGATGGTATACATCATCTCATATGTAGTCATTGAGAGATTGCGAACAGGGAAAAGTGGGTGTTCTTTTCTTTTTAGACACTTCCAATCATTTTGAGGAAACTAAACACAGGCTTACACTTAATTTATTTTAATGGTTCTCAATTTTTAGAATGGCTATGAACCACCCAGGATGCTAGAAAATTTTCAAATTCCTAAGTCTTATTTTGAGACCTTGTGGTCCAGTAGTTCCTTTGCGTTTTCCTGGAATATTCATGTGGATCAAGCGGCCTTGATGATTATGCCATAAATAGTCAACTTTCTAAGTTTCACAGATAAAATAGCAATAATAATATCACCAATTTTTTGTGCTGATGGAATGGTATAATTTATATAAAGCACTTACCAGTGCCAGGTACATAATACGTGAGAGCTAAACTACATATGTTGTATGTCAAATCATGTGGTATTGCATTACATTATTTTATATTCCATATGAATGCAAAACATTTTAAGTAAGTAAAGAAGCAGTTTAAATAATAAGTGAAGGGATGTCAAGAGGTGGTCAAGGTCGGATAGAATTAATTAAAGAATGTTTCACTGTGTTGGTGAGTTTTAAAGGGCCTTGAATCAGCAGCAAAGAAAAAAAATAGCTATTACTCCTGTTAAAGAAATTGATATTTGACAATAAGTGAGAACATCATCACTGACTAACTTGGCTGAATCTCCTTGTTATTCTTATTAAAAGTTCCAGCTTTATGACAATGTATTATAAAATGATAATTTATCTTTGTTGAGTGATTCTATTTATGAACCATCTCATATCATTGAGTTTCTGGCTCATGTGTACATTTTAGTTAGCTGATGAATTAAAAGGTAAACTAATATCAGCCCAAAGCTGTCCATGATGGATGCTTTGTGGACATAATGCAATGGGAGGTGAAGAAACCACCTTGGTTTTTGCAAGAGTTGCAGGAGCTGGTGCTAACCAGAGGGAATTTGCCATATCCAAGGCAGATGCTACAGTCAATTGGCTAAATACTCTGAGTTAAGAAAATGTGCAAACATTTGTACAGTCTGGCTTTGGGGACTTCAACAATATCAAATTCACCATGTGAGTCAAGTGGATATATAACCTTTCCAAGCCTATAAAAGCAAACAGAAAATGGACTGAGAGAGAAAACAGCAATGAAAAGGCACACAGACAGACCTACAAGGTCCAGCTTTATACCTCTTTATAGGAGGTGGACTGCAAAGCATGCCAAGCTCTCCAAACATTGCTATCTAGGCTGCCTTTTTTCCCCAAACAGAAAGAATGGCTCATTTGATCTAAGGCAGGAGTTTAGGATCTATAGTCATCCCAATGTAATATCAGGCATTTTACATGTCAGACTGTGCTAAGTCCTTATTTATGGACTCTGTTTTGAAGTTTAATGTGCCAAAATTTGTATTAATCTAAATACATTGGTTCAAATTACAAATATTTATTGAATACCCACCATGTGCTAGATAATAATATAAGTGACATTTGAAAATAAAAATGAATAAGACCTCCTTGAGTGCAAAAGTTATGTTCAATCCAGGGAATGTTGGCATGAGCCCATATGTTATGAGAAACCTAAGTAATAATTAATGGAAGAAAGATTTCTGCATAAAGTCCAGGCATTCAAGTACAGACCTCAGTGGAAGGTGGAGACTTTGTTGTATCAGAAAAATATCAAGACATTTTTCAGTCTATACATGTCTCTTATGCTTAAATTTTCAACGTGGAGGATGTAAGCATAGATAGTTTTAAAAATGCCCCCAGGAAGATCCTGACACTTATACTACTACCTGTGGTAAATCACCCAATTAAAGACAGGAAGGAGGAGTCTATTTTCCCTCTGGGGTGATCTTTGAAAGCCTTTCAGAAGAAGTAACACAAAAATAATTCCTTAATGTATTAAAAACAAACAAAAAAACGTTGAAAATAATTTCAGCAAAGGAAAAATAATTTCTACCTGAGGCACGGCACATAAGTTCATGATTCATGATTTTGGGAGAACACCCATGTTCAAATCCCTTGAGAATGACCTCCTATATGACGACACATTAGTGTTATCAATGTGAAAAAGGGAAGAGGTATACCTAATAGCTACCTCTCCAAGGAGGACATCTCGGAGGGAGTCTGAGATGGTTAAACAACGTGGTTTATGATGGGCCAGCTTCACTGACATGTGCCTTTGCACTGGGACTTAACTCAGAAGAAAGTTCAATGCTTTGTAGTTGTTGTCTTGAAATCTTGTAATTGTTCATTTTATATTTGAATTTGTGGTTTTTAAGTAAAGCCCAATGGGACAATGGAACAAGTGCTGGTAGCTTCGAACCTTGGCTTGGAGTGGTGGCTTCACAGGCAGTGAAGTCTCCCATCACCTCCCCACTTGCCCAGCATGGGGTTCTTAACCTCAGCCTCCCGGCACCCTGGACTCTGGGCTTCCTCAGCCTCCTCTTTTCCTCCTCCACCCCAGGACTGCTACAACTCTCCACTCTTCTTTCAGGGAGAGACCTCCATCCCAAAAATCTGGGTTCCATCATGAAGAGACTCAGGGCAAGGCATGCTGACACCAACCTTGCTCCAGGCTGGCAGCTCCACAGCTGTTGGGTGGGTGAATCAGAGGAAGTGAAGCTCTGGGCTGCCCCAGATCCAGATACTGGGCATGTCCTGAGTTGCAATCTTTTGAGAGTCACCTGTCTGCCAAGGGTTGGAGTGGGAAGCTGAGGGAAGGAGAGATTGATTTCCCGACTCATGGCCAGCAAGAGAGGTCTGTTTAGCAGCTGGCAGGAGGGGGACCCAGCAGCTGGTGAGTCATGTATGCTCACTGATTCCTGGGCCAGCACCCTGGATGCATGTGACATTCTGCATGTACCCTGCAAGTATTTTCATGCTTCAGGGAGGATGACATTAAGTAACAAATAAAAAACCCACCATGTTATGTCAAGAGAGAGTGTGTGAAAGAATTTTTTTTTAATATTTTAGTACTTTTTATGTTCTTAGTATATGATGCAGGCATGATTATCCCCATTTTCCTGCTTTTAGAAAAAGGAGTGCTTCATTTTTTTTTTTTTTTTTTGTTCTGGGTCTGTCTAATTATGTAGCTGGCCCTGTGCCTATGATCACCTTTGTCTATTAGCCTGAGTCTAAACAAGGCCATATGTCAAGATGCTAGTACTGATCTATATCAGGTTCTTTTCTTCTTGGGGTATATGAATAAAATATATTCTACCCCCTTGCAGGTGGGTGGGTCTATGTTATTAATTCTCATCAACAGAATGTGAACAGAACTGAGGTGGGTCACCTTGAGACAAGGGCAGGGAAAAGCAGGTGTGCCTTTTCTTTTTTGTCCACCATCTGACTACCTCCGGATTGATGGGCCCTGAGACTCTCAATGACTACATGTTTCAGACCTTCTTTCCAGCCTCTTTCAATCAACGTGGGCCCATTAGACTCTAAATTCAGTGAAAAGCCAACTTGAATATGTTAAGCCACTAAATTTGGGGGTTGTTTGTCACTTGATCACCCTACCTCAACTTAATACAAATCATGATAACAGTCTCCAAACAATACTTGTCTGGGCCTACCTCTACTCAGAACTTAAGAACTCTCTACCTTAAATCAAACTACCTCTGAGTTCCTTTTGGAAGCCTTAGTGTATCAGTCACATATATTCATTAAATATTATTTTTAAATCATGTGGAATTTAGCCACTTTCACTTCCCTTGTTTGACATGAATATTTTTAAGTTTTTTTTATCTAAGTATAGTTGATTTACAATGTTGTGTTAGTTTCAGGTGTACAACAAATTGCTTCAGTTTTATATATATATATATATGTATATTCTTTTTCAGAGTCTTTTCTCATATAGGTTATTAAAATATTTTGAGTATAGTTCCCTGTGCTATACAGTAGGTCCTTGTTGATTTTCTGATTTATATATAGTAGTGTGTATATGTTATTCCTAAATTCCTAATTTATCCCTCCCCCACCTTTCCCCTTTGGTAACCATAAGTTTGTTTTCTATGTCGGTAAGTGTTTCTGTTTTGTAAATAAGTTCATTTGTATCATTATTTTAGATTCCACATATAAGTGATATCATATATTTGCCTTTCTCTGTCTGACTATGATAATCTCTAGGTCCATCCATGTTGCTGCAAATGGCATTATTTCATTTTATATATATATATAATATATATATATATAATATATATTTATATATTATATATATATATTATATATATATATATGACATGACTTTAAAAAAAGGGGTAAGGACACTTGGGATTGAGCCTTGGGATCTCTGAGTCTTGGGATCTCTGCATCAGAAAAAATACAGAAAATGAGGATGGGAATATGTAGTCAAGAGGTGGAGGAAGTAGGGAAATTCACATCTCTGTATGAACTGGAAAGTCAAACCAAAACCACAAAAACACACAAGAATGTGACTCATCACTTCAGTTACTTTCATAACATTCAAGTAAAATATTAAATCTATGGACATGGAGTAAAAAGAAGAAAATACTCTGGAAAAGTATGCTCTGTGAAAGCCCTCGAACCATGAAAACTAGTCAGCTCTGTTGTCTAGGCTTACAGCTCCATACATATTCAACTTCACCCATGGACATGTGTGCTGCTAAAAGTTTAAACTCTGGTTGCCAGAAGCATTGAAATAGAAATGGCCGTATTAATAAATATAAGACATTTATTGCTCTTTTTCTAAACTCTATAATTATTTTAGGTGAAAAAAGAAAAATTACACTTGAATTCCTGCCTCTGGTAAACCATTTGATATCCATGAGACAATGAAAACATGTGAAGATACCCAAACATATATTTGGATTTCTCATGATCCCTTGAAGAAAAATAATGTCCTCTATATTCAGTCATCTCTTTCATTTAAAAAGTAAAACCAAGACACAGCTTCCTTTGTATACATTTTAATGTTTTAATTACAGCAGTTCTCATTTGTCATAGTAATGTGGAACTGTAAAATAGGCCATGCAACCTGAAATCATACAAAGGGATTGTAAAAATCAATGGGAAATTTTCTGACTATTCCACGACCTTTAAAAATCTTTGTCAAAACATTAAAAATTTACTTATTGTCCTATAAATGTATAGGAAAGGGAAAAAATATAGTCAAATATTTTAGATGTTATAATTTAAGATATTGGAAATATTGAAAATTGCATTTTTATTTCTTTATTAAAAATCTTATTAAGAATAGTCTGAACATTGTATTCTTGTATAACTTATAATAGAGAGCAATATCTTACATATGCATTAGCAAAGTATAGTACTCTTTCCTGGGTTTGAACAGCTTCGAATATTTAACCCTGTGTATTTTCAATGTCATGGTATATTTCCAAGTGTTTCTTATTTAATTTTTTTTACATTATCACTTTCCCTGGGACATCTCTTTTTTTGTCACAACCACGGCCTCATTTACTTCAGTAAGTTGGCATTTACTGGGTTTCTCTAGCTGCATAACTAGAGTTTCTGGAATGTCAGCAGTGTCAACGTTCAACTGTTTCTTCTGTAAATTCCTGTATGTTCAATTCAAATTTCACTTTTGTCATTATCACATTTCGTTTCTTTTCTGTTCTTCCATCATTGTTTCCCAATTTCCTCTTTTATTTGTAAAATATCCCATGGTCTTATGCCTGGGAGGCAAGGAGGAAGCAAAAACTAAACACTTTGCTGCCTGTGTGTGAGATTCATAACAGGTATGCAGTGACCAGTGACCAACAGACTTGAAAAGAAGTGATGTGACTGGTCATTCATCACAATGTGCATCTGTTATTCACAGAGGTTTGTGAACTGAAGCGCTGTATCAGTGAAGTTTATACTTTATCCAGTTACCAGAGTTAACATACCATGGTAACTGAAATTTGAATTGTGTTGCTGGGGACTGGCATTATTTAATTTAGCTGTTGTTAACTGAAATATATGCATATTAGAACCATGGAGAAAGCGGACTGCCTAATTTTTGTAATATTCTCAAGTACAGTATATAAAATGACCTCATGGTTTCAGATACTATTCAGTAGTTTTGCCTTTTTTCCAAAATAAACACATCTTTAAACTCTTGTATATTTATCAATTTATGTCCAAATATCAGACCTCAGTGGGTAGAGATTTTTATGAAATATTGTTGATCATTTCACATAAAATTAGTTGAACTGGGCAAGACTGACACATTTGCTTTATTAAAATTTAACTAATCGTTGAATTATATCTTACAATGTCAAAAATATTGACCCACTGCTTTCATGAGAAGAAAACAGATCTAGCCAAATTATTCCAATGAAATGCTTCCTTATAGTTCCACAGGTTTAAAGATGTTGTAGCTTGGCAGACTCAGTACAATTCAGGTCTATTGCAATTCATCTGGAGTATTGATGTTAATTGAACGATGTAAATGATATATTTAGTCCTGTACTGCACAGTTTCTTCATATACACATATACACATGAAATTTGCTGTTTTTGATTTTTCATACATAACAGTGTTATGTAATTTGTTTAGTGAGATATAGGAGGGAAAATATTAGGTGTATATTTAGAGAGTCACATGAGTTTCATTCCTGCTGCTTTCCCGAGTGGGAAGAACAGAGGGAAAGAAAAATAACATTTCTTAACCTGGTGTTTGCCACTTTATACATGTTATTTCACTTAATTATCATAACCAGCCTAGGATGAAAACATGGTTATCACCATTTTACAAATGAAGAAGTAGAATCTCAGAGGGAAGACATAATTTTCCAGGGACACAAAGCTAGTACGTGATAGCTTGGAGATTTATATCCAGACTTGTCTACTCCCAATAGTCACACTATTTTTTAACACCAGCAGATGCAACATTTTTTCATACACTGCAGACTTTTGCTTGATGTATATTTGAAGGGATGAAATACACAAGACAATTAACAATAATCACAAATCCATAAATATCATGAAATAATATTGTGTTATGCATCATAAACTCATCCACACCCATTTCAGTATTCACATCATCCCATAGAACTGTATCAGTCCATTAACAGAACTGTTTTATTGACAGATTTTACTCAAACCCAAACATATTTAGTGAAAATGATTAACCTCTGTGGTTGTCCCCTACTATATATTCACGTTATCTTAAGTAAGTCTCTTGAAAGCAAACACAATTCTAACCCTGCCTAACTCAAAGCACAATTTGATCCCATGTTCCTAGATCAGTTGAGACAAATTCCACTGGCATAAGCACAAGTATGTGTGATCTGGAAAAAATTATTCTCATAGGTATCTTAAAAATTTGCTGTAGGATAATAAGTAAGAAGGGCAGCCAGACAGGCAAGCATTTCTGGCACTACAGAATTAAGACCTGTCACCTCCAGGTTGGTCTCCAGTCTGCTATTTCCATTGCTCTCCATTCTGAGTGCTATAAAGGATAATAACTCAGAAAGCTAGAGAGCTTTTTCCTAAAGTCATCAGATGTCTTAAGGAAAAAAAAAAAAAAAAAAAACGCCTACAGCAAGTCCAACAGTAAAGTGAAATACTGTGAATTAAAAATCTCTGTTCTGGAGAATATCAGAAATTACAGTTTTTACAGACTGGAAATCAACACACATTTTACTGTATTTGTACTCGCAATTCCACCTTGCTGTGTAAATGGAAAAAGAAAATTATGCCTCCAGATCTAAAGCAAATAAACCAGAAGTTTGAATTACATATCACAATAAAAAGAATCAATGAGCTTGTGTCCTTGCAATAAATAATAAGAACAAATACATATTTTTTTGTCCATCTAAACTTATTTTCATCTACTCATAATATTTCATTTACTTTCTAAGAGTTCTCAAGTATCCTATTGGATTCCAACAAAAGCTCTTGCAGTATACAAGATAGCATTATATGCATTTAACATACAACATAAATGAGTTAAGCAGTCTCTGATTTATCCAAAGGCAAGCAGAGAGAAGAAAAAAGAGCAATTGGGGGATCCTTATGTAAGAAAAATATAAACCCCTGGAATTGTTTTTTAGAATATAATTTTAGAATCAGACGACCTTAACAAGTATTATTGTTTGCCTGGAATGTGTCAGCCACTTGCTAAGTATAAGTAGGTGACTTGCCTGCCCTTGGGAGTTTATTTTCTAGTGGAAGGATCTGATTTTAAATTAAAAAATTAAACATTCTTACAGAATTATATTGAAAGGAGTGGCTAGTGCTGCTTTTAGAGTTATATTGGGGGGGCTAATCTGTAGGTATATTGGAATAAGCAGAAATCATATAAATTACTGAACACTGTGAACTGAGAGTGTGGCCATGGGAGTAGTTGCTGAAATGGAGTAGAGGTTAAAACGAATGGAGTTGAGAAGACCACAAATTGACACTATGGTATAGGGACCCTTCCCTGTGTAAACCTTCAGTAACTGGGGTAATAGCCACAGGATGACCACAGACATTTCTTTTCTTCTTGACCTGTTCTGTCTTTTGCAAAGAATGGTTTTAAAACTGGCAAAGCTGACCAAGCAAGATATTTTAAAATAATTCCTAGTAAAAATGATTCCTATCTCTTTCTCATTACTTGATTTTCGTAGCCAGTTAGCCCCAGATTTCAGTTATCTTCTATCTTAAATCTTGATTATATTTCTCTTCACCCCTTTCTTCCTGTACCCTTGATGTTTTTTAGACTTTCATCATTCCCAGGTAAACTATTTCTGAAGCCTTATTACATCAATCTCAACTTCAAGCCATTTAACACATTATCAGAGTAATCTTTCAAGGAGGAAGTCAATGTAGACTGGTGACACTCAGACAATTCCCTGCTTATGAAGCTCTGGGCAGAAAATCTCAAACACTTCAATTCAGTGACCTGTAGAAGTCCAGAGCCCGTCCCAGAATTTCTACTAATGTTTATGCCTCACATATTCTCATGTCTTCTTCTTCCTCCCAGGTTCCTGCATTCTTGTAGAATTCCCTATAGAGAATTCTCTCTAGAGAGTCCAGATAAAATTTCAACCAATTTTTTTAGTTAAAAGGAAATTAAAAGTATTATACTATGCATTTTGAGTAAAGTAGAATTCATTGACATTTTCGTCAGGAAAGGACTGGGTTGGGTGGATGAAGGACGGAACGCTTTTTTTGTGCCAACAATATATTATCCAAATAGAACAGACATTTTCACCATTCTTAAAATCGTCTTCAGCCTCCATATTGTAGGGGACTTTTGCTGTCGTCTCTTGTCTAGTCCAATTTTTCTTTGCCTTTTTACTCTCTTAATTCTTCTCCACACATATCCCTTCCTCTAATCTTCCCCTTAGCCTTCTCTTCCTTTGGCTTTTTCACCTCTCATGATCAGGAACGAAGGTAAATTTTTTTTTTTTCTTTCTGTCTCATGCAAATTAGCTTCTTTTTTCTTTGAGGCCTTGATATTGTCCACCTCCATACCCAAGTGGTTTATGAAGGTATTTTTGCCAAACATAAAGTCAAAAGTTCAGTAATAGAACTGAGACTAAAATAGTTTTAGAGGTTTCCCTTTCCCTGAATTCACATTGCCATCCTCTTGCCACAGGATGAAAATACTATGTTCCCTGCCTTTCCTCACTTAGCTTAACATGTAGTCACTAAGTCCTTACATTCTTGTTCACTCAGTCATCAGCACTTATTGAGCACTATTATGTACAGCTTTCTGGTTGGTACTAGGCATCTTGAGAGGAGTACTGCAGTGTTTTGTGTGGCCTGAAGCTTCCATATTTGTAGAGGCTCTTTTTCAATACAAAGTGATGGCTACAAATAGTTATGAAATCATATCTATAATCAACAATCATAATACATTATAAATGTTAAAACACTAAGTGCCACCAGTAATGAAAAATTCATAGAGCAATATAATATTTTTATACATCAATAGCCTGAGAGTGCTCTATGTTACTCTCCTACCCACCAGATTTTTTGGCTACAAAATCACCTCTTCATGTGACAACAATTTTTTACTATTGTCTTTACAGAAAAAAATAATTTATAATCATTCTTTATTGTAGTTATTTTTCATATTTACTTATTTATTCATACTAGTTTATCTCTTTCCACTTCACAAGTCACTGATGGTGATGTCATAAACATTTTTGGGATTCTTGTTAAATTTAGGAAAATGTCTATCAAGCTTCATTCTCAGATGAGCTCTGGAGTTTGGGATATTTCAAGTTTTCTTCCAGTGACTAAATACTCTTTTTGTTGATGTCACTTGCTAATGAGTTTGTTTTTGATGTCTTATTGTAGTAGCATAATATACATCTTAGTTTTCTTCTGTTTCAATATTTCATGTAGACTTCTCTTTAATTGACCCCTTAATGACAGTTAGCCACTGTACCACCTGACAGGAGGACAAGTGTGATGGGAGATATCAGTGTGGTGAGAGCCCATTCTTAACTAATTGTGGTTAAAATATTACACTTGGTCCAGTTTTACAACAGTTTTACAACAACTGACAACCAAGTATACTCATTGCTAAGACTCCTTGAGAGGGGGCTCAGGCAAGTGAGGGGTCTTACAAGTTAAGCTTCTTTAGCTCTGTGATGACACAGTTAATCTTCATCTTGTTCTTGCTTTTAAGACACTTTCAGAACATTATGATATTTGATCTACATAAGGAGCTTTGACACAAGAATTTTGCTTATGTTTTTCTTCCCTGACAGTAATAGCTGTATGGCTTACTTATGTCCTGAATTGCATCCCAATAATAGTTAATAATAGCAATATGTAATATTTCCCCCAAATAAAGGGATATATATCATAATACTGGAAAGAATGAAGCTTTTTTGTAGACACAATAATGTAATTACCAACATTGTGCAATGGAACCTTTGCATTAACAATGATATCCTAATAATTTAGCAAAACAATTTAAATTACATTTAAGTTGATGAATTGATTACCCTTAAACTAAAATTAGCAATTATCAGTAGTAAATAATGAATCTCATTTTCTTCCTCAGTGACCTGTTCACTCTGGAATTTAACTTTTGATTTAGGTTTCTGAAAACCAAGAGAGGTGGTCCAGATTATATACACACAGCTACAAATCCAAATGCCTTATGTCTCCCCTATGCCTGCCTCAAGTACCATGATTCTGTTGAATGGTATTTATTACTATTTCCCAAGACAGAACACACAGGAAGTCAGTCGGCTCAGACTGTGCTCACCAGCATATATTTTCCACGTTTGTAGCTTAATGGCCAGGTCTCCAATTTAGGCACTTTAGAATAAGAATAAAGACTGGGTAAGAATAAAAGACTTGTTAACCTCATCCCACCTCTAAGAAGCTCTCCTCATCTCCAAACTAATCCATTTTCTGCATGATAAAAATGTACTTTTGAGACACTTTGGATGTTATTCCTGTTCATAAATTTCATCAGTGTCTTTCTTTGGCTTCCAAGATATAATTTAAATTTATTTTCATAAGTTTTAAGACTATATGTCTTGGTCTGACCCATATGCCTATTAATACTTTTCTTCTACCAATCTAACTCTTGTTTCAGCCTCCAGAAATATTAAACTCTTCGTAGTTTCTTGAACAATCTCTGGCACATGTTCTCTTTCTCTGTAATTTTTGAGCTATATACATTTGTAGTTTATTCTTCAAATATTCACTTGAAGCCTGCACTTTATGAGATCTTCCCGACTTCCCTAGGCACAGCTAAATTCTTTTATGCATTCATTTTAAGGAGAAATTTGCACCTAAAATTTTCTAACAGAATGTTTCTCTTTTATGTTTTACATACCTGACTCTTCATTAGACTGTAATACCTTCATTCTATTATATATAAATATAATTATATTTATTACAGATTAATATATTATATATAAAACTATATAATATCAAGCATAATGCATAGGGAATAATAAGCACTAATTGTTCAATTACTACATTTACTGAACATATTAGGTAAAAAGTATAGTTGTTTTATTGAAGTTATTGTCTGTGTTGATACTTTCCTCAACCTTCCCAGTTTTTGTTGATTTATTAAGCAAAAGAAATATATGATAAAATCATATATATCTTCTGTTATTGTGACAGTTTTTCAGTGGATGGAAAAATATTTTACCATTTTATTCCTATCATAACTCCATCCACTCATGTAACCCAAAAAAATCTGTCTGTATTTATTGAGTCTTAAGTGGAATATCTTTTCCTGGTATATATAGCATCTACTCAAAAGCAAAAATGGACAAAAGTTATCCCTTAGATGAGCTGACATGCTGACCAGCTTCCTAGTCACTAAATTGTACCGTAACTGGGTCACTCACCTGACCCTAGTGGTCCAGCTTGAGAACAAAAGAGTTGCTTGTTTATTTTCAACAGATACCCAGTGGAAGTTGCCAAGGTGGTGCCTGCTGAGAGCACCCTGCAAGATGGCACCAATATTTACCTGACAACCAATCCAGAAAACTGTGGCTCAGCCTATAATCCCTCCACATCCAGTCCAGTCCTTAACATGATCCTTCCACCACATCTCTACAAACTCCCTTTTAGCCATCCCCCTTACTCTTCGGGTCCATCTACTACTCTTTCTAGTTCATCTGGGTTATATAAATAGCCATATATACTCAACTTCCAAGATGCCAGTCTCAGCTATTTCAAAACTACTGATATGGGCCATTCACATTTTTTCCATTATAATTTATGTATGTGCCATGGTTCACTTGGAACTTTAATCCTATTGAAATGATATCTTGATCACCTGCTCCTGAATATGTAGGGAACCATAAGAATATTTTACGACTTCACAGCTCCCTTGTCTGCTCTCTTCAGTCTTTCCCATTCAGCTGCTGAGATGTTTTATTTGGGCCAAATCACCATTCCTATGCATTCAGGGTCCAAAAGAGTGGCTTGAGCAAAGTGATGCATTGGATATGCTTTGAATTAGAGAATAGGATTCTTATCCCAGTTCTGCCAAGTATCTCTTTATATTGATAAGATACAGAGTCTCACACTTTTCAGTATGGAATAGATCTTAAAGAAGTCCTGCTCCTCTCTTAGCAATAAGAAGACTGAGCACCTCAGAGAGTGTGAATAATTTGTAGGAACAGTTCGTTTAATAAGAGCTTGGCTTGGAATTTAGATCTCTTGGAACCACAACGGGTTACCTCTATGCCTGTTAAATTTGCTGATCCTTTGTTTTCTCATCATTAAAATGAGAGTTGTATCATCAATTATTACATCATAAACTTATTGTAATTAAGAAACAAAATCATAGATGTGAAACATTCTGGTAAGCAAAACTGTCCATACTAACATGCAATATTATTTGTGCAAGACCTTCCTGAATCTTATTTTTTCCTGTGGAATCACAGATTGTCATTATTCCACTTTATTTTCTTAAATTGAGTTTTGATTACTAAGCCCTCCCCAGTACTTTGTACACTGTAATTATATCTATTTAAGTGGTAAACAAACAGCAATCTATGTGCATACTCTGATCCCACAGTGGATTTTCCCCAATCTACAATCATCTAAAATTAGATGCAAAGAATGTACCAACCTATAGCAATTGATGTCCTGGGACTGGAAGGAAAGGAAGACAGTGATCAGAAATATAGACTAGAGGGAAGTAAAACAGAGTAAGGGTTGTTCATTACAGGAAAATGGAAAATAACAGTTGTTTTGCACCTAATATAGGCTGGACATGCTTATGTACACTTTCACATTTAACGTTCACAAGGTAGATGAGTAAGACTGTTGGAGTAACTCATCCAAAACAAGTAGAGCCATGATTTAAACCGCGTCTGTCTGTTTATTGAACACTTGTTCTTTTCACTACTCCATGGTGGCTCTTGATTTATCATTGCAGATAAATGAAATCAAAGCAAGGAGCCAGAGAGCTGCAGTCCATTGGGACTTTTCCTGGGCTAAATATATAGAGAAATATAAAAATTCATCAGATTCTGACACGGACTTCCTAAGGGAAAATCAAGGAACTTGATGATGATGGTGACCTCTGTGACTGTACCAGAAGCCTACCCTGGTCCTATATCAGGAGCCAAAACTAAAGACCTGAGGATAGGGAAAGATTTTCTCACCAGCCACAAGGTTACTGAATGTGAACTGAGGAGTCAAGGTAATGCCTTAACATTGATCAAGTTCACTTAACTACTGTGATTTTTGGAAAACTGGTGCTTCGATACATGAATTTAATCCCAGTTTCTGTTGTCAATATCACTTCCCTTTAGGATACCTTATACTCTCATCAACGAATCCTGAATAAAAATTTCTAGCCCATTTTATGTGTTTCCATACATATATCCGAATGCCTAATCAATAATTCTATTTAAGGGTTTCATGGTAAATCTTACAAAGTAAGTATAAAGAAAAATTATTTAACATCTCCACCAGATTTGTTTCTTTAACACGTGGCCTTTGTTAGTAAATAACACCTCAAGAACTCTGCATCCTCCTTTGTAGCCCACACATACATATAGCAAGTCCTATCAATTATCTCTCCTAAATTTATTCATCCCTTTCTCTCTGACTCCATTCCCATCACCGTTGTTATATATCCCATGGACCACTGAAAAAAGCCATTTTTTTTCCATACCAACTCTTGTTCTCAGCCCCAAATACAGTCGTTACACTTTAAGCAGAGCCTCTTCTGTAGATGCATAGCTAATTATGTCACATCCAGGAGTAATTTCCCATCCAATTAAAATAAAGCTCAAATCCCTTTACACTGCAATTTGTGTGAAAGAGCCCTCTAAAGTTGTGGAGTGCATGGCCTGTGTGGTCTATGCCAAGGAAATGGGATTTTCTTTTGCCATTTTATCCACCTGTATCTCTCCTCCCTAATCTTTATCAGAATTGGAAGTTATATTTTGGGCTAATAATGTATTTAAATAGTATATTTACTGATAGACTGTCAGCTTCATTAAGACAGAAATGAGTTTTTCTAGCCCACCACTGTGTCCTTGTCCCCTAGCATAATACCCTAAACAGAACTAGTGCCAATAAATATATGTTGAATAAAGTAATGACAAAATGGTTCACTGGTTGGCTGACAGTACAATAAATTGAATAATTTACTTTGGAATAAAGTTGAAGAGAGGTCATTGCTAGGTTTATAATTTTGTGGAGTAAAGATAATGAAGCTCTTTTTTTGGTTAAGGAAGTATTGATATCCCTTTGAGTATATCTAACTTATTTTTCAAGGTCAGTTCAAGTGACCTCATTTTGGGGATGACGTCCATGAAAACACTAGCCCAAAATAATGTCTTGATTTTCTGACTTACTCTGGAAATATTTATCTCTACTATCCTTTCCAGCACTTGCAATATTCTGCCTCATCAAATTACCCAGAAGACACATGTGTTTATGTCCTTAAGCCCATTAGATAGCAGCTCTAAAGGGCTCATTGACTCTTAGAAATGAAAGCATTTATTGTAAAATGAAAAAAAGGGGTTATTTAAAGATATCTAAGATAAACCACATACATAGTTATAAATTATACACACACTCAACTTATTTTGTATTTTGAGCAGTTGTCTGTCACTACTGAAGATCCTGGAGATATTACTGGTGACATCTGCACATACATCGTCACACAATCTCGGTAACTGTCCTAAGAATTTTGGAGCACTCCTTTTGCCATTGGAGATATCGATAAACAAAAGGCTCAGGAGTACTGCATTGTCTTCCTTGCTGTCAGAAGCATCATCCAGCATGGACAGAGAGAGCAGAGTATGTAAAATTGTGTATAAGAAGCCATACTCCTTCTGAATTTGACTAATTAACAATAACACAGATTTATAAATTCAAGCTTCAGCAACTCAAAAATTTGCATATAATCCATTCATTCATTTATACGTTTTCTCTCAATATTATTTATTCAGATGCTACACCATTCTAGCCCCAGCTCTCGGAGCAAGGGATACTGGGTTGATGATGACAGTGCTTGGTGTTAGTGCATTGCAGGAGACTGCAAAGTAAAACTGCAGGTCTATATGATTTCATTTGTTTGATGTTTTGTTATGGAGAATCTTATCATACCATGGGAGTCTGTAGAAAAAGTGGGAGTCTGTGGGACATTACATAGACATATCTTAGATGAAACCAGAAAGTCTGTTGGGACTTGGTCAAGAATAGACCAATCAGAAAGTGATTTCGAGGTCAAAGCAGTGGCATTTGCAAAAGCCTTAAGTTGAAAGAGAACCTGAGAAATTTGGGGACCTACAAACAAAGTAGATAATGAAGTGCCATCTGTTAGAGTTTTACTTAAAATCAAAAGAAAGCCATAGGGTTATAATTTAGTTTAGATGCTATTACAAGCAAGAAGCTGGCAACTCGATTCAAACAGGCAAAACCATGTGGGAATATATGTGCTGGTGTAAATGTAAGTTCAGAAGTTGAGACAGCTTTGGGAGTGACTCAGCTCTGTCTCTGGTGCTATTTCCCTGAGAATTCTGTTTTTGTACTCTCTTCTCTAGGCTGGTTTCTTTGTGATTTTGGACTTCTTTATAATGAATACATGGCTCTCACATTCGACAATATTCAGAATAAGAGTGTCTCATCTGGTGGCTTTCCTATAGGCTCAACAAAACTTCCTTTTCTGAAGCCTATAAAAAATTCCTCATATCCCATTGGCCTGCATTGGTTCCATCTCCTGAGCCAACCCCTTTACAAGGGAAATGCTGTGTTGATGAGACAAACCTTAGGTTTAGGGAACTAGTTATTATAATAAGGGGAATAGAATTAATCTTGGACCAATTGAGTCAACCTCTTGATTGGCAAGTAAAGTGGTGGAGGAAAATATAATGTCTCCCTAAACCTCATGCTATTCATGCAGAAGCAAAAGACAACAACAAAATAATACTAAGGGTAGAGGGGACATGAGGAATGGACAAACATATTTTCCTTTAGTTCCCTAAATCTAAAGAAAGGAAGTTTTTTTGAGCCTACAAGAAAGCTACTAGATGAGTAAATTCCAGGGTAAATTGCTTTATGTTCTTTCTTTTCTCATAAAAAAGCACAGCTTTCTTTAAGATTCAGCAAACATCTCCTCTCTAATAGCCTTTAACTAACATTTAAATACAGTGTTTTTTTTCTGTTAGTTCTTACCAGCCAATGATTTTTACTATATATATATATATATATATAAATGTTGTGCCTCAAAATGTTTTCTGAAAGCTGTAGCTTTTTATCATAAATTTTCATATTAAATAATAAAAGCTTATCAACTTTTTAAAAAGTCAAGATTTAGGGTGCTCTAATTAACACTCCATGATTCTTCTCTCTTTTAACATGATAGTACAGGTACTTAAAGAAAAGATATTTTCCTCTCCATTTTTTCCTAACCAAATTAAAGTTGTGATAGGTTTGCCTGGATACCAAGTGAAGACAAACAGGTGTGATAAGTAGAGATGTTTGTGTGTGATCCTGCTAGTTCCTGCTTGGGTCAGCCTCCTCTGCCTTCGTTACTGCCCAGAGTATTTCCTCTGTCTGTCCCTTTCCCACTTCCCAACCCCACAGTAGAGCTTTAACAGGAAGTATTCCCAGATTATTTTCCTTTTTGTTGATCACATCAATCTCTGAATCTTGATGATATATTATGATAGAAAAATAATGTTAGGTGGTACTGAAATTAAATTAATATCTCACCCCTTTGTTATTTTACTATGATTTTTTAAATCTGGTGCTTTAAACTCAAAGTTAAATTGAGGGAGAAATCTGCCAGTATCTTATTACTAGACTGTAAGCTTCACGTGTGTATTTTTTCTTTATTGTTCACTACTGTAATTGCACCACCTAGAGAGACTAGCACATCATGGACATTTAATAAGGAAATAAGTGATCAGTGAATGCACAGGATAACATGCTTGCACTCAAGAATTTTTGTCTGTTTATTTTTAAACATTTTATTATGGAACATGAGAAACAGAGAAAAGTGTACAAAACATAAATATTCAACTAAGTATCCTTTCATAAAGCTAATAACAGTGTAGCCATACAGATTAATAACTAGAAAGTTCCTATAGCATAAGAGAACTCTTATATGTTCTCTGATGTTAATGATTATTGTGATTTTTATGATAATTACATCTTGCTTTTACTAATAGTTTTTGCACAATTATGCTTTTCTTAATGTTCTAGTTTATATTTGTCTACTTTAAAATTTTATACAAATGCAATCAAAGGGTAAATAATCATTTCATTGAACTTTCTTTTCTCAATGTTATATTTTTAGTTTCAGCAATGTTATTGCATATGAATGTAGTTTTTTATTTTTTTTATTTTTGCATGGTATATTACAATTGTGATAGGTAGAATCATAAGATGCCCTTTCCCCAGTATCTCACACCATAATCCCCCAGACTGTGAGTATAATGAGATATCTTCCCCATGATTATTTTGCTATACATGTCAAATGGATTTTGCAGACATAATTAAAGTTATTAATCAGTTGACTTTGAGTTAATGAAAAGGGAGACTATTCATGTGGGCTCATTCTAATTACATGAGCTCTTTCAAAGCTAAGAGCTTTCTGTAGCTAGCCCTAGAAGAGGACAGAGAAATTCTAAGCATAAGGAGGATTTGACAGGAAGAAGTTTCTCTGTCGCTGAAATGGAAGACCTGAGAATGAGCTCCATGATCTTAGAGACACCTGCTGCTGACAGCTGGCAAGAAGACTGGGACCTCAGTCCTACAATCATAAGGAGCTATGTTTAACCAACAAGCTGAATGAGCTTAGAAGTAGATTCTTCTCTAGAGTCTCCAGATAAGGGTTTGTGTGACCCTGATTTGATAACTCTATCTAGCCATTCCAAATTTCTGACCTCCTGAACTGTGAGATAATATTGCACGCTGTTCTAAGCCACTACATTTGTTTCACAGCAATAGAAAACTGTTACAAGGTTGTAAAACTTTTTCATAATATATTTATAAATTCAAATGTTGATGAATATTGGATTCTCCCCAGTTTAGTCCCATCATATGCAATGCAGTTATGAACCTTCCTGTGCATATCTCCTGGTTGACAGGTGCATATGTTTCCATGGATATATACATAGAAGTGTAGCTGCTGAATTAGAAGATATACCATTATATTGGGTGTTTAGTGGTTGCTTATTAGGGTTTCTTTAACATTTTTTGTAGTTACTAATGAGTTTGAGAATCTTCACAAATGTCCGTCAATAATATAGAAATTCTGTCTTTTGAAATGGCTATATAAATGCCTTATCCATATTTTACAGTAGGTGATTTGTCTTTGTATTATCAGTTTCTGGAAGTTCTTTTATTTTCCGGTTTGAGCCCATTGTTCAATATAGGTTGTTGATAACTTCT
Organism: Balaenoptera borealis; assembly: GCF_965194805.1. NCBI lineage: Eukaryota > Metazoa > Chordata > Mammalia > Artiodactyla > Balaenopteridae > Balaenoptera > Balaenoptera borealis. The sequence continues at coordinate 18,308,731 of NC_138871.1, forward strand.
CCTAATCTGTGCTTATTCTTTCTCTTTTTTACTGCTATTTTTTGATGAACAGGGATTCTTAAATACAATGTAATCTAATGTATCAGTTTTTCTCCTTAGTATTAAAGATTTTGTATGCTGTTTACGTTTCTTCTCTACATTGTGGTCAGAAAAATATTCTAAGAAGTACCTTCTGACTTCTTTATTCTTGTTCTTTTTGTATTAAGATCTTAAATGGGGCCAAGAATGTTTTTCTTTCACCATATGGATGTCTAAGTAATCCATTAATAATTTTTTGAAAAAATAAACTACTCTCCCACTTCAGTGAAGTGCCACCATTGTCATACATTGTGTTTACGTATGTGGTGTTTGCTTTCTGAATTCACAATTTTGTTGCATTTATCCATTTCTATATCTTCTTCTAATATCCTAATGCCCTAATTACATTTTTGCAATGATTCTGGATTTTTTTAGGTGAAAGTTTTCCCTTTTTTTATTTTGTCATTAAGCGTGCCTCTACTCTTACATTCTGAATTTCAATGTTAGAGTCAGCTTGTCAAGTTAAAAAAATTGTCAGGATTTTATTGGCATATCATTATATCTATAAATCAATTTCAGGGGAGGACTAACATTTTACAATATTGACTTTTCAAAACAAAAGTAATGGCATATAACTCCATTTATTTTGTTCATCATAGTCTCTTAATAATGAGTTATAGTTTTCTACATATTCTCTCATCTATTTTTGCTAAGTTACAGTTCTGGGTATTTTACAGTTCTGATGCTATTTTAAATAGTATCATTATTTTAATATTCAGTTCTTCTTGGTATATGAATTATTTTTTTTATATTGAAAGTGTAATCAGAAATCTTGCTAAAATCACCTACTAAGCTCTCATATTTTATCTGTAGATTTTGAATTTTCTACATCATGGTCTCACCTAGAAATTATATCTGGTTTATTTCCTCCCAACCCTCACACTTTTTTCTGCCTTCCTGTAATACTCTGATTAATAGAAGTAGAAACAATGAGTTTTCTAGATATGTTTTAAAAGAGAAAGCTTTCAAAATTTCACAACTGAGTAAAATATTTACTGGCTTTGTTTTACCTAGATTTGTTTTATCACATTAAGGAAAATCACTTCTGTTTCAAGTTTGCTAAAGATATAAAGTGAATGGATGATGAATTTCTTTAAATGGTTTCTTTTCTGGATTTCTTTTATAAATAAATTTTCTCCTTTATTCTATCAATGAGTATAAAAAGAGTTGAATTTTTTCAAATGTAAAACAAAATTCGCATTCATGAAAAAAAAAACTAAGCAGATCACAAGATATTATCTACATTGCTGTCTATCTATCTCAATTTCTTAATTTGGTTTGCTAATATTTCATTTAGGATATTCTTATATCTACTCATATATGAGGTTGACATTCAATTTTATTTTTGGTATTGTTTTTTGTTAAGTTTTGATATTAAGACTATAGCATTAGAAAGCAGCTTGGGAAATACTCTGTATTTAATACATGCCAGAGGAGTTTCTATAAGAGTTAGTTTTGTCTATACATGTTTAATAGAATTCATCAGTGAAGTCATCTGGTAATGGATATTTTTTGTGGATTATTAATACAGATTTAATGTTTTTATTTTAAAGATTTATTATGATTTTCTATTTCTCCTGTCATTTTTGAAAAATTATATTTATCCAGAAAATTGTCAATTTCATTTATATTTTCAGAGTTATTGGCATAAAGTTGTTCATAATCTCCCCTCTGCAGTATTTGTGATGATATTCCTGTATTAATTTTGACTTTGGTGATCTGTGCCTACTCTCTTTTTCTCTTGATCAGTCTCATCATTGCTCATCAACTTTGTTGTTATTTTTTCAAATATTTTTCAAAGTTATTTTTCTTTTGTTGATGCTTCCTATTATTTGTTTGTCTTCTATTTTTTAATTGGTCCTCATATTACTAAAATATTCTATTTCTTCTACATTCTTGTGTCTAATTTGTACTTTTTTCTAACTGCTAACTCTTACTCTTTTCCTTTAAAAATTAAAGTGGTTTTATGATTCCTTTCCTTCCGCTAACTTTGGGTTTTGTTTGCTCGTCTTTCTATAGTTGCTTTAGGCATAAGGCTAGGTTGTTTATTTGTGATTTTTTCTTGTTTCCTGAGGTAAGATTTTATTGCTATAAACTTCCCTCTTAGAACTGCTTTTGCTGCATCCTGTAGGTTTTGGATCATCGTGTTTCATTTTCATTTATCTCTAGGTATTTTTTGATTTCTTTTTCGATTTCTTCAGTGATCTCTTGGTTATTTAGCAGCATATTGTTTAGCCTTCTTGTGTCTGTGTTTTTTACAGTTTTTTTCTTGTAGTTGATTTCTAATCTCATAGCATTGTGGTTGGAAAAGATGCTTGATATGATTTCAATTTTCTTAAATTTACCGAGGCTTGACTTGTGACCCAAGACGTGATCTATCCTGGAGAATGTTCCATGTGCACTTGAGAAGAATGTGTATTCTGCTGCTTTTTGATGGAATGTTCTATAAATATCAATTAAGTCTATCTGGCCTAATGTGTCATTTAAGGCCTGTGTTTCCTTATTGATTTTCTGTCTGGATGATCTGCCCATTGATGAAAATGGGGTCTTAAAATCCCCCACTATTATTGTGTTACTGTCAATTTCTCCTTTTATGGCTGTTAGTATTTGCCTTATATACTGGGGTGCTCCTATGTTGGGTGCATATATATTTATAATTGTTATATCTTCTTGGATTGATCCCTTGATCATTATGTAGTGTCCTTCTTTGTCTCTTGTAAAAATCTTTATTTTAAAGACTATCTTGTCTGATATGAGTATCACTACTCCAGCTTTCTTTTGATTTCCATTTGCATGGCATATCATTTTCCATTCCCTCACTTTCAGTATCTATGTGTTCCTAGGTCTGAAGTGGGTCTCTTGTAGAGAGCATATATATGGGTCTTGTTTTTGTATCCATTCAGCCAGTCTATGTCTTTTGGTTGGAACATTTAATCCACTTATATTTAAGGTAATTATCGATATGTATGTTCTTATTGCCATTTTTTAATTATCATATCTCTTTTAGCAAAGGGATTCTGTTTAAAGTGTACAGTTCTTAACTTTAAATTACATAAGGGTGGTAGGGAAACTTACAGTCTGATTTCTGTTTTGATGGAATTTGGTTAGGAAAAATTCTCTCTGGCTTAAATCCTTTGAAATGTGTTAAGATTTTATTTTATGTCCTATTATATAGACTTTTTTGTAAATGTTCTATGTGTCCATAAAATTATTCATCTTCTGTAGTTTTAGGGAGTATTCCTCTACATTTTACTATCAGGTCAAATGTGTTAATTTCATAGTTCAAATCTGAAACTTTAACTTTACTGTTCCTGCTGTTCTATCAATCAGTAAGACATTAAAATTTCCCGTTATAATTTAGAAGTTGTCTTGAATTTTTTAGTTTTGTGAAGCTTTCTATTTCAATTTAGGTTATAAAATGCATACATATTTAAAATTCTTTTATCTTACTAGTGACATAAAATATTTTTTTATGATTAACAGGAGTCCCTCTTCATATCTAGCAATACTTTATCCCTTAATATTTATTTTATTTCACATTAATATAGCCATATCTGCTTTCTTCTGCTTGTTAGTATGATATAATGAAGTTTTAAACTTTACTTTCAAGTTTTCATGTGCTAAAGTTTCAGATGGCTATCTTATGAGAAATATATGGTCAAGTTTTATTTTTATACTCAAACTACTGACTTTTGTCTTTTAATTAGAAGATCTTAATCCATTTATATTAAGATAATTATAACTAATTATGATTTTAAATCTAGCACATCAATGTATGCTTTTTATTTCTACTTTCATTTCCATATACACTTTGGGTTCTCGACTTCTTTAAGACTGTGGGTTTTTTTAATTACTGCCTTTTTTTCTCAGTTATTTGTAAGATCACATAATCTTCTGTTATTTTATGTGTTGCTCTGCATACAAGGCTTTCCAATAGAGCTTTCTGTCATATGGAAATGTTCTGTATCTCTGTTTTCCAATGTAGTATCTGTTAGATGCTTATGACTATTGAGAACTTTCAATGTTGGCTAGTGTGACTGAAGCACTGCATTTTAATTGGATTTTAATGAATTTATATTAATTGTAGATATAAATAGATAAGTTTAAATAGATAGTGCTATTGGAAAGAATAGCATAGAAATTACAACCTGAATCCTTTACATAACAAAGCTTAGCAATATTTCATTATTTTTGCTTACTTCCTGATGATATACAGTCCTTCAGAAACTTTAAATTTACGTACTACTTCATTCCTAAGTTATATAAATTTATATATCTATAAGAATACTATATATATATATTTTAATTTCACAAAATAATATTTTATAGTTTCTGTGGTATATATACAAAACTGTGTAAACATTAATATGCACACACATAAAAGTATATGCATGTATATACGTGTCATATATGTGTATACCTACAAACATACTTACATGCATTTAAGTATTCATTTCCATTTTCATGGTTGTCAATGTCATTCTCCATCTGTAAACTTCCATATGGTGTCATTCTTCCTATTGAAGAAAACCTTTTATCATTTCCTATAATAAAAGTCTTCTTGTTGCAAGGTCCTATTAACTTTTGTCACCCTGTGCTTGAAGGATGTCTTCACTAAATATACAATTCTAGGCTGGCAGTCATTTTCTATCAACACATTGTGGAGTTGAGTTTTAGTTTCTATCTTATAAAATTAATCTGGCAGTCTCAGTATATTTTTTCCTTGAAGATATTCTCCATTTTTTTCTAGCTTTTTTGAGGTTAAAACCTGCTCCTTCTCTCAGATGTTCTACAATTTTTCAGTGAGGTGTTTATTCATGTGGTTTCCTTTTACTTATCATCTTTGTGGGTTTTTAAAAAAATTATTAAATATGTGTTTAGATTTATTTAATAAATTCTGAAAAATATCAGAGGTTACATCGTCAAATATTGCTTCTTTTTTTTCTATTGGGGTATAGTTGATTTACAATGTTGTGTTAATTTCTGCTGTACAGTGAAGTGAATCAGCTATATGTATACATATATCCCCTCTTCATTGGATTCCTTCCCATTTAGGTCACCAGAGAGCATTGAGTAGAATTCCCTGTGATATAAAACAGGTTCTCATTACTAATGTATTTTATACATAGTAGTGGATATACGTTGATCCCAATTTCACAATTCATCCCACCCCCCTTCCCCACCTTGGTGTCCATACGTTTTTTATCTACGTCTTTGTCTCTATTTCTGCTTTGCAAATATGTTCATCTGTACCATTTTTCTAGATTCCACATATATGCGTTAATATATGATATTTGTTTTTCTCTTTCTAACTTACTTCACTCTATGACAGTCTCTAGGTCCACACATGTCTCTAAAAATGACCCATTTCCATTCCTTTTAATGGCTGAGTAATATTCCATTGTATATATGTACCACATGTTCTTTATGCATTTGTCTGTTGATGGACATTTAGGTTACTTCCATTTCCTAGCTATTGTAAATAGTGCTGCAGTTAACATTGGGGTGCATGTTTTTTTTGAATTATGGTTTTCTCTGGGTATATGCCCAGGAGTGGGATTGCTGGGTCACATGGTAGTTTTATTTTTAGTCTTTTAAGGAACCTCCATACTGCTCTCCATAATGGCTGTATCAATTTAAATGCCCACAAACAATGAAAAAGGGTCCCCTTTTCTCCACACCCTTTCCAGCATATACTGTTCATAGATTTTTTGTTGATGGCCATCCTGACCAGTGTGAGGTGATAAATCATTGTAGATTTGATTTACATTTCTTTAATAATCAGTGATGTTGAGAATGTTTTCATGTGCCTCTTGGCCATCTGTATGTCTTCCTTGGAGAAATGTCTATTTAGGTCTTCTGCCCATTTTTTGATTGCATTGTTTGTTTTTTTGATATTGAGCTTCATGAGCTGTTTGTATATTTTGGAGATTAATCCCATGTCAGTTGCTTTGTTTGCAAATATTTTCTCCCATTCTGACAGTTATCTATTCATCTGATTATGGCTTCCTTTGTGGTGCAAAAGCTTTTAAATTTAATTATGTCCCATTTGTTTATTTTTGCGTTTATTTTCATTGCTCTAGGAGGTGGGTCAAAAAAGATTCCACTGTGATTTATGTCAAAGAGTGTTCTTCCTAAGTTTACTTCTAAGAGTTTTATAGTGTCCAGTCTGTCTTATATATAGGTCTTTAATCCATTTTGAGTTTATTTTTGTGCATGGTGTTAAGGAGTGTTGTAATTTCATTCTTTTACATGTAGCTGTCCAATTTTCCCAACACCACTTATTGAAGAAACTGTCTTTTCTCCATTGTATATTCTTGCCTCCTTTGTCATAGATTAGGTGACCATAGATGCATGCATTTATCTCTGGGTTTTCTATTCTATTCCATTGATCTATATTTCTGTGTTTGTGTCACTACCATACTGTTTTGATGACTGTAGCTTTGTAGTATAGTCTGAAGTCAGGAAGCCTGATTCCTCCACCTAGGTTTTTCTTTCTGAAGATTGCTCTTGCTATTTGGGTCTTTTGTGTTTCTGTACAAATTGTAAATTTTTTTGTTCTAATTCTGTGAAAAATGCCATTGGTAATTTGATACAGATCACAGTGAATCTGTAGATTGGTTTGGGTAGTATAGTAATTTTCACAATAGTGATTCTTCCAATCCAAGAAAATGGTATTTCTCTACATCTGTTTGTGTCATCTTTGATTTATTTCATCAGTATCTTATAGTTTTCTGACTACAGGTCTTTACCCCTTAGGTAGGTTTATTCCTGGGTATTTTATTCTTTTTCTTGCAATAGTAAATGGGATTGTTTTCTTAATTTCTCTTTCTGATCTTTCATTGTTAGTGTATTGGAATACAAGAGATTTGTGTGCATTAATTTTGTATCCTGCAACTTTACCAAATTCATTGATTAGCTCTAGTAGTTTTCTGGTGGCATCTTTCAGATTATCTGTGTATAGTATCATGCCATCTGCAAACAGTGACAATTTTACTCCTTCTTTTCCAATTAGTATTTTTTTATTTCTTTTTCTTCTCTGATTGCCGTGGCTAAGACTTCCAAAACTATGTTGAATAATAGTGGTGAGAGTGGACATCCTTCTCTTGTTCCTGATCTTAGAGTAAATACTTTCAGTTTTGCACTATTGAGAATGATGTCTGCTGTGGGTTTGTTTTATATGGCCTTTATTATGTTGAGGTAGGTTACCTCTATGCCCACTTTCTGGAGAGTTTTTATCATCAATGGTCGTAGAATTCTGTCAAAAGCTTTTTCTGCATCTATTGAGAGAATAATATGGTTTTCTCCTTCAATTTGTTAATGTGGTGTATCACATTGATTGATTTGCATGTATTAAAGAATCTTTGCATCCCTGATAAACCCCACTTGATCATGGTGTGTGATCCTCTTTGTGTGCTGTTTGCTAGTATTTTGTTGAGGACTTTTGTGTCTATGTTCATCATTGATATTTGTCTGTAATTTTCTTTTTTTGTGATAGCTTTGTCTAGTTTTGGTATCACAGTTATGGTGGCCTCATTGAAGGAGCTTGGGAATCTTCCATCTACAATTTTTTGGAAGAGTTTCAGAAGGATGGGTGTTAGCTCTTCTCTAAATGTTCGATGCAATTCACCTGTGAAACCAACTGCTCCTGGACTTTTTTTGTTGGAAGAATTTTAATCACAGTTTCAATGTCATTACTTGTGTTTGGTATGTTTATATTTTCTATTTCTTCCTGGTTCAGTCTTGTAAGGTTGTACCTTTCTAAGAATTTGTCCATTTCATCCAGGTTGTCCAGTCAGTTGGCATATAGTTGCTGGTAGTAGTCTCTTATGATCATTTGTACTTCTGCATTGTCTGTTGCAATTTCTATTTCTAATTTTATTTATTTGAATCCTCTCCCTTTTTTTCTTGATGAGTCTGGCTAAAGGTTTATCAATTTTGTTTATCTTCCAAAGAAGCAGCTTTTAGTTTCATTGATTTTGCTATTATTTTCTTCATTTCTATTTCATTTACAATATTTCTGCTCTGATTTTTATGATTTCTTTTCTTCTACAAACTGTGGGTTTTGTTTGTTCTTTTCCTCTAGTGGCTTTAGGTGTAAGGTTATGTTGTTTTTTGAGATTTTTCTTCTTTCTTGAGGTAAGATTGTATTGCTATAACCTTGCTGCTTAGAACTGCTTTTGCTGCATCCCATAGATTTGGGGTCATTGTGTTTTCCTTGTCATTTGTTTCTATGTGTTTTTTTATTTCCTTTTTGATTTCTTAAGTGATCTCTTCGTTATTTAGTAGCATATTGTTTAGCCTCCATGTGTTTGTGTTTTTTACAGTTTTTTTTCCTACAATTAATTTCTAATCTCATAGTATTTTTGTTGAAAAGATGCTTGATATGATTCCAGTTTTCTTAAATTTGCCAAGGCTTGATTTGTGACCCAAGATGTGATCAATCCTGGAGAATGTTCAGTGTGCACTTGAGAAGAAAGTTTATTCTGCTGCTTTTGGATCGAATGTTCTAAAAATATCAATTAAGTCTATATGGTCTAATGTGTCATTTAAAGCTTGTGTTTCCATATTAATTTCCTGTCTGTATGATCTGTCCATTCATGTAAGTGGGGTGTTAAATCGCCCCACTATTATTCTGTTACTGTTGATTTCCTCTTTTGTGGCTTTTAGCATTTGTCTTATGTATTGAGGTGCTCCTATGTCAGATGTATAAATATTTATAATTGTAATATTTTCTTCTTGGATTGATCTCTTGATCATTATGTAGTGTCCTTCCTTGTCTCTTGTAACTGTCTTTATTTTAAAGTCTATTTTCTCTGATATGAATATTGCTACTCCAACTTTCTTTTGTTTTCCACTTGCATGCAATATCTTTTCCCATCCCCTCACTTTCAGTCAGTATGTGTCTCTAAGTCTGAAGTGGGTCTCTTGTAGAGAGAATATATATCGGTCTTGTTTTCACATCCATTCAGCCAGTCTATGTCTTTTGGTTGGAGCATTTAATCCATTTACATTTAAAGTAATTATCGATATGTATGTTCCTATTACCATTTTGTTAATTGTTTTGGGTTTGTTTTTGTAGGTCTTTTTCTTTTCTTGTGTTTTCCACCTAGAAGAGTTCCTTTAGCATTTGTTGTAAATCTGATCTGGTGGTGCTGAATTCTCTTAGCTTTTCCTTGTCTGTAAAGCCTTTGATTTCTGCATCAAATCTGAAGGAGATCCTTGCTGGGTAGAGTAATCTTGGTTGTTCGTTTTTACCTTTCATCACTTTAAATATGTCCTGCCACTGCCTTATAGTCTGCAGAGTTTCTGCTGAAAAATCAGCTGATCATCTTGGGATTCCCTTGTATGTTATTCATTTCTTTTCCCTTGCTGCTTTTAATATTTGTTCTTTGAATTTAATTTTTGTTAATTAGTATGTTGCTCGGCATGTTTCTCCTTTGGTTTATTCTGTGTGGGACTCTCTTCACTTCCTGGACTTTGGTGGCTATTTCCTTTCCTATGTTAGGGAAGTTTTTGACTATAATCTCTTCAAATATTTTCTCAGACACTTTCTTTTCATCTTCTGGGACACCTATAATTCCAATGTTGGTGCATTTAATGTTGTCTCAGAATTCTCTGATACTGTCCTCATTTCTTTTCATTCTTTTTTCTTTATTCTGCTCCCAGTAGTTATGTCCACCATTCTATCTTCCAGCTTACTTATTTGTTCTTCTGCCTCCGTTATTATGCTATTGATTACTTCTAGTGTATTTTTCATTTCAGTTAATGTGTTGTTCATCACTTTTTGTTTGTTTTTTAGTTCTTCTAGGTCCTTTTTAAACATTTCTTGCATCTTCTCGATCTGTGCCTCCATTCTTTTTCCAAGATCTTGGATCATCTATACTATCATTACTCTGAATTATTTTTCAGGTAGATTGTGTATTTCCTCTTCATTTATTGTTTCTTACTCATGCTTTCTTCTCATTGTAGCTCTCTAAATAATTATAAGTTTGACTTTCCTATTATATAACTTATTCTTTTAACCTTTCTCCACTTCCTGCATTTGTTTCTTTCAGATTTATTTTGGATATTTTCACCTCACTTATATTCCAGTTCACTAATTCCTTCTTCATAGTCATCTAATCTGTTGTTTTTATTCATCTGTTATATACTTAGTTTTTATTATATATATATTTTTTAATTTTAGAAATCATGTTTATTTTCCTTTAATATTTGCTATGTAATTTTTTTATCTTATTCATTTTTTTAACTTTTTTATATTGGAATACAGTTGATTAACAATGTTGTGTTAGTTTCAGGTGTACAACAAAGTGATTCAGTTATACATATACATGTATCTATTCTTTTCCAAATTCTTTTCCCAATTAGGTTGTTACAGAATATTGAGCAGAGTTCCCTGTGCTGTATAGTAGGTCCTTGTTCGTTATACATTTTAAATATAGCAGTGTGTACATGTCAATCCCAAACTCCCTAACCACCCCTTCCCCACCCATATTCTCCCTGGTAACCATAATTTTTTTCTATGTCTGTGAGTCTGTTTCTGTTTTGTAAATAAGTTCATTTGTATCATTTTTGTTTAGATTGTGCATATAAGCAATATCATATGATATTTTACTTTCTCTGTCTGACTTCACTCAGTATGAGAATCTCTAGGTCCATCCATGTTGCTGCAAATGTCATTATTTCATTCTTTGTAATGGCTGAGTAATATTCCATTGTATATATGTAACACATTTTTTAAATCCATTTTTCTGTCTATGGACATTTAGGTAGTGTCCATGTCTTAGCTATTGTAAACATCGCCACAGTGAACACTGAGGTGCATGTATCCTTTCAAACTATGCTATGCAGTTTTTAAAACAGTTTAAAGCTCCCTAAAAATTACTTCGATCTTAATTTGAATTTGCAAACATAATAATCAGAGTTGTTCTAAATTCTGTGTAGAGTATTTCCAATTTCTGACTCCTGTAGTTATTGTTTAATTGCATTTAATGCTTCTTACTCATGTCACTTTGTCTCCTTGTGTCCCTGGTTATTTTTGGTTAAGTTTGAAAAAATGTAATAAAAAATTGTGACCAAGGATATTATTTATCCCACTGAGTATTTTTATTTTTTTTTCTTTCTGATGCCCATGTATACTAAGAACTTATAGGATAGTTTAATTCAATTTTGGGAATTGAGCTGTTTCTAGGGTGCCCCAGGTTACTCAATACCAAGCTGCAATTTGTGCAAGTGCTTTTTCATTGCCATTCAATCCTACTTCCAAAGATGCAGTGCTTTGAATCTCTACCCAAAAATATGAGGGTTCTACCAGGACCACGTATAAGTGAACTTAGACTCAATTTTTTATTCTCTAATCACATGAGGTAAAAACCTAGCCTCTCAACCCTTCTGCATTGTCAAATTATCACAGAGAAACAACATCTCTAAAAGCATGGTTTAGTTATCTGGATGTTTGTCTTCTGCCTTCTGCTTAATTTTGATCTGGTCGTTTTGGAAACTAAAACTAAAACTAAAGCCACAACAACAACAGCAAATAAACAGACTTAGACACTGTTGTACCAAACCCTGTTTAGACTGTATCTGGAGCACAAATTGCATGAAATTATGCTGTTTGATGAGCAAATTATGCTGATTTATGGGATACCTTTATAATCTCTATAGCTAGGGAAAAAGGCATTACCAATGATCACCCTTCCTAGTTTTTCCCGTAGTAATTATAATCTAAAAGCTTTCAAGCCTATGACCTACTTGATGATGAAAATATTCTAGTGGATGCTTTTATTTCAGATGGATTTTACTACTTATTGCATCTCCATTTCTTTCTTGAAAAGATAATGTGTTGTGGAAGAGACATTCTTACATTGCCACTATGATTTTGACATAAGAGTATTTATGTAACTTCATTACAATTTTGCCTCTGAAAAGAAAGTAGATTTTTATTTTAAAAGTGTCTGCCAAATCAAAGTACCTTTTCTTATACAGACAAAGGCCTTCTACAATTTATGTCAGATTCCTGCGTATTGCTAATGTCTCCTATTCTTCTACATCTTAGAAACATTTTATGCTATAGTTTTAAAACTCAAAATTTGTGTAAATTAATGGAAATATTTTATGTATATAAGTCACATATGAATTTAAAATCAGTTCATTTAGGGAATTTATCTTCAAAGACTCAAGTACATAAGACTTGTGGACAATCTTCTTTTGACCTTTTGTTTATTTCATGAATTAGGAATTACAAAAACATAACCAGAAAAAAATAAATTTCCCCTTTAGTATATCATATTCGATTTCTTAAATATCACTGCAGTGATGTGGGTTAGACTTATTCCACTGAAATGCATAGTTGTGATTAGAAAACCAAAGATTGAGAGATATTATTTTGCCATAAGCAGAGACCTTAACAGTAATAAAATAATTTGTTAACTTTTATTTAATTATTTAGAGGTTGTTTACATAAGATAACACAATTAGGTTCTGAATTTTCTGAATAAAAGACGCCTAAGACATATAACCTCAGAATTATTCATGTGAAAAGGCTTCTGAGCCAGTCTGTTCTGTTATCAGTCAGTAACTATGGGAAAGGGCCTGTGTGACAAAGGTTATGAAGCAGAGTTTAAAAGCCCTATTTGGTATATTATGGAGCACTTACTCAAATTTTTATAAAAGAGACAAATTAATGCATATTTCCAATTGTTTAAATTTCATGAGAGGTGTGCTCTCAGAATGCAATCAGAGGACTTAATAACCAACATCAGGGATTGCCAGTGTTGGTGTGGGTGGTAATGTGTAAAGCCGTTGATGTTGATTACCTCAGTCTTCAATATAGCCCTGTGAGTTAGAGGGTACTAATTCTCTAACTCATGATGAGAGTTCCCTTTTTCTCATTGAAAGATGAAAAACAGCAATGTTTTCTTAAATTGTCCAGGGCCCTAAAGTTAGCAAATAGCACAACAATGACTTAGACCTAGCCAATGTGGCTCCAGAGTCTGCTTTTTTAAAACTGTATTTAAATTCTTTTCTGGGTAAATGGAAGTGTGTAGATAGGAGATCAAGAGAAAGCTACCAACCCCCTCCGCCCAAAAAAGATGCTGATTAAAATAACACTTAGCATTATGAGAAGGTGAATTTGAAAGAGTGAGCTCAGAATTCACTGGGCACCATCATGAAAATGCCAGTGATGCTTGAATAGGGTACACGTAGGCTCCAGAGCTATGAAGCTTTCCATGAGAAAGAGTAATGAGAGGTATGGGAGGACTTGGAGAAGACAGGAACAGCAGGCGTATTTAACAGACCGTCTGGCTCTCTGTCTGGTGAGCAAGATTTGGGTTCTTAACATCATTTAGGTGGTTAATAAGGGAGCAAGTTGCTAGTAGCAACAACCAATTTCTCTGCATTTAATTTTACACAAATAAAACCCAAGCATGCAGAGTGCTGCATTTCAGTAGAGTTCCAGTGCATCTTTCTGTCTCTTTAACTCATTTGTAATTGAGCCGTCTCTGGGAGAACAGAGTGTATTTGTCTAGATAGTAGGTTAAGCTGAGGTAAAAAGGGAAAAAAAAACCTTAGTGCTTGAATACAGCAAAAATGTATTTCTTACACACATACATACCCAATTGTGGATTTTGCTCATCATAGTTACTCTAGAATCTAGGAAACCAGAGGCTTTATCTTAAAGTATATTTCCAAAATTATTGAAACAGGAGGAAAGAATTTGGAGAATTGCATACTAGCTTTTAAAGCTTTCACTTAAGGGTAAGATACACCACCACTTCTATTGGCCAAAGCAAGTCATGTGGTCAGTCATGCTTACCTTCAAAGAGAGCAGAGAAATGAAATGTTATAATGCCTGGAAATACATGGCGATGAACACAAGTGACTGTCACACACAGAAGAAATATGACACAAAATCCTAGGAAATTTTATGGTCTTTCCTCAAGCAACCAGGTGTAGGAAATGGGTCAGAAATTAAGCGTAATATAATGCTGTTTTCCTTCAGAAATAACATGCTATAATATACTGTGGATCTTCAGTCACTCAATTCAAATGAATGATAAAGTTTTTGCCCTGGAATAATAAGAATTCTTATTTTTTTAAACTTTTTTTTTTTTTTTTTTTACTTTGTTCAGACAGTAAAGAATATTAATTGTCTGATTCACCAATTTTTATTGAACTATCTGACAGTGGCCGTTTGATGGAAGAAAGCAGGAGTGAGAAGAAATCAAACTTACAACATCTGCCAGAACCAGTGATCTACAGGGGCCTAAAATCTGAGCAGCCTTTTTGATAGCTCAGTCAGGCATGTGCAGGAACACTTTAGGGCAGTGAGCTGTTCAGGTATTGATATATTAGAGTTGGCACCTATGGAGAGATACCTGAGGTGAGAAATAAGATACAATTTCAAATACATAAATAAGTTCTGCCTGCAAAGATTTTTTCTCAGAGAAGAACATAAAAAATAACCTTATGAAGCAATGTTCCTTTCCCTTGTCAAATTGCTTTAGTTATCCAAAAATAGTCATATTATTTTCTTTTTATAAAATAACTTAAAAATTTAACTCAGGTCTCTTTTAATTACTTCAATAAATAATGATTGGATTAGAGCAAGTAAATAAATTCAATATTCCATTTTTACTTAATTGAAGCAAGTATAATATACAATTTGGAAGAAATTATTATGATTTTTTAGGACAATCATTCAACTGGATAGAGAATTTTAGTAATTTAAGATATTTTTATTCTTCAAGTTAAAAAATCCCTGATGTCTACAAGCAAGGAATTTGAAGAAATTCACATCATATATATTTCTTCTGCATATCTTTTGGAGACATTCTTGGCATAAAATGAAATAAAATTACTTTGGTTAAATAGACAAGAAATCTGAGATGATGCAGCTCAAATACATAACCATCAATTCAACAAGGAAAATATCTTTTAAAGATTCTTAAATATATCCTTTTATTTTAAAGAAGGAAAATATTGGGTTTTGGTCTTAAAGAAGTAACCAAAAAAATTAAAAACAAGCTTAAGTGATTATTCTTTAAACACATTTCCCAGATTCAGATTTAGGCAACCTGAGTTTGAATCCCAAATCTGCGACTTACTTTCTATGCTCTTTTGTCAAGTTACTTAATACCTCAGAGACTCAGATTTAACACAGTATTTTGTTAACACCTAACATATTATTTATATTAATTTATACCATGAGCTGAGACCACAGCCCCAGATGAGAGAAACCCTAGAGTACCCTATCATTGTTATGGATAATATACTTGTATTTGAGACCATAGAAAGTATTTAGTCCCATATAAAAACCACAGTGGCAAAGTAATAGGGGGAAACCATGGTAAAAATGAAGAAACTAAAAGTTCTAGATGCACTGTAGGCTCCATTTATCAGTAGCTGGTTTTAAATATTGATTGCATTAGTGCCAGACAAGCATGATTTTTAAAAAAATGGTGGTTTCGAAGAATGAATAAAGAGGGCTTCCCCACTTTTTTTCACTTTTTTCTTTTTTAACCAGGGGTTGTACACACACACACACACACACACACACACACACACACTCTGAAACCACCACTTCTTCATTTGATGTTTAGCAGCATATTGATTTCTAGCTCTATTGACCTTGTATTAGAAAACCTAGGAAACTTGATTTTGAAAACACTGCCAAAGAAACTACTTTGTTCATTTTCTAATTTATTCAGAGTGTCCAGACTAGAGGAGGATTAACAGTCTTTGTCTTTGACATGCAATGAGTAACTTTTAACTTCATGGGAAATGCCATGAAATTATAGCCAGGCTTAAACTGAGACTGAGGATCAAGAGGCTATCTTCTTTATTTCAAAATAAACTTGAGGTTACTGTGGAAGATAAATTTCTTTTTATTCATGTGAGGGCCTTTGTTACCTTTTAGTAGTATAATATATGCCTTCATCTTTCACCTTGAGTCTGAGCAAATGTAAAATTAGTGATCTACGTGCATCTCTCTCACAGAGAATACATTGTTCATTGATAGTGTTTTCTTCTTTTTCTGAGCACAGAAATATACTTCCGCCCCAGCTTCAAATTGGGTGTGGTCATATGACTTGCTTCAACCAGTGAAATGTGAATGGAAATGTGAGTGTGTTACTTCCAGCATTTAGTGGAAAGGCCGCTGGGATTAAGGAAGTATGTGCTGATGTGGAAATGGGCTGCTGTACCTCCCCCTGCAGGACAGCCTCCCTGGACAGGTAGCTGAATGCACAGTGGCGAAAGCATGAACAGAAAATAAGCCGTTGGTTTTTGAGTCACCATAATTTTGAAGGTGGCTGTTTCCATGTACAGGCAAACTAAGTCTGACTTATGTAATCACTTTCTCCAGCAGCTTCCAGAGTTATGCTCCCCCTACCTATCAGAGTTTCTTCAAGAAAGGGGATCAATGACTCATCCTTTCATTAAGCCTTTCAAACTAAGTGGATCTGGTTGTTCTTTTTCCTTGTATATTCCACTGTTCTAAAAGAGCTGGTTCATAAGAACATAAACAAACAAACAAAAACAGGATTATTGTTAAAAACACAGAATGGGAGTTTAATTTAATATCATTTCACCAGAAAATTACTTAACTGAGCCTCAGATTTCCTTAGCTAGAATTCTGTTTGTAACTCATAATATGAATCTAACATGCTCTTTCCCTAAATTTTGGTGTATATTCCCCTCAATGTATTGATAAGTCCTATTAGGTATCACCACATACCAAATGATTTTATGGGTGATTTCTACAGCATTCTATGAGATGGCGTTGCTAATCTCTCATCTCTGTCTCCAGCATTTGTAACATTACTATCCATTTCTATTGCTTTTCAGTTTACAAAAAGCAGAGCTTCTACATTTGCTCCTCCAGTAATAAATTATTCAACAATTTATTGAATTCTTAATAAGTGTCAGGCCTGGGATTAGGCTTCAATTTGAGAAAGGATTTGGGACTATTGTGCTGATTTTAACAAGATGTAGCTCTTCCCCTCAATAGTTTACAACCTAGTCGGAAAGCAAAGCTATAAAACCTCCTTCTCAGAAAACAAAACAACAGTAATTGATATATGCAAATGTGTCCAACCAGTAGAGTTGCTAAATGAGGAACAGCATGGAATGGTGTTTCTCTGAACAGACAATTAAATCTCTAATGCAGTAGACAAGTCACTTAGCCTCTCTCGGAGTCTCAGTTCTCAATATTTGTAAAATGAGGAGATTGAACCAAATAATATCCAAGGTTCCCACAAACTCTGAGAAACTGTAATTCAGAATTAGAAAATGCATTCAGATAATGACATTTCTGTCTTTAGAGTTTGTTCAAACTATCCACAGGATGCTGTTTCCCAGTCTCAATTTCTCCATTTTGACATGCAGAATACCTGAGTTTTAACTCTGAGTCTGCATAGATTCAGCATTTGGTTCTGCACATTGAAGGTAAATTTATTTTCACTCAGAGAATGTGGATGTGGCGAAACTTATGTAAAGTGACTTATTATGCTTAGTGGCAAACTAAAGCACAGGAGATAGCATAAAAGCTACACAGATGGATGAAGAAGTGATTCACAGAATAGAATGTATTAATGGTGTGTGAAAAATGAAAGAAAGAAAACTCTTTGATCTTAAAATCAAAGAGCCCAAGATATAAATCACCAAAATGCTACCCTTTCTCACTAATAGCTCTGGAATGCTCCCTAGAATTAGCCTTTTTCGCCCTGTTTTAATGATTTGTAATTAAAATATTTCAACCAAAAAAGACCACCTCTAATATATGGTCTGCGGTTCTTTTTAAAATTCATTATCAATTTTTGCCTCAATCATCCTATCTTCCCATACTAAGTATGTTACTTTTTTCCCAATTCTCTAACTCATATTTTAGATACCCTAATATTCAGTGGAAGGAATATTTATATTGAATTTTAGCAAAACAGAAAGGATTATACACAGATTCTTAGTTTTTGGAAATTGCCAGAAAAGATATTTGTTAGCCGTGGGTTCTGTTAGAGTTTAATGAGTGATTTAGTTGATTTGTTATTTCATCTGTGGAAATATTTAATTTTTGAATAGCTTTTTTATGGTTTGCTGGGTAAATCATGATGGCTTTTTAAAAAGATAATAAAGCAAATAGAATGTGATTAAACATTTTTCAATGAATCAATAAAAGGTAAGAAGGAGAAACAACAGAACAAATAAAACAATAAAAAATAGAATGCAAAAATGAGCAAAAGAAAAAAGTTGGGGAATTTAATTAAAATATAATAATAGCAAACAATTATATTGTGCCAATTATATTCCAGACAGTACTGGAAAGTATTTACAAATACTAACTCATTTAATTTTTACAAGAGTCCCATGAGACAATTGCTAGTATAAATCTAAATTAACAAACAATTAGGAGGCATAGAACATTTTAATGACTTGCCCGGGGTGGTGCATATCTAATAAATGACAGATTCAGAATTCAAACAGAGCAGTCTGCCTCCAGTGTTCATTTTCATAACCACTATATTGTGACTGCATTTATTAAGTAGTAATATAAATGGACTAAAATTGCAGCACTGTTGACAATAGCCAAGACATGGAAACGACTTAAACATCCATCGACAGAGGCATGGATAAAGAAAATGTGGTACATATATACAATGGAATATTAGCCATTAAAAAGAATGAAATAATGTTATCTGCAGCAACATGGATGGACCTAGCAATTGTCATTCTGAGTGAAGTCAGACAGAGAAAGTGAAATATCGTTTGATATTGTTTATATGCAGAAACTAAAAAAAAAAAAAGAAAGATACAAATGAAGTTATTTACAAAACAGAAACAGACTCACAGTCTTAGAGAACGAATTTATGGTTACCAGGGGGAAGGTTGGGGGGAAGGGGCAGTTAGGGAGTTTGGGATTGACATATACATGCTACTATATCTAAAATGGATAACCAACAAGGACCTACTGTATAGCACAGGGAATTCTGCTCAATATTATATAATAACCTAAATGGGAAAATAATTTGAAAATGAATATATACATGTAAATAAAATAAAATAAAATCCTAATTTAAAAGACAAGAACAGCAGACTATATTCTAAAATTTAAATTGAATTTTATGCTGTCAACTGAAATTCACTAAGATAGAAGGACAGAGGTAGAAAAGATAACATATAAGAAAGGAAATAGAAAAAAATATATCAGGCAAGCACTAACCTAAATGAAGTTGGTGTAGGTGTACTAATAGTTGTTAGTAGCAAATAACATAGACCTTAAACTAACTAAACAATAAAGATGAAGATAATTACATCAATATGTTAAAAACTTCAATTTGCTAGGTTGATTAAAAAACAGTAAACAAATCTTAACTCTTATACACCTGAAAATATCATCTTGAAATATCTTGAACACAAACTGACAGAACATAAAGGAGAAAGTAACAAATCTTTTACCTCATTTTGTATTTAGTAAATTCTCCAAGTAAAAATACGAAGAGAGATTTAGAAGAATAAAAATATTCACTCCACTAACTTGATCTAGTGGATGGATATGAAAATTACACCAACTGAAGAATACATGAAACTTCTTAAAATCTACAATGTGCTAGACTGTACACCAAGTCTCACAAATTTCAAAAGTTTGGAACTCTACAAATCAGGACTTCAACCACAATGAAATTAGTAATTGTAGAAGTTATGGTTAAAAATATTTAAAAATAATAAACAGCATAAATTAAAAAATCATAATGCATATGAAAAATATTTTAAAATATTTAATATTTAAAGGATAAGAAAAATGCTATATATAAAACTTAGAAATAATATTGAGGTAGCAATAAAATGAAACATACAGCCTTAAGTATTTATATTCAAAAAGATGAGATCTAAAATGATTGAACGAAGCAACAAATTTTAAATGTTAAAAAAGGAGATAGTTTAGAATTATTTCAAAAAGCAAAAAAGGATAATGTTTATAGACTCTATTAAAATAGAGATCAAACAGGGAATGAACACAGTCAAGAATCTCCTTTTTTAAAAATAATAACATTGATAGCAGTTGGCTAGATTAATTTAGACAAATAATATTATCAATTAAAAAGAAGAACCAAGCAAACTATCAAAACTTTATCCTAATTCATTTGAAATCTTAGATAAAATGAATACATTCTGAGAAGAATAAAAGTTACTACTACTGACATAAGAAAAAAATGCACTCAGAAAAAGAAAATATTTCTACAGAGCAACTATCAAAACTGGTTGATTGATAGTTAAATACATATTATGATTCTCTTAAAAATGTTGACACCAAAATCAAGCATGTACAAGGAAAAATAAATTTATGTATATGGAAGTAAAATTTATCAAATTGTATGTAGCAATATATAAAAGAGGTAATGCATCATGATTTTCTTTTTATTTCTGTAAGGCATATGTGTTAAACATAAAATAAAAATAATTGCTTTAAATACTTTATTTATTAAAATATTTTTAATACCAGTGTTAATTCCTCGGTTTTAATTCCTCTGGAGGCATGAATAAAATGAACTGCTCTAAATGAGGCATGCAGAGAGCCCCTACTGCAATATATTTCCTATTTCTTATGATAGGTGAGGAGTACATTAATGGTTTTTTCATTGTTATGTATCAATCTAGTCATAGGCATTGACTACTCAATTGTGTAAAGCTAATTGGGAACAACGTTGGAAGAGTCATGGATTGAGAGTCAGGAAACCAGATTTACAGGCTGTACCCTTAATAGTTATGAGCATGTACTTCAATCATTCAGCAAGTTTTTCTAGGACGGAAACATATTTTATTTTGGAGTTACCAAAGGAAATTATGATATTGGGTGGAGAGGCATCAAGAGAGAAAGAGGAGTCCATTTCAGGGTACCTAAAATATTTTTGCTGCTTTTGTGAAAAGGAAAATTTAAGATCTTTTTCTACATTGTTGCTTTATAACTGCTGTTTTTACTATGGGCAGTGAGGTGACGTTGTAAAAATGTCGTTTTATCCCTTCACTAGTCAGTTTCAAAACATTTCCTTGACTCCCATTGTTAAAGGATAAGGTCCTCACACTCCTGAATTGAATGAAGGCTTGATAATGTTGTTCTAATCCACTTTTCAGGTCTCTCCCTTTAATCTCCTCTATGAATCCTGCTCTTTTCAGATTGACTTAGTGTTTCTCAAATGATTATTTGATTTTCCTGCCTCCTAGTATTTTGCTAATACATTTGGAACACAGAGGCATTTTGCTCATTTCCATGCATTGAAGTACCACGAATTCCTCAGGATCCAACTGAAATCACTGTTTGGATTGCAGGGATCCTCTCAGTGGAACTTTTCTGGAATGTATTTCTCCCTTTTCTAAACTACTAGATAGTGGCAAGGCATGCATACAAGGTAATCAAGTGGACTTTGTGAAATGGGGAAAATACCTTCTATTATAGTTAGAATCCAACAAAACCAGAAACAGCTAATGTGTGCATTAATTACAGTGGCATAAGTATGCAATTTATAAACATACACATTTGTGAGTATTTTTTTTTTAATTACAGGGTACTAAGATTAATGTATAAGACTCAAGACTTATCCTTATCACTATTTTTTAACTAAGGTTTATCTTATTTCAAAAGTAGTAATGTTAGAACCTACTTCATAGGGTTAATGTGAAGAGTAAATGAATAATATAATGTAAATTTTAGGTATATGTAAAAGTATTAAAATAGTGTCTGACCTATAGTTCTCTGTGTGCTAGTTACTTTTAGCTATGTCATATTTTTAAATTAAAGGCCTGTTTTAATAGAAAACAGTCCACCTCCACTTCAGTTATTAAATCTTATAACCAAGCCTTTACTCCCTAAGCAAAAAATATATATGTCAAATAAATAGTGAGAAGACAAAGTAAAACAAAATAAAACAAAGCATTTGCCTGACTTTCCAATGTCCATACTCATTTCTTATTCTTCCTTCCTATTTATGTTCTTTATTATTCACAAGATCACAAGATTTTATGTGTTTTTGTTCACAACTGTATCTCCAATGCCTATGATAGAGCCTAGCACATTAAAAAAAAAAAGACTAAATAAATATTTGTTTAATCTATGAGATAAATAACAGAAACAAAATATTATTTTTCATATAAATTTAATAATTTGTCTCTGATATGAAGTGAATGTATAAGCTTCAGAGTAAAAACCTTTATATTCCGGAATTTGTGGGACCACACATCATGCTTTTGCTTCACTTTTTTCAACTTAAAAATAAAATTTCATTTCTCAAGTTATTTTCAGTTCCAGCTTTCTATTGCATCATACTTATATGCAAACAACCAACCAAGAATTAACAAATATTTGAGTAAAATCTGTCATATGAAAGAAAAACTACATTAAAACACTTTTCAAAAGGAACAGAAAAAATTGAGAGAACTGAAAATCAATTTTCAGAGTTTTGATTTTTGTTTGCCAATAAATTAGTATCCTTAAAACAAAAATGCAATGCTAAGGAAAAAGAGCAGAAAAAAATGAGTTCTTGGAAATGTAAGTACAATTTTCAATGTATTCACAGTTATAGGCATAGAATCCTAAGTAGTAAATTTGGGATTATTTCCCAAATTGTAGAACAAATATTAGGAAACAAAAAATATAGAGGGATAGGTAATAAAAAGTACATTAATTCAGGATGTCTAAAATTGTATTTATGGGAGCTTTAGAAAGAGAGAATAGAGAAAACAATGAGGAAAATTTTGTCAAATAAACAATATGATATTATTTTCCAAAGTAGAATGGAGGTATACATCTAAAAATTGAAAAATCTTAACAATTTCCAAGCAAGGCAAATGATAAAAGACCCATATTCCACAGTTAGATACATGTTGAAAATGTTCTCTATACTGAGGAAAACAAAGGAAGTCTTAAAAAATAAAAAAGACAGAGGTCATATATTTGACTCACTACTTTTATTGCTAGAACACAATGGGGGGATTCTCTTATAGTTTTGACAAGAAAGGTTTTAAATCTGGAATTGGGTACCAAAGTAAAATTATCAGTGTGAAAGCAATGAGATTACATTTACTGATAAGCAAAGTGTCAGACAGTTTACCTAACAGACAAATCTGCTCAGAAAGCTATAGGAAAAAGAATGTCAATCAAGAAAAATGATAATAATTGATCCAGGAAAGAATGATTCAGACACGTGGGTAAGTGAGGAACCAAGATGCCATCTGCACAGCTGGACTTGAGAGCAACACATCCAGACAAATTGAGAGGAACTTCAGGAGGGATGTCGTGGAAAGAAAAAAAAAAAGGTATTAAATAAGCTAGAGGGGATGCTTGAGAATTTTGAAGAAGTTTATGTTATGATTAAGAAACAACACACTCGAGGAGAAGATGGTGGAAGAGTAAGACGCGGAGATCACCTTCCTCCCCACAGATACATCAGAAATACATCTACACGTGGAACTGCTCCTATAGAACACCCACTGAACACTGGCAGAAGACCTCAGACCTCCCAAAAGGCAAGAAACTCCCCACGTACCTGGGTAGGGTAAAAGAAAAAAAGAAACAACAGAGACAAAAGAATAGGGAAGGGACCTGCACCATTGGGAGGGAGCTGTGAAGGAGGAAAGGTTTCCACACACTAGGAAGCCCCTTCGTGGGCGGAGACTGCGAGTGGCAGAGGGGGGAAGCTTCAGAGCCACAGAGGAGAGCACAGCAACAGGGGTGCGGAGGGCAAAGCGGAGAGATTCCCGCACAGAGGATCAGTGCCGAGCAGCACTCACCAGCCCGAGAGGCTTGTCTGCTCACCCGCCGGGGCGGGCGGGGACTGGGAGCTGAGGCTCAGGCTTCAGTCGGATCGCAGGGAGAGGACTGGGGTTGGCGGTGTGAACACAGCCTGAAGGGGTTAGCGCACCACAGCTAGCCGAGAGAGAGCCTGGAAAAAGGTCTGGAGCTGCCGAAGAGGCAAGAGACTTTTTCTTGCCTCTTTGTTTCCTGGTGCACGAGGAGAGGGGATTCAAAGCGCCACCTAAACAAGCTACAGAGACGGGCGCGAGCCGCGGCTATCAGTGCGGACCCCAGAGACGGGCATGAAACGCTAAGGCTGCTGCTGCCACCAACAAGAAGCCTGTGTGCGAGTACAGGTCACTATCCACACGGCCCCTCCCAGGAGCCTGTACATCCCGCCACTGCCAGGGTCCCGTGATCCAGGAACAACTTCCCCGAGAGAATGCACAGAATGCCTCAGGCTGCTGCAATGTCATGCTGGCCTCTGCCGCAGGCTCGCCCCGCATCCATACCCCTCCCTCTCCACCACCCCTCCCCCCAGGGACTGAGTGAGACAGAGCCCCCGAAGCAGCTGCTCCTTTAACCCCATCCTGGGTGAGCAAAGAAGAGACGCCCTCAGGTGACTTACACGCAGAGGCGGGTCCACATCCAAAGCTGAAACCCAAGAGCTGTGCAAACAAAGAAGAGAAAGGGAAATTTCTCCCAGTAGCCTCAGAAGCAGCGGATTAAAGCTCCACAGACAACTTGATATAACTGCATCTGTGGAATAACTGAATACACAACAAATCATCCCAAATTGAGGGGATGGACTTTGGGAGCAAGATATATTTTTTCCCCTTTTCCTCTTTTTGTGAGTCTGTATGTGTATGCTGCTGTGTGAGATTTTGTCTGTATAGCTTTGCTTTCACCATTTGTCCTAGGGTTCTTTCCACCTGTTTTGTTTGTTTGTTTTTGTTTTTTTACTTAATTTTTTTTTTCTTTTTTTCTTAATAATTATTTTTTTATTTTAATAACTTTATTTTACTTTGTCTTACTTTATTTTATTTTATCTTCTTTCTTTTTTTCTTTCTACTTTTTCTCCCTTTTATTCTGAGCCGTGTGGATGAAAGGCTCTTGGTGCTCCAGCCAGGCATCAAGGCTGTGCCTCTGAGGTGGGAGAGCCAACTTCAGGACACTGGTCCACAAGAGACCTCCCAGCTCCACGTAATACCAAACGATGAAAATCTCCCAGAGATCTCTAACTCAACACCAAGACCCAGCTTCACTCAACGACCAGCAAGCTATAGTGCTGGACACCCTATGCCAAACAACTAGCAAGACAGGAACACAGCCCCATCCCTTAGCAGAGAGGCTGCCTAAAATCATAGTAAGGCCACAGACACCCCAAAACACACCACCAGACGTGGACCTGCCCACCAGAAAGACAAGATCCAGCCTCATCCACCAGAAAACAGGCACTAGTCCCCTCCACCAGGAAGCCTACACAACCCACTGAACCAACCTTAGCCACTAGGGACAGATACCAAAAACAACGGGAACTACGAACCTACAGCCTGTGAAAAGGAGACCCCAAACACAGTAAGATAAGCAAAATGAAAAGACAGAAAAACACACAGCAGATGAAGGAGCAAGGTAAAAACACACCAGACCTAACAAATGAAGAGGAAATAGGCAGTCTATCTGAAAAAGAATTCAGAATAATTATAGTAAAGATGATCCAAAATCTTGGAAATAGAATAGACAAAATGCAAGAAACATTTAACAAGGACGTAGAAGAACTAAAGAGGAACCAAGCAACGATGAAAAACACAATAAATGAAATTTAAATTACTCTCAAAGGGTTCAATAGCAGAATAACTGAGGCAGAAGAACGGATAAGTGACCTGGAAGATGAATTAGTGGAAATAATCACTTCAGAGCAGAATAAAGAAAAAGGAATGAAAAGAACTGAGGACAGGGTCAGAGACCACTGGGATAACATTAAATGCACCAACATTCGAATTATAGGGGTCCCAGAAGAAGAAGAGAAAAAGAAAGGGACTGAGAAAATATTTGAAGAGATTATGGTTGAAAACTTCCCTAATATGGGAAAGGAAATAGTTAATCAAGTCCTGTAAGCACAGACAGTCCCATACAGGATAAACCCAAGGAGAAATATGCCAAGACACATACTAATCAAACTATCAAAAATTTAATATACAGAAAACATATTAAAAGCAGCAAGGGAAAAACAACAAATAACACACAAGGAATCCCCATAAGATGAACAACTCTTCTTTCAGCAGAAACTATGTAAGCCAGAAGGGAGTGGCAGAACATATTTAAAGTGATGAAGGAGAAAAACCTACAACCAAGATTACTCTACCCAGCAAGGATATCATTCAGATTTGATGGAGAAATTAAAACCTTTACAGACAAGCAAAAGCAGAGAGAGTTCAGCACCACCAAACCAGCTTTACAACAAATGCTAAAGGAACTTCTCTAGGCAAGAAACACAAGAGAAGGAAAACACCTACAGTAACAAACCCAAAATATTTAAGAAAATGGGAATAGGAACATACATATCGATAATTACCTTAAATATAAATGGAATAAATGCTCCCACCAAAAGACACAGACTGGCTGAATGGATACAAAAACAAGACCCATATATATGCTGTCTACAAGAGACCCACTTCAGACCTAGGGATACATACAGATTGAAAGTGAGGGGATGGAAAAGATATTCCATGCAAATGGAAATCAAAAGAAAGCTGGAGTAGCAATTCTCATATCAGACAATATAGACTTTAAAATAAAGACTATTACAAGAGATAAAGAAGGACACTATATAATGATCAAGGGATCGATTCAAGAAAAAGATATAACAATTGTAAATATCTATGCACCCAACATAGGAGCACCTCAATATATAAGGCAAATACTAACGGCCATAAAAGGGGAAACCAACAGTAACACAATCATAGTAGGGGACTTTAACACCACACTTTCACTTATAAACAGATCATCCAAAACGAAAATAAATAAGGAAACACAAGCTTTAAATGATACATTAAACAAGATGGACTTAATTGATATTTATAGGACATTCCACCCAAAAACAACAGAATACACATTTTTCTCAAGTGCTCATGGAACATTCTCCAGGATAGATCATATCTTGTGTCACAAATCAAGCCTTGGTAAATTTAAGAAAATTGAAATCTTATCAAGTATCTTTTCCGACCACAATGCTATGAGACTAGATATCAATTACAGGAAAAGATCTGTAAAAAATACAAACACATGGAGGCTACAAAATACACTACTTAATAACGAAGTGATCCCTGAAGAAATCAAAGGGGAAATCAAAAAATACCTAGAAACAAATGACAATGGAGACACAATGACGCAAAACCTATGGGATGCAACAAAAGCAGTGCTAAGAGGGAAGTTTACAGCAATACAAGCTTACCTCAAGAAACAGGAAACATCTTGAATAAACAACCTAACCTTGCACCTAAAGCAATTAGAGAAAGAAGAACAAAAAAACCCCAAAGTTAGCAGAAGGAAAGAAATCATGAAGATCAGATCAGAAATGAATGAGAAAGAAATGAAGGAAACAATAGCAAAGATCAACAAAACTAAAAGCTGGTTCTGTGAGAAGATAAACAAAATTGTTAAACCATTAGCCAGACTCATCAAGAAGAAAAGGGAGAAGACTCAAATCAATAGAATTAGAAATGAAAAAGGAGAAGTAACCTCTGACACTGCAGACATACAAAGGATCATGAGAGATTACTACAAGCAACTCTATGCCAATAAAATGGCCAACCTGGAAGAAATGGACAGATTCTTAGAAATGCATAACCTGCTGAGACTGAACCAGGAAGAAATAGAAAATATGAACAGACCAATCACAAGCACTGAAATTGAAACTGTGATTAAAAACCTTCCAACAAACAAAAGCCCAGGACCAGATGGCTTCAAAGGTGAATTCTATCAAACATTTAGAGAAGAGCTAACACCTTTCCTTCTCAAACTCTTCCAAAATATTGCAGAGGGAGGAACACTCCCAAACTTATTCTACGAGGCCACCAGCACCCTGATACCAAAACCAGGCAAATATGTCACAAAGAAAGAAAACTACAGGCCAATATCACTGATGAACATACATGCAAAAATCCTCAACAAAATACTAGCAAACAGAATCCAACAGCACATTAAAAGGATCATACACCATGATCAAGTGGGGTTTATCCCAGGAATGCAAGGATTCTTCAGTATATGCAAATCAATCAATGTGATACAACATATTAACAAATTGAAGGAGAAAAACCATATGGTCATCTCAATAGATGCAGAGAAAGTTTTTGACAAAATTCAACACCCATTTATGATAAAAGCCCTGCAGAAAGTAGGCATAGAGGGAACTTTCCTCAACATAATAAAGGCCATATATGACAAACCCACAGCCAACATCCTCCTCAATGGTGAAAAACTGAAACCATTTCCACTAAGATCAGGAACAAGACAAGGTTACCCACTCTCACCACTATTGTTCAACATAGTTTTGGAAGTGTTAGCCACAGCAATCAGAGAAGACAAAGAAATAAAAGGAATCCAAATTGGAAAAGAAGAAGTAAAGCTGTCACTGTTTGCAGATGACATGATACTATACATAGAGAATCCTAAAGATGCTATCAGAAAAGTCTTAGAGCTAATCAATGAATTTGGTAAAGTAGCAGGATACATAATTAATGCACAGAAATCTCTTGCATTTCTATACACTAATGATGAAAAATCTGAAAGTGAAATTAAGAAAACACTCCCGTTTACCATTGCAACAAAAAGAATAAAATATCTAGGAATAAACCTACCTAAGGAGACAAAAGACCTGTATGCAGAAAATTATAAGACACTGATGAAAGAAATTAAAGATGATACAAATAGATGGAGAGATATACCATGTTCCTGGACTGGAAGAATCAACATTGTGAAAATGACTCTACTACCCAAAGCAATCTACAGATTCCATGCAATCCCTATCAAACTACCACTGGCATTTTTCACAGAACTAGAACAAAAAATTTCACAATTTGTATGGAAACACAAAAGACCCCGAATAGCCAAAGCAATCTTGAGAACGAAAAATGGAGCTGGGGGAATCAGGCTCCCTGACTTCAGACTATATTACAAAGCTACAGTAATCAAGACAGTTTGGTACTGGCACAAAAACAGAAATATAGATCAATGGAACAGGATAGAAAGCCCAGAGATAAACCCACGCACACATGGTCACCTTATCTTTGATAAAGGAGGCAAGCATATACAGTGGAGAAAAGACAGCCTCTTCAATAAGTGGTGCTGGGAAAATTGGACAGGTACATATAAAAGTATGAAATTAGAACACTCCCTAACACCATACACAAAAATAAATTCAAAATGGATTAAAGACCTAAATGTAAGGCCAGACAGTATCAAACTCTTAGAGGAAAACATAGGCAGAACACTGTATGACATAAATCACAGCAAGATCCTTTTTGACCCAGCTCCTAGTGAAATGGAGATAAAAACAAAAATAAACAAATGGGACCTAATGAAACTTAGAAGCTTTTGCACAGCAAAGGAAACCATAAACAAGACCAAAAGACATCCCTCAGAATGGGAGAAAATATTTGTAAATAAAGCAACTGACAAAGGATTAATCTCCAAGATTTACAAGCAGCTCATGCAGCTCAATAACAAAAAATGAAACAACCCAATGCAAAAATGGGCAGAAGACCTAAACAGACATTTCTCCAAAGAAGATATACAGATTGCCAACAAACACATGAAAGTATGCTCAACATCATTAATCATTAGAGAAATTCAAATCAAAACTACAATGAGATATCATCTCACACCGGTCAGAATGGCCATCATCAAAAAATCTGGAAACAATAAATGCTGGAGAGCATGTGGAGAAAAGAGAACACTCTTGCACTGTTGGGGGGAATGTAAATTCATACAGCCACTATGGAGAACAGTATGGAAGTTCTTTAAAAAACTAAAAATAAAACTACCATATGACCCAGCAATCACACTACTGAGCATATACCCTGAGAAAATCATAATTCAAAAAGAGTCATGTACCAAAATGTTCATTGCAGCTCTATTTACAATAGCCAGGACATGGAAGCAACCTAAATGTCCATCATTGGATGAATGGATAAAGAAGATGTGGCACATATATACAATGGAATATTACTCAGCCATAAAAAGAAGTGAAATGGAGTTATTTGTAGTGAGGTGGATGGAGTTAGAGTCTGTCATACAGAGTGAATTAAGTCAGAAAGAGAAAAACAAATACAGTATGCTAACACATATATAGAGAATCTAAGGGAAAAAAAAAAAAAAGGTCATGAAGAACCTAGTTGCAAGATGGGAATAAAGACACAGACCTACTAGGGAATGGACTTGAGGATATGGGGAGGGGGAAGGGTAAGATGTGACAAAGTGAGAGAGTGGCATGGACATATATACACTACCAAATGTAAAATAGATAGCTAGTGGGAATCAGCTGCATAACACAGGGAGGTCAGCTCTGTGCTTTGTGACCACCTAGAGGGGTGGGATGTGGAGGGTGGGAGGGAGGGAGATGCAAGAAATAAGAAATATGGGAACATATGTATATGTATAACTGATTCCCTTTGTTATAAAGCAGAAACTAACACACCATTGTAAAGCAATTATACTTAAATAAAGATGTTTAAAAAAATGAAACAACACAAAAAGAAAATAGAGTCAATAAATACGCTAGGAAATAATACAAAATAATTACACAAAAAATGATAGATACATTTAGTGTTCTACTTGACTATAGTGAACGGTGTTAGCAGATTTATAAAAATATAAATACTAATTATTGATTTTCTGTGCTTAAAATAAAATCAAACTATAGATGATGTATAGCATAGTCAATCATGGTTACACAACAGCATGTAAATATAATTGACTTTGAAATATGAAAATAAATATACAGTTTTACAGAAGTTAGGAGGTTTAAAGGGGGACAGGGTGAGAGGTCACAAAAAGGATAAAACCACAATTGGTCTCTTCACTTTAAAAGTGGAGGTTTAAGGAATACCATCTCTGGATGAATGAACCAAATGTAAAGCTATAAATGCATTACTGCAAGTTGCATAATATTGTTAATTGTGTTAATCTACTGAAACAGAAACCCAAAATATTTTTGGCTTAACAAAATTGATATTCCTTTTCTCTCACATCCTGTAAATCCTGAGGATAATGATCCAGGGCTAATTACTGTGTCAGAACATGGTTAATGTTCGGGGTCCTTCTTTCTCTCTGTTCTGCCCTTTTTAGGATTGGTTACCACCCTCAGGACTACTTCCTAGCCAGTCATAGGATGACCACTGACTCTCTAGCAGTCATTTGAGCAGGAAGAAGGAGGGAGAAATAAAGGGAAAATGGGTGTCTGCCTCCCAGTCATCACCCTTGTTTAAGAGACCCAAAACTCCAACTGATGACTTTGGCTCACATTTCATTATCCCTCACCGAACTACAAAAATTATGTTTTTGTCTGGGCACATTATCACTGCAGTTTAATTAATTAATTAATTTATTTTAATTTTTAGGGAAGAGGTAAAATGGATGTTGGGTATGAAACTGGTCATATCGGCAACACAATGATAGCCAATATAATAAGTAAAATAGGATTTTAGTAATATTGGTCAAGAGAACTAAAATCTCAGTCATCATTGTAGGAAGTCAATAGTTTTAAGCAGATGGGTCACTTTATATTAATACAAGTCCATTGTTTAAGGATGATGGTTTATTTTACTACAGGGATTAAAAATGTAAACATTTAGGAAATGACTGTCATGTGGCACAGCCTTGGAGATAGATGCAGGGACAAAACTTGTTACTTTTCGTTACAGGTTCATTGTATTATTTGACTTTTAAAATATTGACTTATTTTACTTATAACATAATTTACTTATAAGAGAATCATTTTTCTGATTATCCCTTCGTACCTCTAAACTACCCCTCCTTACACAAACTAGAATTTTATGGTAAATATCTCTGATATCATAAATGAGCTTAGGGAAGATTGCAAACTATCAAAACTTTTGAAATATATAAATCATTATTAAAGAACAAATTGTGACTTTTAATTTATTAAATTTCTTTTTTATGGCCAGAGAAGAGTTGTATTTAAATTTGATTCTAGGTATTTTATATTGTTGTTGATATTACAAAAATAACCTTTTATCACTCATTTAGGAGCAGTGATAAATACAGTAACAATACCGATAGTCATATTAATTTTATAAACAACATCTTAGTTGTTTCTCTTGGGTTTTCTAAGTATGCATATGTAGTCATCAACAAGTAATTCACACCTTCTAAAAAATCTTAATTACCATTAGCAGTACTTCCAAAATAAAGCTAAATACTATTAATGACAGTGTATACTTACCCCTGACTTTTTTGGTAATGCTTCTTATCCTACTCCAACGAAAATAACTTTTTTTTTTACTCAAAATAAGTATTTCCTTTTATGGAAAGATCCACATCCACCCCATACCAACATCTTAACCATCTCCAAAGCCATCACTATAGAGTTCCTACATTATTTTTTATTAGAAATGAACATAAAAACTTTAGATAGCTTTTGTCAGCTATTGAGTGGTGTATTTTTGTTTAAAAAAAACCTAGGAATAATTTTTTCCATTTCTTTTTTACTAATTAAAATAGCATGAAAGTTGACTGTTCCTTGAAATTTTGAAATAAAATTTAGCCCAGTTCTTTTCTTGGCTAAAGTTTTCTTTTTTGGAAGGTATTTCTCTGAAAGTTTCCTCACAAACCTTTTGTTGGAGTGTCAGAAGGTATTTATCTCCAGCTAGTCAAATTTGAGCAGCAACCTTAAAACTATGTGCAACTTATTCTTTCATCTCCTATACCTTCCTTCTGTGCAGGCTTCCCTAACTGACTTGGATGGTAGATGGAGAAAAATGGCCTGGTCTCATTGTCACTCCCTTTTTTCTCTGCACTTAGACTTAGTGGAAACAGACCCCACTCTAAATAACATCTTTTTGTTCTGGCCTGGCCCCACACCTGCTTCTGATACTCCAGATTAAGGTATGGATGAGGACCCTTCAAAATTATCCCATTCACTTCTAGAATGATGCATTGTTCTGGAACTAAGTACGATCCAAGTCTAATTATGCCGTTCTTCACTCAACAAATAGGGATTCAGGTTCCACTGTGTGCCAAGCAGTCACTGAGCTGAACTCGACAACCTGGCCCTGCCTACCTGGAATTTAAAGATGCCTTTGACTCTTGTATTATGTTTTATTGTATGTGTTAGGTAGTATTTTTCAGAGTGGATGATATGCAACTGTGACCATTTTTAATATACTACAGGTAATTTATTTATTTGATTTTATTTATTTTTTACCCATTTCCATGGTCTTCAAAGAAGGGTTAATTCAAAGGATCTCCTTCCTGAAGTCTCTATTCACCTTATTTCTGAACCTTATTTTGCATTGATCTCCATGGAGTATGCCTTTTATACCTACCAGGTTATGTGGCCACTCCTCCCTCCTAACTGATTTGTAAGTTCTTCTGGATCTTTGTTCATTTTTTCCCTGAGTCTTTTGGTTTCTGTTTGGCCCAGTTTTGTTCTTCTTGTCCAGATTCCTCAGATAGCCTTCTTGCATGAGGTTTGTATATTACTGACTAATTTGGGTGTTGTTGGAGCAGAAGATCAGACAGCTGTCATGAAATTCATTTAATGCAACATTCCCAGGTTTACAGAGCTCTGGGCACAGAAGTCTCCACTTTTACTTTGTATTTTGCTCCATGCACTAATCTCTGGAATAAACTATGACATGTATAATTACTCAATAAAAATTCCAGACACTGTTTGACTTAGAGAGTTTGTGTCTTTGTTGAGGCTTTTGAAAGATAAATTCAGACCAAGAAAAATGTGTGACTCACCATTTATTCCATGTATTCTTTTTGCTCTGAATTATGTTAAGCATTGTGATTATTCCATATTATAATATCCACATTTTAGGTTTATATATTTAATATACTGTGTTTTATATCTTACACTAAATAGTATCAAATATGTTTATGTTTGGTATTCTTGAAATTTCACAGTGGCCTTTGAACCGAAGATGTATCGATTTAACAGTGAATGACTGAGTGTGGAAAAAAATCTCATTATATTTTGATTTCTTGCATTTTGTGTATAGAAGAGGTACCCATTATTTTAAGATAATTCATGTGATTTTCATGTTAATTAAAAGAGTAAAGGTAACTGTGAACATGGTTGTTTTAAAGAGAGACTGTGCTTTCAGCTGTCTGTGATTACCCAGGCCCAGAATGCATCACAGTCTGGCTACCTTTGAATGCCTAGCACTAGGACACTCCACGGCAGATCAAAGTCAGAGGGTCTAAATTTTTAAATCAACTTGCTAAGCATGCAGCCTAATGAACTCTGTTGTTGTTTCATTCCTATGAATTTTTTACTGCTCCTTCACTGTGACCACATTCTGCTCTTTCTTGATTTATTAATTTCTATCCATCCTAATTTCTTTCACCAAATCACCTTAATTGACTACCATGTCACTATGGGAAAAATATGTACGTACCTTTCCAAAAGTTCTCCTTCCTAGTGTTGATTTTATGCTGATATTATGGTTAGGAAAATATATGTTTAATTTGCATATATATTTAAATTAGCATGTCTATTTTATTTACTCAGAGGAACACTATCATTATAACATATTGCTAAGTTTGTTTTACCTGTGCAGATTTCAAAATGTATTTTTTAACTCATTTATCCGATGTGAGTGTTTTTGAATTTCCTCACATGTTTTGATATTTTTTCTATCTGTTTACTCTAGCTATGCAATAAATTAACGTTAAAAGCCAGAAGAAAAAGGGAAGAGCTCGTCCGGAAGAGGACAAATAATAAGGCAAACCCTCCCCTGCCAGTGTATATTAAAGCTCTGTGCTTCTGCTGAAAGGGTTTCCACTTGGAGCCCCTTTCTAGGTCTTTATTTATCATTTTCTTAGAGTGTATTTCTCTTTGTCCTTGCTTTCCTGTTGGAATTTTGATTATACAATACTATTTCTCTTTAATCTCATAGCCAATTAGCCAACAAAAAAGTGAGGTTGAAGAAATAAACATTTAGCTGGATTTTAAATTATAAAAAGAAATTCTTTTTATAACGGTAAAGTACCCCACTGACACCTGTTAAATCAACTTAAGAGTAATTTATTGAATTGTTACTCCATTTCTAACTCTGGGCTGAGTAGTCTATGGAATACCAAAAATACACAGAAAAAAACTCCTGCTCCAGAATAGTTTGTGTTCTTGTTATGAAATTATGACCTACGTACAGTGCATGTTTAAAGAACAATGTTAAAATGTTTAATAAATTGCCAATATTCTTGTAGAGATACCTGTGAAAGAGAACTATTAATGTGGAAATGTCTGGAAAAGGTAAAACTTAGCAAATGACCAAATGCTAATATTTTCTCCCATGAGAAAATCAAGTTCAATGAATAATATTTTATTAAACTTAAATTATAACCACAAATAAGAGGCACAGTAATTTTAGATGTATTATAGTGTGAAAAGTTTCCATATTAGAATTAATGAAATATGATGTGTTAATATTTGTGTTGTAACATTTGTCAATATATCTTTTTTGGCATATTAATGAATCAATTTAGCCCATGATCTTACAGTTCAAGTGGCATATTAACAGCTCTAAAACACTCCACTTTGATGTCTTTTTACCTGCCTCATTCCCATATATGATCTATGCAATCACAATTGCTCAGCCTTCAAGTACATCCAATGTTACCACATTTCCCAGCTTCTAACACTTCCACACTAGACCAAACTCTCCCCATCTTCTCTGGGATGCAGCAATGGCACTCTAATTGTTCTCAGTTTTCAGACATGCTAACCTAAAACCTATCTACCAGGAAATAGCCAAAGTGACCTTCTCAAAACCTAAAGTCATGTTGCTTCCCTACATAAAACCCTGCAAGCTTTCTTGTTGCTCATAATAAACCCTAAACTGTTTACCACAATCCATTCTACAGGAGCCGTACAATATATAGTATCAATACTGATAGTCATATTAATTTTATAAACAGTGTAAAATGTCTCCTTCTCTGATTTCATCTGATGCCTCTCTTCTCCTCCTCACTGTTTATTCCACAGCCACATTGAGATGCATGTTTTTCCTTCAGTATCCTGACCTCTTATGGCCCTGACATCTTGACAATCTCACAACTGCTGTTCTTTCTGTCTAGAGACATCTGTCACCAAGGAAGTTCAGTGGTTAAGAATATGGATGGTGAAGTCTGACATCCTGGCTAAAGGCCCATCTTTGACACCTGCTAGGTGCATGACAGTGGAGAAGTAGTCACCTCATCCCTGACACTCTCAGTCTATCTGAAAACTGAGGATAATGTTTGCACCTATTTCTGAGAGTTATGATGAGGCTTAAAAGATTTACTTGTGTAAGGAGCTTAGAAAGTAGAAAAAATAACTATATAGAATAAGTCATGGTTATCTTGTTAATTGCCAGATCTCTTCTTAGATATCACCTCTATAAGTTATTCTCCGTATATCTTTTATAAAATAGAGACCTCCAATTCTTGCATGTCTTTAACTTGTTTTGTTTTTTTTTCCTCATAGCATTACAAGTACCAAAAATTATAGTATTTTATTTCTTGTTTCCTTATTTATTATCTGTCTTACCCTTCACAGTGTAAGTTGCATGAGCACAAAGACTTTGCCATTCTTGCTCACTACTTCATCCTTGGTTAAGGGAACACTGGCACACAGAAGTACATACTAAACATTTTTGAAAAGAAAGAGAGATGTTGGAAGTTCTAAAATACAGCTTTAAAAATTTGATGATTCCCAATAGCTATTTTACATTTGGTAGTGTATATATGTCCTTGTCACTCTCTCACTTCATCCCAGCTTACCCTTCCCCTCCCTGTGTCCTCAAGTCCATTCTCTATGGCTGTGTCTTTATTCCTGTCCTTCCCCTAGGTTCTTCAGAACCTTTTTTTTTTTTTTTTTTTTTTAGATTCCGTATATATGTGTTAGCATACGGTATTTGTTTTTCTATTTTTGACTTACTTCACTCTACATGACAGACATCTACCTCACTACAAATAACTCAATTTTGTTTCTTTTTATGGCTGAGTAATATTCCATTGTATATATGTGCCACATCTTCTTTATCCATTCATCTGTTGGTGGACACTTAGGCTGCCTCCATGCCTGGCTATTGTAAATAGAGCTGTGGAGACACAAGAGGGAGGAGATATGGGGATATATGTATAGCTGATTCACTTTGTTATAAAGTAGAAACTAACACACAATTGTAAAGCAATTATACTCCAATAAAGATGTTAAAAAAAAAAAAGAAAGAGATTGAACACTGGAATATAATTTTATCTTATTCAGATTCTTAAAAAGGATAGCCCTTGCATTTTTGTTGATTAAAGCTCTTTCTAGTGCAAAAAAAAAAAAAAAATGATGATTTTAGTTTCCTAGCCAATATGCCACCAAGTACTGACTTTCTGAGGTGCACAAAGAATCACAAAATCCTATAATCCAGGTAATATTTTCCCTGTTCTGATCAAATCTCATTTCTCTTGAAGAGCAGGTGAGTCAGTGAAGAATCCATTTGTTTACATGGTGTGATATGAAACATCCTAAAAGTTCCAGCTTAACCATGTTACCTCCAGGCTTGAAACATGCACTGTTTGCTTGAGACACCATCTCCTAAAATCTCTACAATACCAATGTCTTAAGGCAGGTATTGCTTGTGGGCAGAGTCCAAGTATGCTTAGGAAGCAGAATCTTTGGAGCTGGGACTCCAAGTACTATAAGCATAATATTTGAAATGAGTAAGGAACATATAAAATATTATACAAGTGTAGATTCCAAAGAAAAACATGGATTCATCTGGATCTCTCGAATACAAAAAAAAAAAAAAAAAGTACAAACTAAAGTTGATTGGCGATGGTACTTCAAACAGTTGAATGCTTAAGCATCTCTCCCTGTGCATAATAATGTCAAGCCTGTACCTGACTGCATTGGTAATAATTTATGGTTTTAATTCAACTTCTTCACAAACAGAATTTTTCAGTATTCATTAATTATAAAAGAAAAACAAAAAACCTAACCACTGAGTATGGATTTTGCATTATGCATTCTATTCATGTTCCCTGCCATCACTTGCTATGCTGGACATGTTTTCCTAGACTCTCAGCTGTGTATTAGAACATGCAGAATATTTGAAATTGAATCTCTAGTTTGTCAAATGTAATTTAGAGTTTGTTTGTGGGGTCTCCTTTCAGGAGTCTAATTAGAGATGGTTCTGAAAAATAAAATAAGCTACAGCTAAAGACAAGACTGAATGGTGGCTAAGCACAATTGCCACTACTCATGGAGCTTGCTGGTGTTTGAGATGTTATCCTGTCATGAATTTTTATTTTTTATTTTTAATGTGCTCTTAATTAAAATGATTTCCTCATCTTTTGATTGCCTGTTTGGCTAGCACGTCATTCTCCTAAGATATGGAAAATATTAATGTAACCTCAAAGTTGGAGCGTCTGATTTCTTTATGGCTGGGTAACCCAGTCATTGACCTAGGGAAGGTAACATTATCCAGTGACCACAAGAGCTCATTGACCTGGCACAGTCATAGGCTGTCTCTCTTGCCCTACTCAAATAGACTGAATATGTTTATTTGGTTGTAACATAAATAAGATGAGAGTGTGTGGATGGGCTTGTGGATATTGGAGGACCTTAAAGCAGTTACCAGTGGATGTAAGAAGAGCTAAGAGACTGTAGAATATCATAGGTTCTCTTCATTAAGTGTTCATGGTTCTAAGTAAGTGTGTCAGAGAGTAAACAGTGAGCATCCCAATTGTCCAGAGCATATAAGTCCTCAGAAGATTGATACTCTCTCCTTTCACCTGAGAATGACCCAGTCCTCAGGAAAAAAATGTCAACTGTTCTCTTGAGCTTCTAAGAACGTCTTCTTATGTACTCACCTAGTAAGAACACTTGCCTTAACCAGTTGAGCTATTACTTAGAAATTAGAGCCAATGAGACCAATACCTGAATCGTTTGATTCTAATGAACACTTCTCTCCCACCTGAATGTGAAGACTTCCCCCTATCCTAAAGTCTTATTTATATTCCTCATTCTACTCAACTGTCTTCAAAGCCTGTCATGAAAAAAGATTAAGTGTGAGGAGAAGGCATTGTCACTTTCAGTCATAGAGTGGGTGAGAGGAAAATAAGAGGCAGCATTGAGCTAATTAATTATGCGATTCAAACATTAAAAAAAGTTATTGGCCCAACAAAAACGCAAGTGGGAAATAAAAGAAGTTGGGACAAACTTCACAAAGTTAGCTTGCACCTAACTATGAAAAAATGGACAAACACCAAATAGCTGGGGTAAATTTACCTGAATCGTTGTAAATCAACTATAGTTCCATAATAAGACAAAAAAAAGAAAAATAGAGATTAGCATACTAAGTGAAGTAATCCAGACAGAGAAAGACAAATATATGATATCACTTATATGTGGAATCTAAAAAAATGGGTACAAATGAACTTATTTACAAAACAGAAAAAGACTCACAGATATAGGAAAGAAACTTATGGTTCCCAAAGGGGAAGGGAGAGAGGGATAAATTAGGAGTTTGGTATTAAAATATATATTCTACTGTATATAAAATTGATAACCGACAAGAACCTACTATATAGCACAGGGAACTATACTCAATATCTCATAATATCCTATAAGGGAAGAGAATGTATATATATACATATATATGTATAACTGAGTCACTGTACACCTGAAACTAGCACAACATTGTAAAACAACTATATTTCAAAAAATTGTTTGAATAAAAAATAAATAAATAAAAATAAATAATTAAATAAATAAAAAGAGTAATCAGAGGGGAGGAGAATACAAATGCAGGGTATTTAAAATGCATCTGAAATTAAGAGATCTGCAACTAAATACAAGAAGGAAAGAAGGGATTCTGTTAATCGTCTAGGATGCTCATAATTGCATAACCTGCTCATAATTGATTTGATTGGTGGTCCTAAAACAGTGATGCTCAATTGAGGCAGGCATAATCATGACCTCCATATTTACTCAAGATCACAGTGAAAGTGAGCCACTCTTTATGAGGCAGTTGTGTCCTTTCCTGATGTTAAGGTAAGAAAAAGAGAAAATATTAAGAATCACTGAACAGGAGACAGAGGTTTCTTCTGAATTCCAGATTAGCTAAAGAAATAGTGGGCCATTGGGTGAAGAACAAATTTTTAAATCATTAACTCAATACATTTTACTAGTCAGTTACAGCTGTAGATTTGATTTTCATTGCTTCAGTGAGGACAGTAGTACCTGAACACATGATGATTAAATGAATCCTGTGGTTATTTCTTTATAAACAGATTTTAGGAATCAAGACATTACTTGAGGAAAAAATGTCAATTAATATTTTTATATAAGATCTGTGACTTGTAGTCAACCTCGAGTTGCTTTTATCACTTTCTTCTCCTGCATCTTTTACCCTTTCTTCTTTAATGGTTATTTTCTGTTTTTCATTAAAGATGACCAAAACATCCTTACCCACCTCCATATCCCTACCTTGGCCACAAACAAAACTGAGAAATAGAACTGCTGGTTTATGAGAACAGAAACCTACTTTGCA
The DNA here is from genome assembly GCF_965194805.1 of Balaenoptera borealis. Taxonomy (NCBI): domain Eukaryota; kingdom Metazoa; phylum Chordata; class Mammalia; order Artiodactyla; family Balaenopteridae; genus Balaenoptera; species Balaenoptera borealis. The sequence goes on from NC_138871.1 coordinate 18,349,372, forward strand.
ATTTTATTCTAAGCTCACCTATACAATCCAGCCACCAGACTAGCCAGCCTCAATAGATTAAACTGAGAGATGAACAAAGACAAGAAATATCATTTTGGATGTATAAGGTAAGGTGACAATAAGTTGGCAAAGGAGGGAAAAGGATAAAAGCTTTAAGAGACATTGTTTTTTCTCAAATTAAATGAGGTGAATCTAGAAATCATTTCTCAGTCTTACATTGCACTTGGTGGCAAGAAACAGTTAATGCTTACTCTAGGAATAAACACCTAATAGAAGGTGTGCCCTTGTCTGGAAGTGATAAATACCTATCTTAAAGTATGTGCTTGAATTATCTTTGCCCTTCATTTCAATAGGGTTCCCATGGTACCCAGTTTTTTTTGAATTTCACTCTTATTTTCAGTTTCCCTTTCTCAACTGTCCATCGTAACCAGTTTTCTCGTGTCTCTTTTCTATCTGCTCTCCTTGGCATTTCCATATGCATATAAAAAAACTGACCTTCCATATGATAGTCTTTTTTTTTCTTTTCTTTTTTTTTTTGGTTGCGGTGGGTCTTTGTTGATGCACGCAGGCTTTTCTCTGGTTGCGGTGAACGGGGACTACTCTCCACTGCAGCGTGGTCTACTTATTACGGTGGCTTCTCTTGTTGTGGAGCATGGGCTCTAGGTGCACGGGCTTCAGTACTTGTGGCATGCAGGCTGAGTAATTGTGGCTCACAGGCAGGCTCTAGCACAGGCTCAGTAGTTGTGGCACAGGGGCTTAGTTGCTCCGTAACATGTGAGATCTTCCTGGACCAGGGATCAAACCCGTATCCCTGCATTGGCATGTGGATTCTTAATCACTGCACCACTAGGGAAGCCCCGATTATCTTTCAATACCTACTATTAATAAGAGTAAAGACTAAACTGCTGTGAGTAAACTCAACAATGCAAGTGAGTTACAAAACAGTTTATTTCTTTCTTACAAACAATCCCAAGGCCAGTCCTGATCCTAATCATCATCCAGAGATGAGTTTTCATTCATTTATAAATTCTGCTATCCTCAAAAGTGTTGTGTCTCAAGAAAAGAAAGCTAGAAAAGAGAAGATGGGTGAGGCCACATTCATAACTTTTAAGCTGATGATGAATCAGAAGTCACAAATATTAAGTCTGCTTTCATCCCATTGACCAGCACTTAGTCAAATATCCCAATCTAAGTATAAGGGAGGTAAAGGAAATAGTGTCTTTTCCTGAGAAGTCAGGTTTCATACTACAATTCTATTGCTGTAGAGTAAGGATAGAACAGATGTTCTTGGCCAAACAGCAGTCCTTACCACATGTTTATTTATGTAAAGGATCTTGTTTATATTAATGATTTCCTAAAACTCACTATGCACATATAGTAGGTATTTATTGCTGCTTTAAAAAATTAACACAAAACAAAATGGCTTAGCACAGCAGAACTTATTAATATATTCTGAGCATCAGGAATCCAGGACCTGGGTGATTCTGGTTCAGGCTTCTCATGAGGTTACAGTCAGTCTGCTGGCTTGACCTGGAACATCTCTAATGCCTTTACTTAGGCGGCATATGCTTTTTTTTTTTTTTTTAAATTAATTAATTTATTTATTTTTGGCTGTGTTGGGTCTTCGTTTCTGTGCAAAGGCTTTCTCTAGTTGCAGCAAGCAGGGGCCACTCTTCATCGCGGTGTGCGGGCCTCTCACTGTCGTGGCCTCTCTTGTTGCGGAGCACAGGCTCCAGATACATAGGCTCAGTAGTTGTGGCTCACGGGCCTAGTTGCTCCGTGACATGTGGGATCTTCCCAGACCAGGGCTCGAACCCGTGTCCCCTGCATTAGCAGGCAGATTCTCAACCACTGTGTCACCAGGGAAGCACCCGGCATATGCTTTTAAGATGCATACTCACATGGCAGTTGGATGGAGCCCTCAGCTCCTCACTGGCTCTTGGCTAGAAGTCTCAGAGGCTCTCCACACAGGTCTCTTCACAGAGCTCACAGAACTGCCTGAGTGTCCTCAGAATATGGCCCCTCCTTCCTCACAGTAAGAGAAAGAAAGGCAGGAGGAATAGGGAGGGGGAGGAAAGGAGGGAGAAAGGAGGAAAAAGAAGAAGAGGAGGAGAAGGAGGAAGAATATCAGGATGAGAAGAAGAAGGAGGGGGATGAGGGGAGGAAGAAAAGAGAAACTACAAGATGAAAGCTGTAGAACTTTATCACCTAATCTCAGAAGAGACATGTCTTCACTTCTGCCACAAGAAGACAAATCCTCTATGGTTGGATACAAGGTGACCGAAGACTAGACAAGACTGTGGAAAGTAGGACGTGGCCTTATTGGGGGTCATCTGAGAGGCTGGCTACTACAACTCTCAATGCTATGGTCTTTCTCTGGGCAGTCCAGAATAAGAGATTCATGAAATAGTGAATATAAGATACTCAAGTTATATTAAAATTACTAGAAAGCCAGAAAATTGACATTTAGATAATTTTTTAAATGGAGAAGAAACCAGAATATTGGATCAATTTACCACATAGATACGGGAGCCATCACAGTCCTTTTTACCAGTGAAATACTTATTCTTCAGTAATGCCTCCTATTTCTTGATTCCACTCCTGCAAGAAATGCTAAATGTTGTCTCTTTAGTCTTCTTTGGGGTCAGTGACTGAGATATAATAAATTAAATTGTCCTAAGTTCTTAATGTGTTCCTTTCCTAGGAAAACAATTATTTTTATTTGAAGGGGCTATTTTTGAAGAGTTCTTTAAAATCTTAAACCGAAACTCATATAGATGATAGGTCAAGTGACTTTATTGTATTTTAATATTTTTTTAAATTTATAATTTATTCTATTTCAGTAGTGGAAGGATCCTTTTGTACCCCTCATTTCACACCAGTTTGCTTAGATTAATATTGGCTTTGTCACGTTAGAGGGTCATGATGGTTCATTGGAACATAAATTATAATTTATTTAATCAGGACATTAGGAGGTAGTATTGTTTCTAAGAGAGAAAACAGAACTAGAAATCGACATAGTTGGGTTCTACTCTTAAGTGTACTGGAAACTGACCCTGATACTAGGTATAAAGTTTTATTTATGTATTTATTTCTTTGTTTGTTTATAAACTTATTTAACTTTTTGTCTATCAGTTTCCTCAGCTATAACTAAGGACTTTAGTACAGCTACAACTTGAGATAACTTTTAGACCTAAATCTCTGTCAATGGGTATTGTTTTTGGCCACTGAATTTCCATTTCATCAATGTCAAAATATGCCAGAAGATAGATTTACATTATATGGATTAACACATTACAAAATGTCAACAGACTAAGTCACATATAAATTATTTCTTAGTCCAAGATTATGCAAAACCTACACTCTCTACATCTCAGCATCTTCAGTTGCAAAGTAATAGTTGATCTTCTCTGACCAGCCTGATACGTGGATTTACAAGGAACTAATAAAATTGATTCTGAATAGAGTACAAATTCTGAATGATTAATAGTAAATTGAAAATAACCCAGTCCCAGAGGGACCAAACCACTGATTACTCTAAATAAGAGTCAGGGGAAAGTATTGCCTGTTTCCTATTTTGTTGAGTTTACAGGGCTTTGTTTACATTGCAGTACAGTCTAAGAAACTTGAAAAAATACACACAAGATTTTTCCTGCTTAAACTAGCTTCCCAAAACTTGATATTAAAGTTGACCTTAAAAGAGGAGAGATTAAGATCAGAATGAATTTAGCTTACTGTTTTGCCTCCCAAGGATATTTCTCATCCTGTCTCTTTTCTTTGCACTCAGCTCTTCTCCATCTACCCCAGTTTTCATTTACACTTAAAATGGCTGCCTTTTCTTCTAAACCACTGTGCTTTATAATGATCTTTCTAAAACTCTGTGTCCCATCTACCTCTCCACTATATTTGAATTTGTAATCTCAAGCCACTGACTTCTACCTTCTTCATCTTGGTAACATTCCTTAATTTTTTCATCTTTTCTGTTGCAATTTATTTACACTTGTAATTTCATTATGAGTTGTTAAAGTTCTTCAGGACACTTGTTTACATTAAAGATGTTTTATCTAATTATGCTGTGTGACACAGCTTGTCCATTTAGACTCAAGTGCTCTTATGGTACTTACCACTTTATCCTCTACTAAGGAACTGGTATTGTTTCAAGATTGTATTTAGGAGACTTTACAAATTATTCTAAGAAGAGTGAAGGACAGGAGAATCAGGAGACCTGGGTTATATTCCAAGTTTTTCCATCACAGATTTCTTTGGTGATTTTTTTTTCCCCTTCAAATTCATTTCAACAATACTTAACTGAATACATATAATGAGCCAGGCCCTATGCTTAGAGTTCAGGATACAAAGATAAATAACTGTTCCCAGAACTAATGGCACACAAGTGAAGAAGGATGGCAGCACAATGCAAAAGAACAACGACGGAGTCATGTACTAAGTCCTACATTTGCACACAAAAGGAACAGACTTATTCTGTCTGCAGAGAGAAAAACCCTTAAAGACTAGGACACAGATGACCTGAGAATTGTAGATGAGCAGCAATTTCTCAAGCAAAAGGGAAGAAGGAGTCAGATAAGATAGGCAGGGCAACAGGTGCATAGAAGTAGGAGAGCAAGTTGTAATTTCTCGTCAAGATGAAAAAATAGTACAGGTTGCTGGCTCCTCCTCCCACAGTCAACTCCAATGAAACTAAAGAAGGAAAAGAGAAGCTTAGATTTGAGAAACTATACAGGTTAAAATAAAAGGGCTGATGGCTATCCTGACTTAGTGTATGTTCTGGAGGTGAGATGGGGAGGCATGGCTGCAGCTGGGGTCTGGAGGAAAGGGTAGAAGGGAGTTTGGAAGAAAGTGTTTAAGATCAACTCTTACAACTCCTGGAGTTGCCTTAGAAGAGTCCATGCAGGCTATTGTTTCACACAAAAATCATTAGGATAGTCTTTGGATTGGGTGGAATTAGGGTCTTACAAAAGCCTTATCGAGGAGAGGAATTAGTGTTAGCCATTCAGGATGCCTTCTCCACTTTCTTCCTTCCAAACACACAGCTCGTGTCAAGAAAACCTTCAGATTTTCTCAGATAGATCATGATATACTTAGCACCTTCAAATTTGCTATTTCCTGATAGTTTAAAGGTGAGCCCTTTCCCAGGGGTTTTCTTCCTTATATACCTAGACTTCTCTGCCCTGGAGTTCATCTCCTTCCCCGTTTTTCATTCCTCTAGAGGGACCCAGACTGATGTCTGATTTTCTGCCATTCTCTCCCACACATTAGAAGACATAGGAATGCATACAGAAATGTTAACTCATATGCCTTACTATACAATGCTAGATAATAGCAGTGCTGGGCAATTAACCAGGGAATCTGATTCCAAGGCCTATATTATTATATGTGTATTACATGTATTAATATATACAGTCTTCTGTATATGAAGAAAGTGGGCACATGTAAAGATCTTACATGTACACATTAAAGCAAAGTCCCAGAGAAATGACCACCAGAGCTGTGTATTTACCACTTGGGCATATTTGAATATCCCAGTGCTTATTTCTGGCAGGGGTCTGTAGGAGATTCTCCCTGCAACCCAGGAGAACAAGTGAGTGGCTGCAGTAGGGATGACACTTGTCTTCTTTGTTTTGATATAAATTTTGGAGAAAATCGGCCATATATTAAATTCTCAGGGAAAGTATATATATGAGGAAAGAATTAAGCCTTCTAAAGAGTCCATACACACAAGCCTATTCCAGGTGCATCAAGGAATTACAAGTTTGAATGTAACAAAGTGCATACTTACCATCTTCACTTTTATATAAATTAGGGAATTTCAGGTAAGATGCTGACATTAAGCGTGGGGTCCTCAGAATGAAACATAGCCTGGCTATAAAGAGAGAAGGTTATTTGGAACATAAGACAGACAAACCACTATCTAATTCCACAGTAAGGCAGTGTTGGTAAACAGGAAATTATCTAAAATACCAAATCCCTACTGACTCAGGCAGAGGGCACAAAGGGTCTAAAAAGAAAGATGGAGGAAGAGAGATCTGGAGGTTTTACGTAGAAAACTACTTGAGGTAGTGGGATGCAGAAAACATTCTAAGGGAACCTTGTCGCTGAACCTGTGGATGTGAAGGTGGTCATTTTGGTGTAGACCTGGTCCAAGCCCAGGCCAATCAAAATTTTCCTGGCCAGTTGCCTAGAGACTGTGCCAGGTTCATGGAGAGCACAAGGCTCTCATAACCTTAAAGTCTTGAGTCAAAGGAAGCAGCTGAACCTCTAGAAAGAGTCTAGACAAATGGAAATATAAATACAAATGCAGATTTTCTCCAAGTAAAGAGGAAAGGATGCCTCACCTCCACCATTGACTTGAGAGTAAAAATTGTTAAAGAAAAACAGAGTTGTAGCTGTGGGGTGATATGTCTGACATAAAAATATGAAGGCACAGTGACTGCTTGTTTGATTCACAATTTTTCTGTGACCCAGATCATTCCACCACCATAAATCTGAGGTGTAGGGTGCAGCAACTCACAACCTGTGCTTCAGGCATGACTTACCTTATTTAGTAATTAGTGCCATTAGTTCCTTTTTTCTGAGAAATCAAAACAGATTCAGAGGTTTTCTCACTTCAGTGCTGTAGGTGTTGCTGGAGGTGTATAAAGTGTTTGTGCACGGTGTGGCCGAAAAAAAAAAAAGTAACCCCTCTAAATGTGACCCCTTCCTCTTCCACCACCCCACCTCCTAGTTTTTGTTCAAGTTTTTTCCTGGGCTGCCTGTACTGAGCCACTCTTAAAACTAAACCCAAGAGAGGGAAAATACTTGGCAAATTATGGCCACTCGTTCCTCTTTTTTCTCGCTGTCCTTGCAAAAGTGCCATCCTCCCATTAAAGAATGGATGTGATGGAGGCCAAAGGTCAGCATTATTGTCCTTAAGAAGGCCTTTCAAACCAAGTTGCTTTCACATGGATTTCTCAAGAACAAGGGCTGGCTTTGTTATAAGGATTGTGCTTTTTTTTTTCGTTGTTTTTCGAAAAAAGGAGGTCCCTGAACTGGGAAGCTTCTCAGCATTTAGCTCCATTCAATCCAGCAGTTATTGGACTTTTTCTGTTATATGTCAAATACCATGATAGCTATTTAGAGATTAAAAACATAAAAGAGCATAGCTACTCCCTTTGAACTACTAAATATCTTCTAGTAGGGGAAAGAGTGATACAAATAATTGTAATATAAGCATAATCCTTATAATCCTTATAATATAATCCTTATAATATAATACAGTATAGTATACAAGCTTATAATAATATAAGCATATTGGATTAAATAAATTCTGTAGTATAGAAAAGACATGGGGGCACTGAAGAAAATAGGCTTTTTTAATTGAGAAAATCTGGCAAGGATTTTAAGAAAGATGAAAGAAAGGGAAGACTGCAGTAAGTAGAGAAAGGATGTGAGGTAAAGAAAACTCCAAGGGAGGTGAAAATTGTAAATAGAAACACAGAAGATTGTAAGTGCATATTTGAGGAGCAGAGAATAGTCCAACGGCTGATTTATGGAAGAAAATAAAGGGAAATGACTGTGGGCCACCTGGTGCCTAAGGAAACCTTGTTTTCTACACTCTGCATACCCTCCCGTTTATCCCTGTTCTGTGGCCTTGTTCTCAAGTGTTTGGAAAGGAGTTTCTTTGAGGACCACTGTTCCAGTCTGTGTTTTAGTCTAGCTTCTAGGAGTTGGTAGCTCTCTAGTGAAACGGCCCTTGCTAAGGGATTTTCCTAGAGTCTTTTATTATCTGAGGCTCAGTGTATTATGTCAGGATCATGGTGGATAGTGAAGAACAAAACAATTTTCTCTTTCCAAGAGCAAGACAATTTTCTTGATGATCCTATTTTTCAGCAGTGTTTACTTAGAAAGAAGTACTGTGGTAGATCTTCCATCTAAACTTAAGTTTTCACCTATGCACAAACTTTTATATTGAGCAGTTATCCATCCAACAAATATTTAACTCCTTCTCTGTACCAGAGTGTGTTTTAGCAACAATAGTATGGACAAGAATAAGAGAGACAAATCTGCCCCCTGGGAACTTACATTGTATATATCTTCAAAAATATTGACAGATTATTGGATTTCAGCATGAGTTCACTGAAATGTTACTTTTTTGTAACCTCTGTCTATAAACTCTCTGAAGCTTAGCATCCTGAATTATAAAGTGTATTTAAGAAAACCTGCTTAAAACGTGAGGTTTTACTGAGTTTTATATTCACTGTAAAAACAAAATATTTTTCATACTATAGAGAGTAAGATAAAATTAATATAAGAGTAAATTGTAATTAATAGCAAGATTTTTTTCATTTTTTTTATTTTTAAGCTTTATTTTATAACCCTTATCAAACAAACACACATCAGAAAGCATATCAACAGTGCATCTCATGGTAAGTCAGTTTACAACAAAATTGAACAAGGCAATTGTGTTTACAGATAAAGTTTTCAGCAAAAAACTGTATGCAATACAGTTAATTGAAATGCAGTGTCCATATATTTTAGGTATATAGGAAAGTGGAAAATAAAATTATTTGCTACTCAGCAAGAAAAAAACAGGTATAAAAGACTTGAATAGAAATCAGAAATATAGGGATTTGCAAAAAGACCTTCTTAATACTGATACACATCTACATTTATAGTCCCACTTAATTATTAAAACAAATCACAAAAAATAAGACATCACCAAGAACAGAGAATCATAGTGCCAACAGCATTTCTTATCCTGACCAGTCATGGAGATGTCATGTAAAATGTATTTTAAATTCAGAAAGGTAATTATTTTAAGTAAAGGGAAAAAAATGAAGAACTGTGAGGTAGAACCTCATGCAGGTATCTTATATAGCACAGAGTGGGTTCTGAATTATTAATGTGATTAGAATCCAAGTGGTATTTCACGTGGTTCAGTTCTCGGCCTTAAGGTAATGGCAGAGGGGATAAAGATTTTTAAGAAAAAAATAAGGAGGATAAATTTAGTATACTTGGAACCTAATTAAATATGATGACTTCAGGGAGAAAAAAAAATTTCGGGATGGTTGTGAGCCACTGTGCTGATGGTAGCGTCACTGACATGTGTAGAGAATACAGGAAGAAAAGCAGGTAGGGTTCCACAGAATAATTTCAACTCAAGCTTCTTTGAGGGTTAGATGCTCTTTTAATATTTATTGTTACGTAACACAAGATCCTAAATCTCAGCAGCTTAAAACAACAAGTTTTTGTTAAATTGCACATTTTGTATCAGTATCAAGGATCTGGAAATGGCTTCAGAGGGTTGTCTGGCTCAGTCTCTTATGAGGTTGCAGTGAAATTTTGGGCAGGTCTGTACTCATATGAGGGAGGATCCGTTCAAAGCTAATTCAAGTGGCTGTTGCCTGAAGGCTTCAGTTCCTCATGAAGGCCTCTTGATAGGGCTGGTCATGACATGGTTTCCTCTAGATCAAATCATCAGAGAAAGAAAGGAGAGAGAACTCAAGAAAGAGCCCACAGTCTTTTCTATAACCTCCTTTCAGAAATGACATGGCACCACTTGTGCCATATGCTATTTATTGATCACAAAGATCAATTCCAGTATGAAGTTCAAAGATACTGCACAAGAGCGAATATTTCAAAAGGTAAGGATCATCTTAGAGGCTATCTACCAGAATCTGTGAACAGGTGAGGTACTGAAAAGAGGGGGGCAGGGTTAGAGATGGAGATTTGGATATTTTTAGCATATGGATAGCAGTTGAAGCTCTGGGAGTAAATGAGAGGTTCAAGTCAGAGATACTGCAGACCAGTTATCCTCAAAGAAGTACATGTAGGCCCCACTCTCCATCATGAGTGGGCCAGAAGGGTAGGAGTGGGATGGCAACACATAATTTTCCAAAATCTTTATTGTCGTTTCAAAAAGGCACTTCCAGAGACTCTGTGTAAACTTATCCCACCTACATATGCTGTTTCCTTTTGAGAATCTCTGCTAAATTCACTGATTTGTTTATTCAAAAAACATTTATTAAGAACCTAATGATATCATGCATTTGCAAAAGTTAGTGTATAAGAGAGACTTAATCTTTGCCATTATGGAAGAGAAGAATCATAAATAAAATGTCTCAGATGAAGAGTATTTGGATGAAAGTAGAGATAATAACCCTTGAAAGAGAATGAAAAGTTTTCAGAAAATGAGAAAAGTAGATTCTATAAATCAAATGAGTAGAGAATTTTATGATGAAAGAAATAGGTAATAAAATTTACGGTAAAACAAATAATAACAAATAAGAAATAAGTAGAAAATAATAAAGATTTAACAAAAATAGTTAACAAATTAATGTGAGAAATAACTTAAATGTCTATTTATAATGGAGATTATAAAGGACAACTATTTTTAACATTCTTGATGGTTTGTCATTGCATACTTGTAACTGTTTATCATTGGTTCATTTTCCAGGATAAATATCATCTTCAATAAAGCCAAGCCTAGGTAGAATTTTAAAACAAGGAGTCAATTTTAAGCATCCACCTTTTCCTGTTAGAAGTGAGCTTCCTTATTTTTTAAATCTTATCCACTCCTTTAGAAAAAAAAAAAAATTATTAAATTTGACCCCTAGGAAAATAACCTGAATACAATGCCTCTATTGGAAGAATATTCTTCCAAGAAATAAGATTCTCTTAATTTAAACAGATGCATTCAGTAGTGCTTTATTATTTAGTTTCTTCCACATTTCACACCGATCTATCAGCAAATCTTGTCAGCTTTACTTTTATACTCAGATTTTTACTTCTCAGAATCACCACCAAACACATGCTCTTTCAAGCCTCCCTCAGCTCTCACCTGAATTATTACAAAAGTTTCTAACTTTTCAACCTGGCTCCCTTCAGCTTCCAGGCTAATGGTGGTTATTCTTAGAAGCACACCTAGAGTGAGCCTAAGTGTAATTTAAGTTCATGGTTATTCTTTTTCTTAAGTTCAGCCCCTTTTATTAGGGCTAGATTCAGTTTAAAATTTTTCTCCTACACTCAGGTTTTGATTATCTTATAGTAACAGCATGTTTTAGCTCCAGAGAAGAAAATTATTCTCTCTGTGTACATAAGTGGCATGTTGACTTATCCTTCATAGAAGTGAACTGTATTTTACTTCCCGCAGATATAGAGACTAACACCTTCTGATCTATACAAACAAGCTATAGCAAATACATAAAACACAGACATTGACCTCAATTCATCATAAATATATTTTAATGTAAAAAATATAGAATGGTGCTGATTTTACTTCTTAATTCTTTTTACCAGTCATAGTTCCTTCCTGTCATTAGCCGTATTTATTCGCATTGATGACAGTTTGGTTTAATTCAAGTAGCCTATAATACTTTAAATAAGAACCTATTTTAAAATCTCTTACTAATATTTTTGCAGGCTGAAATGTTATAAATGTCTTAGAGGCAATAGAAATTATTGTGGCTAATACACAAAATAAAACATTTAGTCTACATCTCTCTCAATTAAAAAAAATAATAATTCAATTGCTTTTCACACCAAGAATAACAGTAGTATTTTCCAGCGTCTTTATGTCAATATCCACAACTTATCTTCTCAGATTTTTTTAAGTAGATTTTGTGAAGTTATCCTAGTACTCAAGTCTTGGAAGTGGTAACTGAAATTTCACCCTAATGGACACATTAACACTGTTATGTGAAAATGTTATCACACATTTTCCAGTATGACATTCATTAGCGTAAAGTAAATTTCCTTCAGGTTTGACCAGAGGAAATTTACTTCACACTAATGAATCCTGGTTCAGAGGCAAGCCCATGCAGGCATCCAGGGTCCCAGAAGGCAGTCTAAGGCCACGCCTAACTGCTCTCTCAGCCCATGGGCCATACCCCCTACTCTGTCCCCCTCCCACTTCAGCTTTCTTTTCTATTATACCGACTTTACCACTTCTCCACTGTGAAATCTATGCCAATGTATCTGTACAGAGATTCCTCAAGATGTCTATGGAAGTTGGGCCACACTATTTTTTGTTCACCTACATATGAGCTTCATTATCTACTCTTAGTCACCCTGTGTTCCAGTCATACTGGACCTCTTCACTGTTTCTCAGATACGCAGTGTGTGTTTCCAAGTCCTTGTTGATACATTTCTATTTGCCTGAAATACCTTCCCATCTCTCAAAAGCTCTTCAATCTTTTTTTGTTTTTGCAGTTTTAAAATCAATGTTTATTAATGTAAAATTCAGACTAAGCTACCTTAAATCTTTTTTGGGGGGGAGAACAAGGGGAAGGAATCAATAAATAAAATACAGAACAGTTGAAACAAGAAAAATAAATCATCTCTTTCCATCATCTAAACATATACTGAAATGTTAACAGAGGCAGTTGATTTTATCTTTTTATTTTTCCCCTTCCGAGTAGGGTTGTTTTTTACACAGTTATTAACATTTATTTATTTATTTATGGCTGTGTTGGGTCTTCATTTCTGTGCGAGGGCTTTCTCTAGTTGTGGCAAGTGGGGGCCACTCTTCATCGCGGTGCGCGGGCCTCTCATTATCGCGGCCTCTCCCGTTGCGGAGCACAGGCTCCAGACGCGCAGGCTCAGTAGTTGTGGCTCACGGGCCTAGTTGCTCCGCGGCATGTGGGATCTTCCCAGACCAGGGCTCGAACCCGTGTCCCCTGCATTGGCAGGCAGATTCTCAACCACTGCGCCACCAGGGAAGCCCAACACAGTTATTATGATATAGTGTATATTTTATATTTGTTTTCTTGTAACATTAGATTGGGTATTTTTCTGCGTTTTCACAGGACTTTGTAAACCTTGTTTTATGATTTTATTTCCTCCAATGAGTGGCTAAACCAAGTTTACAGCCATCTCCAAGCACTAAGTGTTCTCCCATTTCCCTGTAAGTTATCATCTTCCCATGGAGAGGCTGCCTCATGCTCCCTTGACATCCTTTAAAGGGGAAGAAACTGCACCAGATTCTCTGTGCCCTACAGTTATTGGCTCTGGTCCTTACTGTGAGGCAGGGCAACAGGCAAGAGTTTGGAAGCAGCCTTCCTCCAATATTAGGCAAACTGAGTGATTTTTTTAATTTTTCCCTTTTTTGAGATAATTTAAAATTTACAAATAAATTACAAATGGAGCACAAAGAGTTTCTATACACACTTCCTCTAATTTCCTTTATTTAATAACGTACATTGCCATTAAATATTTATTTACCTTATTAACATTTGTAAAATAAGTTAAATAGCGTAACCATTTTGTCCACTAGTGTTTTTTTTTTTTTTTTTTCTGTTGCAAAGTCTAATTCAGGATTCCACGTGGATTTAATTTTCCTATCTCTGTAGTCTCCCCTGATCTGTGAGTCCCTCAATCTTTCTTGTCTTTCAAGATATTTTTTCGTGCTTTTTCTTTCATATTTTTCATGTCATTTTTGAGGCATCAGTTAATATGTAGACTGTCCTTCAACTTGAGGTTGTCTGATGTTCTCTCATTATTAGATTGAGGCTGTGCTTCATGGAAAGAATACAACAAATTGATATATCTTCAGTGAGTCATTTCAGGGGGACATGATGTTGGTATGTTTTACTGGTGATGTTAGCCTCAAGCACTTGACTGATGTGATGTCCCACAGGCTTCTCCATTGTAAATTTACTTTTTTACTTTTGAAATTACTAAATATCTGAGGTAACATACTTTGAGATTATGCAAATATTGTTTCTGCTTAAATTTTCACCTGCTTATTTCTGCATTCATCCATGAATCTTGCCCAGAAAATTATTACTGTGATATACTAAATGGTGATTTTTCTACTTTTTCTCATTATTTATACATTTATTATTTGAATTATTTTACAGGAAAGACATCTCCTCATCCCCTTTTATTTATTTATTTATTTGTATAAATATGAACTTGCAGGTATTTGTTTGTATTATTATTATTTTCTGAGTACTTCCTTACACTCTGGCATTGCAAGATGTCACAGACTTGTCTTTCTTTCCCTTGCCCAAGCCCCAGAATTAGCTAGTTCACTGAAGATCTGTATTGGGATAACAAGTGTGTTCTCTCCTTGTATTAGTGAATGGTATTAGAAACTGAGATGTGCTGGGTGTGCTGATCACTATCAAATATCACTGCTTCTGGTACTTCTCAGTGGATAGCACTAAGAAAAAAAAAAAGATATGTATGCATATACACGAACACACACACTAATAATGCATATACACATCTATATGTAGTTATTTATCTTTGTGTGTATGTGTGTGCTTTAATGAATCTATTTTGACATCTTTGACTCCAGTTTGGCACCACAGGCTGTATTCTAACCTCTACCCTTTCCTTAATTATAACATTTCTCCAGCATTGAGAGACCTGCCTCTCATTATTTACAATATATTTATTTATTTATTCAAGCTTAGTATGTATATAAAGTAGTTTCAGGACTCCTAACCTAGACCCTTGTGAGAAATCAATGGACCACCTAGGTACAGTGTTTGTGTTCAGTTCCTTTCGTTTTTTGCCTTACACTAGGCTTCCTTTATCATATTTGCAACTTAAATGGCACATCCTCTGTGAGACTTTCTCCCAGGCCCATTACTATTAAAAAGCACCACCAATGACTCTTCTCTTTGTGCTTCCATGGAGATTGGCCACAATTCAATGAGGTCCTGCCTATCCTAGGAATGTAGACCTAAAGAAGACTGGTCTCAAGGAGTGTATTACCTCAAAGCTGGTTGTTGCCTGTCTTTTGCTTATAATACTGGATCATGTAATCACAGCATGTTGCCTGGTATTAGAATGGGTTTAGCAAATATTATTTCAATGAATGAATAAATGAATGAATATTCTATGGAAGCAGAAACGAAAGAGGTCTGGAAAGATATGGGGACTGAAGATGCAGAATTGTTTGCTGGTTAGGAGGCCTGGCTTTGGAGTTGCACATATCCAGGTTTGAATTTCAACTCTGCCATGTGTTGCTGGCTATATGAATTTAGGCTGCATAAAAGTATTAGGAAGAATTACAGGCAGAGGCTGATACTAACAAGACTACACAGATGCAATCAAATTGCAAAATGTTTTTTGGAAAATATGGGTGCTAGCAAAAAAATCTCGTTGATATATGGCAGATTAAGATATTTGCATCATTTAAAGATAGAAACACAATATTTAAAAAAACTTAGTTATCTACATATGGACATTTAGTTTTATTTCATTTGACATTATTACATTTAAGTATTAGTTTTGAGATTTTTTTATTTTCCTTAAAGGAATAAAGTTGACTTCTTTAAATCCCCTCTACCACTCCAGCCAACCCACCAACCTCAAAGTTGTTTTAGTTTCTTACTGGCTGTGTCTGATGTGAAAATTACACTTGTGAAGTAGCAAAGAGCAGGGTCCCTTCAAAAGCACAAATCATTGTGCACCCTTTCATTTGTATTCCTTTCCCTCTCCCTTCCTTTTGGGCATAAACTTGCAATCCCTTTTCTGTATAGGTAAGAGAGTTACTGGTTCAGCTGCACATATTTTCAACTTTTAATTATTCATTTGAGTAGACATTAATAAAATGTTTCTTAATGTGTTCTTTTGAACATTAAGATGACTGACATTACCAGATCAAATGATATTTATTTTCCCCCAAAACAAGTATGACATTTGCTGAGGATGCACTTTGCTGAAATAATCATCCAAAAACTGTAGGTCATTTTCTCAATATAGATTCATTTACACAGATCACTGTTTTCCCCAACACTCCTCATCATTGTGTCATAAACCTTGACTTGCTAGACACAATCAGAAAGGCAAGAGGAGATAGATTCTTCACTAGTGTCTATGCCAAAGCAAAAAATGTGGTAAGGAAATAACTGAAGCATATGAGTCTTGTACTGCCCTACAAAATCAATCAACTCTCTCACAATGACACAAGGGCCAGCCCTGAATCTATTTTACTTAAAGAATACTTTAAGGATTTATAATGAGGTCCTAATTTATAACCTCTGACTTTCATCATTACATAGTATCCTGCATAATTTAAGGAGAATCATTTACAGAAAGACTATATACAAAGGTGTGGACAAGTATAAGAGGACCACTTGGTATAGAACAGAGACTTATGGCTAATAGCACCAAAGCTTTTATAAAGCTAAGGCCCAAAAGGATCAGGACAGTGGGTCTCAAAGTATGAACCATGGACCAGTAGCATTAACATCACCTGGGAACCTGTTAGGCATGCAAATTCTCAGGCTGCACCCCTGAATCTGAAACTCTGAGGCTGGGCCCCAGCAATCTATGTTTCAATAGGTGATTCTGATACACGCTAATATTTGAGAAACAGTGGACTAGAGGAAACAGAGGTACCTGGTGCTCAGAAAAGGAGAGAATCAGGTTGAACAGCTTGACTTGAGAGGATCACTAATTTTCAGCTGCAGAAGATAGCCCAAATTAGTCTGAACTTAAGTACAGATTTGCCTGGGCCAGGTGAGATTTAAACCTCTTGTACAAGTATAACCATTAGTAGCACCTCCTTCACTCTCAGGTATGTCCCCATTTGCAAGAAAAATCGTGTGGTCATCACAAGCTAAGTTGTGTTATAGCAAGAAAGTTAGGGGAATAAAGCCTTTCTGTCCTCCCACTCTTTCATTTTTTGGCAGGATACTCAGTGCCCAAAACCTTTTGAAATCCCAGTGGCATATAAACTCTGTGGCTATAATTCACACAGGTCAATTTGAATAGACATAAAGCAAGGTAGAGAAGGGTGAAAAATGGAGTAACAAGTGGATGCTGTTGGTCATACCTGGTGTTTGTTTTCTTTATTGAATTTAGAGAAAATAATGTGTTCATTTATTTCTTAACTTTTTAATTTGTTCTACTATTGAGACCTCAATACATGCCCCTCCTTTTCACAAGCTAGCTAATTATTCATGTCTGAAGTTTCCACTGAGTTCATTTTGTCCTTCCCCTTATGAAATTGAGAAAATGAGTCAGGATCAAGATAATAAAATGTTCCCCCTACCCAAATGTAGTTCTTTTGCATTAAATGTGGCCCACTTTAACTCTGGTCTTAAAACCTACCTAGGAAATTTCATATTGTTTCATGAAAGGAGGCATGAGATTATAACCTCTGTATTACAGATGCCCAAATTTGTTCATGGACTTGAGTTAGAAACTGAAATATTTTGATTTGATTAAGTTCTTTAGATAATTTAGATACATTTATTCTTTCAAATATAGGCTTGATATCAGCTACAACTCCCTTCTCCCTCAGAAATATGGGTGAACTTGGCCAAAACTCCATTTTCTAACCTTATGTCAATCCAGATTATTGCCCACACTTTCTCTACATCCCCATGATTTGCTCTCTCCTCCTCTTTAACTTATGCATCTTGCTTTTGTGCTGTCTCACTCAGTTTAGCTGATAATAACCTTAGGAACAGAACTCTGCCTTTTTTTCTTTTTACTGCTATTATTGTTTTTTAAACTTTTACTCATTATTGAGAGACTAGTACATCACACACCCCTTTCGCCATAACATATGTAGCCCTTTCACAGTACATTCTGTTTTATTTTATGGGACGCAGTACTATTTGAAACGACATTGTTCATTTACTCAATTATTTTTCAATATTTTTTACCAAATGCAAGTTCATGTGCCCAACCCACAGTGAGGCCAAACAATACCAAAATGTAGGAGTTTAGAGCAGAGAAAGGTTTATTGCAGGGCCATGCAAGGAAAACGGGTAGCTCATGTCCCCAAAAAATGCTGAAGGGTTTCAACAAGACATTTTTAAAGGTAAAGTGAGGAAGGGGCATGATTGGTTGTTACAAACTTCTTGGTGTAGGAATCCTTTGTTCTTGCAGCTGTTCATGTAGGTCAGGTCACGATGTTCTTGTAAACTTCTAACAAGACAAATGGTATTCACTGTTCTGCAACTTTTTATCTGTATATGAATGGGAAAGTGTTATACCCTTAAAGGTCAGAGTGTTGGGAATGCGCTATCCTGTGTATTTCAAGCTATAAGCATCATTCTTAACTTGAAGCAAAAGCAATAGAATGCAAAGTTAAAGTGAAAGAAACAGATCTAATATGGAGTCAGATTTGTTATTCCCTATTACATATTTATATCATTGTATCATAAGCTATGAGAGCAGTCTTATTCTGTTGTGTTTATTGCTGTAGACCCTGTACCAGGCACATGGTAAATGTGCAAAAAATATTAGCTGGTTGAGTAGCCAACTGAATAAGTGGATGGATGAATTAATAATTGAATAACAGTACATGCTTTTCACCTCTGCTCTTTTCCCCACTGATTTTCCTATCACTTTTTAAAACTCCTACTCTTCTCCCTACAGCTTATCTTTGCCCTCCTCCTCTCTCCTCTCACCTCTTTCTCTTCCTCATTCTTTTCCTTCTCTAAAGAAATAGCTTCTATATTCATATACCTTTAGAAAACTCGCCTCCACAGAAACGCACTTACACAATTTTTCTAATTTGTTTTCTTAAAAAAAGTCAGATGTTCCTCTAAATAGAATTATCATAAATACAATTTTCCCTATCAATTATGCAACAAATATTGAGATTCATGTCAGTGCTGTACTAAATAAGGGGCTACCAGTAGGAGCATAGCAGATTTAATTATTACTCATGTGGGGCCTTAACATGGTGGGAAAGAGATATTAATTTAGTGATCAATTATTCTTTTGGATCATTATTACAAACAAAGATTAGTGCTATGAAGAAAAGTGATAAGGAACCATGAAAGCGTATTACAGTGGAACCAGATATAGTCTGGAAATTCAAAGAAGGCTTCCTTCACAGTAAACTTGAATTTAGAAATGAAGCAATAGGAGAAGTTTATTAAACAAAGGTGGTGAAAGCATGCTTAAAGTAGAGAGAAGAGCATGTGCAAAGGCCCTGTTGTAGGATGAAAAATGGCAATTGTAAAAATTGAAAGCCTGGTGATGGCTGGAGTACTATGAGCAAGAGAGATGGACAAAAGCAAGATCATGCAAAATATTGAGATCAAATTACATATTTTAACCTTATCATTAGAGCAATAGAATACTATACAGGGGTCTAAACATGGACTTTTAAACCAAAATATTCCTTCAGCTGCAACCCAGTGTGGGGAACAGACTGGAAGGAATTATAAATAGGTGAGTAGAGATCAGTTAAGAAATGTTTACAGTTGTCCAGGTGAAGGATGATGGCAGCTGATGATTAGAGGTAAAGAGAAGGGAATATATTTCAGCAATAATTATCAAGGAAAATAAGCATGACTAAATGAGAATTTTATGTCTAAATGGCTGCTTCTTCTGAACTGTGGAATCCAGAGAACATAGAGAGTTGTTTAGAGCAGGTACCCTGAAAGGAGAGTAACCTTCAGCTGAGGGACATGCCACTTCAAGGGTGGCGCCACAGCCCTAGATGTCCATGAATGGTTCTAGTTCTTGCCTTTTCCCCCCAGCATAATGTAATGCAATATTTAAAATATGAAAAAGGGTGTAAAGATAATACAGTGATTGCCCAAACCTATCACTCAAAATAAGAGAAAGAATATTACAAAGAGTAAAACCATACTAGAGCATTCTACTATAGGAATAAGCAACAATTGTTTTCAATGTTTCTGATGAGAAACCTTTAGGTTTTCTTTTGTTTTTCTTTTAAAAACAATATGTGTATGAAGTTTTGTATCTCTTGAAGTGCATGTAAGAGGGTTTTGTTAAATTTTACAACTTGGAACAGAATTACTGGCCATAGAGTACATCCTCAATGTTGGTAGATATTGCCAGTTTGTTGCCTGGAAAAGGTTATACCAATTTACACTTCAGCAGTGTGTGAGGGTTCATGGTGCTTTAAATCTTCCCCTACACTTGCAACTGACACATTTTTTAAAAAAAACTGTAAATCTAATGAGAAGGAAATTATATTCTACATAATACTAATTTTATTTTCCTGACTAATTTGATTATTTTGCATTTCCATGATTATTACTGAAGTTCTGAATCTTGACAAATGTTTATTGGTCAATTATGTTTCTTCTTCTATTTATTGCTTATTTTCTATTGGGTTTTGTGTGTGTTTCTTTTGATTTGTAGGCTCAATATATTCTGGATTGGTATCTTTCTCATATCTGTGTTAAATATTTTCTCCCCATTATGAGTTGTCTTTTCACTTTTTGTTATCATTTCATTGATGATTTTTTCATTGTTAAAGTTAAATGCAATTAGTTTTACTTTATACTGTTTTTGACTTTCCGAGAAACCCTTCCTTATCTCAAATATATGAACTTATACTTTTATATTTAAAGTTTGTTTTTCTATGTATTATTTAATTCACGTGGATTTTTTCACTGTATGGTGAATGCAATTTAATTTACTTTTTTTTATATGGAAAACAATTGTGCTAGCACTGTTAGTTGAACATCTTTCTCTAATCTTATTGCCACCTCATTTACATATTGATTTCAGGAATGCAAAATAACATGTCTGGACTTGATTTTGTTATACTGACCTGGGTCTATCATTTTCCTTTACTTTGTTATTTTAATTTCTATCATTTATTAATATAAATTTTGATCTCTAGTAAAGTGGGACACACCTTGTTTTTATTCAAAATCATATATTATTAAACTATTACTTTTCCATTTATCATTTAGAACTAGTTTTTCAGTTTCCTTTGGTTGCAATAACATTGAATTTATAGAGAATTTAGGAAGAACTGACATTTATCACATATGATCATCCTGTTCTTGATTGTGATGTATCTTGTCTTTTGTCTCCACTCCTTCTCAATACTGTTAGTTTCCTCCATAAGAGAAAATTATTCACATTTTTATGACAGTTTCATGATTATTTTAAGTTTGAGGTAAATTACGTATGTTTGTTGAGGTATAATTGGCATACAATATTATATTAGTTTTAGGTGTGTAGCATAGTTATTCAACATTTGTACATGTTGGGAAATGATCACTTTGTTGTGTTTCTATACACTAATAAAGAACTAATCAGAAACAGAAATTAAGAAAACAATCCCATTTACAATAATCACATCAAAAATAATAAAATAATTAGCAATAAATTTAACCAAGGATGTGAAAGAACTGTACACTGAAAATTATCACATTGATGAAAGAAATTGAATAAGACATAAATAAATGGAAAAATACACCATGCTCGTGGATTGGAATAATTAATACTGTTAAAATGTGTATACTACCAAAAGCAATCTACAGATTCAATGCAATCCCTATCAAAATTTCAATGGCATTTTTCATAGAACTAGAATAATTAATTCTAAAATTTGTCTAAAACCAAAACAAGCCCAAGAAGCTAAGTTACACATCTTATTTTACATTTTTAATAGCCAAAGCAATCTTTTTTTTTAATTGAAGTGTAGTCGATTTACAATGTTGTATTAGTTTCAGGTGTACAGTAAAGTGATTCCCATATATATATATATACATATATATATATATATATATATATATATATATATGTATATATATATTTTTTCATATTCTTTTCCCTTATAAGTTGTTACAAAATATTGAGTATAGTTCTCTGAGCTACACAGTAGGTCCTTGTTGGTTATCTATTTTATATATAGTTGTGTGTATATGTTAATCCCAAACTCCTAATTTATCCTTCCCCCCCTTTCCCCTTTGGTAACCATAGTTTGTTTTCTATGTCTGTGGGTCTATTTCTGTTTTGTATATAAGTTCATTTGTATCATTTTATTTTTTGAGATTCCACATATAAGTGATATCATATGATATTTGTCTTTCTTACTTAGTATGGTAACCTCTAAATCCATCCAGGTTGCTGCAAATGGCATTATTTCATTATTTTTTATGGCTGAGTAATATTCCACTGGGGGTGTGTGTGTGTGTGTGCGTGTGTGTGTGTGTGTGTGTGTGTATACACACACACATATATTTATTTATTCTATTTTCTGATTATATTGTCTAAAAAATTACTAAATTTTCTTAAGAATGTATATTTCTAGGGAAGATAATCATTGTACCTATAGATAACAGCATTGGACTCTCTACCTGTCCTGCCTTCAGACTCAAGCTGAAGCACTGGTCTTCCTGTGTCTTAAGTCTGTCTGTCTTCGATGGGAACCACACCATAGGTTTTACTGCTTCTCAGGCCTTTCTCTGATTTTGCTATAGGGTTGTACTAGACTCAGAAAACCAGTTGGGAAGAATTTTCACTCAACTGAATAGTTTTCATAATATAGGAATTATCTCTTCCTAGAAATTTGTGGCACATTATTGGTAGAACAATCTGGGCACTCTTTTTTTGCTTTTTGTTTTCGCTAAACAGATTCACCTTCTTTACATGCCTTTATGGTGAAAATGGACATTCTGAAAAACCCTCACACCTTAGTTACCAAGCACTTTCAGTTTTTTGTTTGCTTGTTTGTTTTTTGTTTTAATGTTCATCTCATCTATGTATTCAAAAGAGTTTTTCTTTAAGTTATATATTCTTCATACTCTTTCTTTTCTAACTCTTATCTTTTCTAACTATGTATGATCTTTGTAATACTGATCATTAGGGATTTCTCTTTTTTATCTGATCAAACTGTAAGAAGATTTTCTATTTACTCATTTTAAAATAAATACTTGTAACTGTATTTTCTCTTTATTTTATAAATGCTGTTTAAAATTAATATATACTACTATCCTTATTTTTTCTAGTATTTTTGCATTTTATTGTTTTTTTCTGTTTTAAATTTGATGATTATATCAATAAGCACTTAAGATAAAATTGTCTCATAGTACCAATTTAGCTGTATTCCATGTTTTGTTATATAATATTTTCATTTTTTTCTTTTTTTTTTTTATTTGACAAGATCTCTTCTCATCTTTCTTTTCTTTTCTTTTTTTTTTTTTTAAACATCTTTATTGGAGTATAATTGCTTTACAATGGTGTGTTAGTTTCTGCTTTATAACAAAGTGAATCAGTTATACATATACATATGTTCCCAAATCCCCTCCCTCTTGCATCTCCCTCCCTCCCACCCTCCCCATCCCACCCCTCCATGTGGTCACAAAGCACCGAGCTGATCTCCCTGTGCTATGTGGCTGCTTCCCACTAGCTATCTATTTTACATTTGGTAGTGTATACATGTCCATGACACTCCCTCACCCTGTCACATCTCACCCCTCCCCCTCCCCATATCCTCAAGTCCATTATCTAGTAGGTCTGTGTCTTCTTTATTCCCGTCTTACCACTAGGTTCTTCATGAGCTTTTTTTTTTTTTTTCCTTAGATTCCATATATATGTGTTAGCATACTGTATTTGTTTTTCTCTTTCTGACTTACTTCACTCTGTATGACAGACTCTAACTCCATCCACCTCATTACAAAAACCTCCATTTCATTTCTTTTTATGGCTGAGTAATATTCCATTGTATATATGTGCCACATCTTCTTTATCCATTCATCTGTCGGTGAACACTTGGGTTGCTTCCATGTCCTGGCTATTGTAAATAGAGCTGCAATGAATATTTTGGTACATGACTCTTTTTGAATTATGGTTTTCTCAGGGTATATGCCCAGTAGTGGGATTGCTGGGTCATATGGTAGTTCTATTTTTAGTTTTTTAAGGAACCTCCATACTGTCCTCCATAGTGGCTGTATCAATTTACATTCCTACCAACAGTGCAAGAGTGTTCCCTTTTCTCCACACCCTCTCCAGCATTTATTGTTTCTAGATTTTTTGATGATGGCCATTCTGAATGGTGTGAGGTGATACCTCATTGTAGTTTTGATTTGCATTTCTCTCATGATTAATGATGTTGAGCATTCTTTCATGTGTCTGTTGGCCATCTGTATATCTTCTTTGGAGAAATGTCTATTTAGGTCTTCTGCCCATTTTTGGATTGGGTTGTTTGTTTTTTTGTTATTGAGCTGCATGAGCTGCTTGTAAATCTTGGAGATTAATCCTTTGTCAGTTACTTCATTTGCAAATATTTTCTCCCATTCTGAGGGTTGTCTTTTGGTCTTGTTTATGGTTTCCTTTGCTGTGCAAAAGCTTTTAAGTTTCATTAGGTCCCATTTGGTTATTTGTGTTTTTATTTCCATTTCTCTAGGGTCTGGGTCAAAAAGGATCTTGCTGTGATTTATGTCATAGAGTGTTCTGCCTATGTTTTCCTCTAAGAGTTTGATAGTGTCTGGCCTTACACTTAGGTCTTTAATCCATTTTGAGTTTATTTTTGTGTATGGTGTCAGGGAGTGTTCTAATTTCATACTCTTACATGTACCTGTCCAATTTTCGCAGCACCACTTATTGAAGAGGCTGTCTTTTCTCCACTGTATATGCCTGCCTCCTTTATCAAAGATAAGGTGACCATATGTGCGTGGGTTTATCTCTGGGCTTTCTATCCTGTTCCATTGATCTATATTTCTGTTTTTGTGCCAGTACCAAACTGTCTTGATTACTATAGCTTTGTAATATAGTCTGAAGGCAGGGAGCCTGATTCCTCCAGCTCCATTTTTCATTCTCAAGATTGCTTTGGGTATTCGGGGTCTTTTTTTTTTTTTTTTAATTTTTTTTAATGATATTCTTGTCTGCTTACATTCTTTTTATGTATGTATGTATGTATGTATGTATGGCTGTGTTGGGTCTTCGTTTCTGTGCGAGAGATTTCTCTAGTTGTGGCAAGCAGGGGCCACTCTTCATCGCGGTGCGCGGGCCTCTCACTATCACGGTCTCTTGGTGACGAGCACAGGCTCGAGACGTGCAGGCTCAGCAATCGTGGCTCACGGGCCGAGTTGCTCCGCGGCATGTGGGATCCTCCCAGACCAGGGCTCGAACCCACGTCCCCTGCATTGGCAGGCAGACTCCCAACCACTGTGCCACCAGGGAAGACCTATTCGGGGTCTTTTGTGTCTCCATACAAATTGTGAAATTTTTGTTCTAGTTCTGTGAAAAATGCCAGTGGTAGTTTGATAGGGATTGCATTGAATCTGTAGATTGGTTTGGGTAGTAGAGTCATTTTCACAATGTTGATTCTTCCAATCCAAGAACATGGTATATCTCGCCATCTATTTGTATCATCTTTAATTTCTTTCATCAGTGTCCTATAATTTTCTGCACACAGGTCTTTTGTCTCCTTAGGTAGGTTTATTCCTAGATATTTTATTCTTTTTGTTGCAATGGTAAATGGGAGTGTTTTCTTAATTTCACTTTCAGATTTTTCATCATTAGTGTATAGGAATGCAAGAGATTTCTGTGCATTAATTTTGTATCCTGCTACTTTACCAAATTCATTGATTAGCTCTGGTAGTTTTCTGGTAGCATCTTTAGGATTCTCTATGTATAGTATCATGTCATCTGCAAACAGTGACAGCTTTACTTCTTCTTTTCCGATTTGGATTCCTTTTATTTCTTTTCCTTCTCTGATTGCTGTAGCTAACACTTCCAAAACTATGTTGAATAATAGTGGTGAGACCTTGTCTTGTTCCTGATCTTAGTGGAAATGGTTTCAGTTTTTCACCATTGAGGAGGATGTTGGCTGTGGGTTTGTCATATATGGCCTTTATTATGTTGAAGAAAGTTCCCTCTATGCCTACTTTCTGCAGGGCTTTTATCATAAATGGGTGTTGAATTTTGTCAAAAACTTTCTCTGCATCTATTGAGATGATCATATGGTTTTTCTCCTTCAATTTGTTAATATGATGTATCACGTTGATTGATTTGTGTATATTGGAGAATCCTTGCATTCCTGGAATAAACACCACTTGATCATGGTGTATAATCCTTTTAATGTGCTGTTGGATTCTGTTTGCTAGTATTTTGTTGAGGATTTTTGCATCTATGTTCATCAGTGATATTGGCCTGTAGTTTCTTTGTGACATCTTTGTCTGGTTTTGGTAGCAGGGTGATGGTGGCCTCGTAGAATGAGTTGGGGAGTGTTCCTCCCTCTGCAATATTTTGGAAGAGTTTGAGAAGGATAGGTGTTAGCTCTTCTCTAAATGTTTGATAGAATTCGCCTGTGAAGCCATCTGGTCCTGGGCTTTTGTTTGTTGGAAGATTTTTAATCACAGTTTCAATTTCAGTGCTTGTGATTGGTCTGTTCATATTTTCTATTTCTTCCTGGTTCAGCCTCAGCAGGTTGTGCATTACTAAGAATCTGTCCATTTCTTCCAGGTTGTCCATTTTATTGGCATAGAGTTGCTTGTAGTAATCTCTTATGATCGTTTGTATTTCTGCAGTGTCAGTGGTTACTTCTCCTTTTTCATTTCTAATTCTATTGATATGAGTCTTCTCCCTTTTTCTCTTGATGAGTCTGGCTAATGGTTTATCAATTTTGTTTATCTTCTCGAAGAACCAGCTTTTAGTTTCATTGATTTTTGCTATTGTTTCCTTCACTTCTTTTTCATTTATTTCTGATCTGATCTTTATGATTTCTTTCCTTCTGCTCGCTTTGGGGTTTTTTTGCTCTTCTTTCTCTAATTGCTTTAGGTGCAAGATTAGGTTGTTTATTCGAGATGTTTCCTGTTTCTTGAGGTAGGCTTGTATTGCTATAAACTTCCCTCTTAGAACTGCTTTTGCTGCATCCCATAGGTTTTGGGTCGTCGTGTCTCCATTGTCATTTGTTTCTAGGTATTTTTTGATTTCCCCTTTGATTTCTTCAGGGATCACTTCGTTATTAAGTAGTGTATTTTGTAGCCTCCATGTGTTTGTATTTTTTACAGATCTTTTCCTGTTATTGATACCTAGTCTCAAAGCATTGTGGTCAGAAAAGATATTTGATACGATTTCAATTTTCTTAAATTTACCAAGGCTTGATTTGTGAACCAAGATATGATCTATCCTGGAAAATGTTCCATGAGCACTTGAGAAAAATGTGTATTCTGTTGTTTTTGGGTGGAATGTCCTATAAATATCAATTAAGTCCATCTTGTTTAATGTATCATTTAAAGCTTGTGTTTCCTTATTTATTTTCATTTTGGATGATCTGTTTATAGGTGAAAGTGGGGTGTTAAAGTCCGCTACTATGATTGTGTTACTGTCGATTTCCCCTTTTATGGCTGTTAGTATTTGCCTTATGTTTTGAAGTGCTCCTATGTTGGGTGCATAAATATTTACAATTGTTATATCTTTTTCTTGAATCGATCCCTTGATCATTATAAAGTGTCCTTCTTTGTCTCTTGTAATAGTCTTTATTTTAAAGTCTATATTATCTGATATGAAATTTGCTACTCCAGCTTTCTTTTGATTTCCATTTTCATGGAATATCTTTTTACATCCGCTCACTTTCAATCTGTATGTGTCTCTAGGTCTGAAGTGGGTCTCTTGTAGACAGCATATATATGGGTCTTGTTTTTGTATCCATTCAGCCAGTCTGTGTCTTTTGGTGGGAGCATTTAATCCATTTATATTTAAGGTAATTATCGATATGTATGTTCCTATTCCCATTTTCTTAAATATTTTGGGTTTGTTATTGTAGGTGTTTTCTTTCTCTTGTGTTTCTTGCCTAGAAAAGTTCCTTTAGCATTTGTTGTAAAGCTGGTTTGGTGGTGCTGAACTCTCTCAGCTTTTGCTTGTCTGTAAAGCTTTTAATTTCTCCATCAAATCTGAATGAGATCCTTGCTGGGTAGAGTAACCTTGGTTGTAGGTTTTTCTCCTTCATCACTTTAAGTATATCCTGCCACTCCCTTCTGGCTTGCAGAGTTTCTGCTGAAAGATCAGATGTTAACCTTATGGGGATTCCCTTGTGTGTTATTTGTTGTTTTTCCCTTGCTGCTTTTAATATGTTTTATTTATATTTAATTTTGGATAGTTTGATTAATATGTGTCTTGGCATGTTTCTCCTTGGATTTATCCTATATGGGACTCTCTGTGCTTCCAGGACTTGATTAACTATTTCCTTTCCCATATTAGGGAAGTTTTCAACTATAATCTCTTCAAATATTTTCTCAGTCCCTTTCTTTTTCTCTTCTTCTTCTGGGATGCCTATAATTCGAATGTTGGTGCATTTAATATTGTCCCCGAGGTCTCTGAGACTGTCCTCAGTTCTTTTCATTCTTTTTTCTTTATTCTGCTCTGCAGTAGTTACTTCCACTATTTTATTTTCCAGGTCACTTATCCGTTCTTCTGCCTCAGTTATTCTGCTATTGATCCTGTCTAGAGTATTTTTAATTTCATTTATTGTGTTTTTCATCGTTGCTTGGTTCCTCTTTAGTTCTTCTACGTCCTTGTTAAATGTTTCTTGCATTTTGTCTATTCTATTTCCAAGATTTTGGATCATCTTTACTATCATTATTCTGAATTCTTTTTCAGATAGACTGCCTATTTCCTCTTCATTTGTTAGGTCTGGTGTGTTTTGACCCTGCTCCTTCACCTGCTGTGTGTTTTATTGTCTTCTCATTTTGCTTATCTTACTGTGTTTGGGGTCTCCTTTTCACAGGCTGCAGGTTCGTAGTTCCCATTGTTTTTGGTATCTGTCCCCAGTGGCTAAGGTTGGTTCAGTGGGTTGTGTAGGCTTCCTGGTGGAGGGGACTAGTGCCTGTGTTCTGGTGTATGAGGTTGTGTCTTGTCTTTCTGGTGGGCACATCCACGTCTGGTGGTGTGTTTTGGGGTGTCTGTGGCCTTATTATGATTATAGGCAGCCTCTCTGCTAATGGATGGGGCTGTATTCCTGTCTTGCTAGTTGTTTGGCATAGGGTGTCCAGCACTGTAGCTTGCTGGTCGTTGAGTGAAGCTGGGTCTTGATGTTGAGATGGAGATCTCTGATAGATTTTCGCCGTTTGGTATTACATGGAGCTGGAAGGTCTCTTGTGGACCAGGGTTCTGAAGTTGGCTCTCCCACCTCAGAGGCACAGCCCTGATGCCTGGCTGGAGCACCAAGAGCCTTTCATCCACACGGCTCAGAATAAAAGGGAGAAAAAAATAGAAAGAAAGAAAGAGGATAAAATAAAAGAAAAGAAAACTATTATAATAAAAAATAAGAAAAAAAAATTAAGAATAAATTTATTAAGAAAATTTTTTTTAATTTTTAAAAATAGATTAATTAATTTTTTATAATAAAAAATAAGAAAAAAAATTATTAAGCAAAAAAATTTTAATTTTTAAAAATAAAAAATATGAAAAAACTTATTAAAATTTTTTTTTTAATTTCTAAAAATAGGAAATAAGGAAAAAATTTTTAAGAACACATTTATTAGGAAAAAAAAAATTTAAGTAAAAAAAGAAAAAAAAACAACAAAACAAAACTAACAAAAAAAAAAACGGGGGGCTTCCCTCGTGGCGCAGTGGTTGAGAGTCTGCCTGCCAATGCAGGGGAAACGGGTTCAAGCCCTGGTCTGGGAGGATCCCACATGCCGCAGAGCGGCTGGGCCTGTGAGCCACAATTACTGAGCCTGCGCATCTGGAGCCTGTGCTCCGCAACAGGAGAGGCCGTGATAGTGAGAGGCCCGCGCACTGCGATAAAGAGTGACCCCCACTTGCCACAACTAGAGGAAGCCCTCGCACAGAAACGAAGACCCAACACAGCCAAAAATAAATAAATAAATAAATAAATAAATAATTTTTAAAAAATGCAGGTGTTGAAGGATAACGGATAGTTGAGAAAGTTTAAAAAAAAAAAACAAAAAAAACCCGACGGACCTAACCCTAGGACTAATGGTGAAAGCAAAGCTATACAGACAAAATCTCACCCAGAAGCATACACATACACACTCACAAAAAAAGAAAAAGGGGAAAAATTATTATATCCTGCTCCCAAAGTCCACCTCCTGAATTTGGGATGATTCGTTGTCTATTCAGGTATTCAACAGATGCAGGCACATCAAGTTGTTTGTGGAGCTTTAATCCGCTGCTTCTGAGGCTGCTGGGAGAGATTTCCCTTTCTCTTCTTTGTTCATACAGCTCCCAGGGTTCAGCTTTGGATTTGGACCCGCCTCTGCATGAAGGTCACCTGAGGGCGTCTGTTCCCCGCCCAGACAGAATGGGGTTAAAGCAGCAGCTGCTTTGGGGGCTCTGGCTCTCTCAGGGCGGGGGGATGGTGGGGTACGGATGTGGGGCAAGCCTGCAGCGGCAGAGGCCGGCATGATGTTTCACCAGCCTGAGGCGCGCTGTGCGTTCTCCCGGGGAAGTTGTCCCCGGATCACGGGAGCCTGGCAGTGGCAGGCTGCACCGGCTCCCAGGAGGGGCAGTGTGGAGAGTGACCTGTGCTCGCTCACAGGCTTCTTGGTGGCAGCAGCAGCAGCCCTAGCATCCGTCTCCTGCCCGTCTCTGGGGCCCATGCTGATAGCCGCGGCTTGCGCCTGTCTCTGGAGTTCATTTAGGCGGCGCTCTGAATCCCCTCTCCTTGCGCGCCGCAAAACAAAGAGGCAAGAAAAAGTCTCTTGCCTCTTCGGCAGCTGCAGACCTTTTCCCGGACTCCCTCCCCGCCAGCTGTGGTGCACTAGCCCCCTTTAGGCTGTGTTCATGCCGCCAACCTCAGTCCTCTCCCTGCGATCCGACCGAAGCTGACCCAACCGAAGCCAGAGCCTCAGCTCCCAGCCCCGCCCTCTCCGGCGGCCGAGCAGACAAGCCTCTTGGGCTGGTGAGTGCTGCTCGGTGCCGAGCCTCTGTGCGGGAATCTCTCCGTTTTTCCCTCTGCACCCCTGTTGCTGTGGGATCCACACTGATAGCCGCGGCTCGCGCCCATCTCTGGAGCTCATTTAGGCGGTGCTCTGAATCCCCTCTCCTTGCGCGCCGCGAAACAA
Organism: Balaenoptera borealis; assembly: GCF_965194805.1. Lineage (NCBI taxonomy): Eukaryota > Metazoa > Chordata > Mammalia > Artiodactyla > Balaenopteridae > Balaenoptera > Balaenoptera borealis. The sequence goes on from NC_138871.1 coordinate 18,380,091, forward strand.
AGAGGCAAGAAAAAGTCTCTTGCCTCTTCGGCAGCTGCAGACTTTTTCCCGGACTCCCTCCGGGCTAGCACCGAAGCCCGAGCTTCAGCTCCCAGCCCCCGCCCGCCCCGGCGGGTGAGCAGACAAGCCTCTTGGGCTGGTGAGTGCTGGTCGGTGCAGAGCCTCTGTGAGGGACTCTCTCCGCTCTGCCCTCCGCACCCCTGTTGCTGTGCTCTCTTCCATGGCTCCAAAGCTTCCCCCTTCTGCCACCTGCACTGCAGTCTCTGCCCATGAAGGGGCTTCCTAGTGTGTGGAAACCTTTCCTCCTTCACGGCTCCCTCCCACTGGTGCAGGTCCTGTCCCTATTCTTTTGTCTCTGTTATTTCTTTTTTCTTTTGCCCTACCCAAGTACGTGGGGATTTTCTTGCCTTTTGGGAGGTCTGACATCTTCTGCCAGCGTTCAGTGGGTGTTCTGTAGGAGCAGTTCCACGTGTAGATGTATTTCTACTGTATCTGTGGGAAGGAAGGTGATCTCCACGTCTTACTCTTCCGCCATCTTGCCTCGTCCCATTTTTTTCTTTTTAAATTAAATATCTGTTACAATATTTATTATTTAACCCAAAACTTATTTAGAAGAGCCTAATTTAATTCTCAAATAAAAGAGTTTCTAAATTATCTTTGGTTTCTGATAATTTAATTGAATTATACTTGTTCCTTGAAATTTATTGAGCTGTAGTACCACATCCCATTTAAAAAATAACATTTTATGCATAAGTTAAAAAATAACTTTAGTTTGGGAGTACTGTGTTCTAAAATGACTGTTACATCAAGTTCATTATTCTGTTTTTCAAAACTTCTATATATACTTATTATCTTTGGTCTATCCATTCTAACATGCTTATTTTCTTTTTGCAAAAAAATCTTTTCTACTGTGATGAGGGTTTTGGTGATTTTTTTCTTGAGATTTGTCCTTACAATTACATATATTTTTGCTTTATATATTTTGAATCCATACAATTGGTTATATAACAGTTTAGAAAGATTAAGTTTTCTTGATGAATTGATTCTTTATCATTATGTATTCATCACTTTCATCCTTAATAAATCTTTATTGACAAAATGTCTATTAGTCTTTTATCAATAAATCAACACCAACCTTTTTTTAGTTAATAAACATGTGGTATTCTTTCTTCTATGTTTCAACCTGCCTATATCTTATATTTTAAGTTTAGCTATTTTAAAAAGAATAAAATAAAATTAGAATATAAGGACCTCAGGTATTGATTTTAAGAGATATATATCATAATAAAAATATTTTTTTAATATATTTACTGAAATAAAAGCAGTATTTTGTAGTTCCCCAGGACAGAACTGAAGTTTTTATATTGGAAATTTCTTTCTACACAAATAATATAGATTTGAGTCCAAAGCCTATAACACAGAGTCTTTTAAATACAGAGTTTTATGAGATGCTCATTTTATTTTCTCCATTCTGATACAGATTAATTTTCTTATTGTCCCCTTCCATTTTTATTGAGGCTGCACATCTTTCATGGATTCTTGATGAATGCAGAAGTCTTATTTCCTACTTTCCAAGGCCTACCTTCTCTGAATGCTGGCATTATTAAAAGCCTTGAAGTCAATGTGCAAAAGCATTGCCGCCACTGCCCATCCCACATCAGATCTCACTTCTGTTCTGATTCTATTTTCCTCCTCTTTTCTGGTCCTTGTAGATTTTCTTATAACTGCTTTGGTGTAGCTCTTTCAGCATATCTTGATGTTTAATGTAAAAGGATTTTCTAGAAAGTGTTTCACTATATTGACAAATAAATTATTTTATGTGGCAAAAAATTTTAACTATCTCTATCTCTATTTTTCTCTCTATTATCTATCTATACATATTTATCTTCTGAGTAAGTTATAAATAAATTGTCTATTTATCTCTTCATATATTTATATTTACTTATCTTCCAATAAATGTAGGCCATTTTGACAAATATGGACATTTAAAAAATGGAATATATTATCTACCTTTGAGGCCATAGTCTACTTGTCTAGGCAGTTCATGCAGGTGAAAATATACACGACAATAAAAGCTTTGTTTAGGCTTTTATATACTAAGTGCCAAATGAATGGTTCACATAGCTCAGTGCTAAAAGAGTTCATTATCAGCATTTTCTTCAATCAAACAGGTACTTAATTTTTATATCCCTTGGGTTCAGTGTAGTTTTTCCTTATAGTCAGCACAACTTGTAGGCAGCTGGAATAAACTTTAATTTGAAAAAAACAAAAACTAAAAACATATCATCAGTGTCATTCCACAAGCAGCTGGATCATGTGTGAAAGGTGTTTAAAGTTGCAGCTTTATGTTGGCGTGGGCATTAAATTCCACACAAGTTCAAGTCAATGAATTTCTTTAGGTAGAAAAATAAATTAAAATCCCATCACCTAGAAAACTTAAAAATTAAGGAATCTGAAGTAATAGTTAAGTTTAATAATTAACAGGCTATTTGACATTTTTGGTAGAAATTGAAGTTGCTTTTCTCTAATATATATTAACAATTATAAAGCAAAAAATAGTGGATAATAAACAGTGAATAAACAGCAAAAGCAAATTGGAAAGTTTCTTATCTTAAATAAAGTTATGAATTTGTTAATTAATATATCTGTTTCTGAAATAGATTATGCTGGTTAGTTTTATGTGTCCACTTGACTGAACCATGGCATGCTTAAATATTTGGTCAGTCATCATTCTGGGTGTGTGAGGGTGTTTCTGGATGAGATATACATTTAAATTGATAGAATGAGTTAAGTAGATTGTCTTCCTCAATATGAGTGGGCCTCATCGAATCAGTTGAAAGCCTCAATAGAACAAAAACACTGCCCCACCCTCAAGTAAGATAAAATTTTTCTTACTTTTGTACTCAAATTGAAATATAGCCTCTCCTGGTTCTCAAGCCTTTGGACTCAGATTAGAACTATACCATCAGCTCTTCTGGGTCTCTAGTTTACCTATTCACCCTATAGATCTTGGGATTTGTCAAACTCCATAATCATGTGAGCCAGTTCCTTGTAATAAATCTCTTTATGCATACACACACACACACACCCCTCTTATTAGTTCTTCTTACCGGAGAATCCTGACTAATATATAGATTTAAAATTCAATATTAAATACACTATTTCTCCCCCAGAACACAAACTCTAATAGATAATTTACTGTATAACCTTTCAAGATCTACCAAATCATTCAACTTTCCATAGAGACTAGAGATATATAGTTATACTTTTGGTAAGTCCTTTATGTTTACTCTGATGCAGAATTATTTTTCTTACAAGTTATGAATACTCCAGCAATTTTATGTCATTTTCGTATCCTGATTATTTTTAATTTTCTCTAATATATTTGCAAAATAAGGCTTTAGTTTAGACATAGCAATTTTCTTGTACTTTTTATCATGCAATTTATTAATTTTCAGCCATGGGCTTTGCACAGTTAATTCAGTGCATGAAATTTATTTTCATTTCTCAACTTACCCCTGTCTGTCTCTCAGTCCCAAACTAGGGGCACTTTATTCCTCACTCTGAACCTGCCAAATTTTGTTTCATTCCAGTGTCCATTCATAGTTCCCATATGTAAAACACTGAGAGGTAGTTTGGGTATATCTATTTGCCATCTCTAATTTCTTTCACACAAGGACAATTCTCTTATTCCACTTAAGGTTATATTGCTAAAAGGAAACATAACTATTCAGGCTCCTGCTCTTCAAGTAAGATAAATACATTAATTTAAACCCAAAATAAACCATATTTCTCCTAGAGTTTTAGTTCATTTGGGTGGCTATAACAAAATACCAGACAGGCCAATTTATAAATAGTAGAAATGTACTGCTCACAGTTCTGGAGGTTGGAAGTCTGAGATTAGGGTCCTAAGTCAGGTAAGGATCTTCTTCTGGATCACAGACTTCCTCTTGTATCCTCACATGGTAAAAGGGGCTAGGGAGCTCTATGAGGTCTCTTTTTTAAAAGCATGAATCCCATTCATGAGGGCTCCATCCTCTAGACTTAATGAACTCAAATGCCCCCCTACTGATACCATCACCTTTGGAGGTCAGGATCTCAACGTATGGATTTTGGGGGGACACAAACATTAAGATCATTGTACCTAGCTTCAGGAAAAGTTGTTTCATTTTGTAATTCCCTATTCTTTTCATTGATCTACAGTCAGTGGTCTGTATCTGTTTGCTATTATGCAGCCTATGAAAGGAAGACAGGGCAGTCATAAGATGAAAGACATATGGCCCCATGTCCCTGATGTAGTCTTCTTTCTTTGTTCAGAAAATTTCTAAAACATTTGCAGAACAAGAAAGACTCAATAAGCAACTGACTGCTGACCTCAGCATGCAGTACAATTGTTTCTTTAAATTCTGTAAATGGTAGGAAAGAATTCATAACAGTGGTATGTCTATGATTTAATTGTTCCTAGTATCAGAAAGGGTGTAGAAGCCGAAACAGTTGAGATTAAAGATATCACTCCTGAAGAGCAAAAATGAAAATAAGAAGTAGTTTAGAATGTGTTCCTCTATGTGGAAATGGTGATGGAGAACAAAGTTCTGTATAATAAAAGCCAGGTGCTGTAAATGTACCCTAAAATAAATTACATTTTTAAACGTACTTTTATAAAGATTACCGAAACATTTTTCTGATCTAAAAAATATATTCTTCCTTTTTCTCATTAGACTCCTCATTTTTTTTTAGAAGTCAAAAATGAATGTTATATTTCCTAAATCTTATTTTTATACCCTGAATAAAATGGTGTAAAGTAACACACACACACAAAAACTAAAGGGTTTTTACCTCCTTGGATAATTCTTACATCCTTGTTCTTTGTTTCTTACTGAATTATTTTCTCAGTAAGGATCACTTTTCCTCAGCTAGGGCCACTTCTCAGGTACAAAATCCATCGTATTAAAGATATATTTCTCTCACATATTTAATACATTTCACTCACATATTTAATAGTAATGTTAATGGTTGTTTGTCTGTACACATGTGTGTCTATATGTGGGTTCTAAGCATTTTAAACAAGATTTGGTAACTACTACATGGGATTGAAAGGTTCCATATCATTTACATATATATATTTTTTACATATATATAAAATGATCCACCTTATTTATGTTGTGTACATATATATAGCCATTTATATGCATTATATATAGATATATATATATATATATACATTAAATGCTTGTTCTTTTTTTGTAAATTAATTAATTAATTTATTTATTTATTTTTGGCTGTGTTGGGTCTTCGTTTCTGTGCGAGGGCTTTTTCCAGTTGCGGAGAGCGGAGGCCACTCTTCATCGCGGTGCGCGGGCCTCTCCCTGTCGCGGCCTCTCCCGTTGCAGAGCACAGGCTCCATACTAAATGCTTGTTCTTAATCAAAGAAACAAATGCATCCAAATTCTGAAAATGAGAAGTCCAAGGGATATGATTCATTGGATAAAATCAAGAAAGAGAAAAAAGGAGCTATAACATAAACTTGACCACAAAAATCCCAAGATACTAGAATTATTTTTAAATTAGTTCAAATGAATTGAATATTTTAAACAGTGAAAAGCAAAATCCTAATTTTGCCAGGGGTGCCTGCTATCCCTAAGAGTTTGAAGAGCCTAAGAAGAAAAATATCTTCAAAAAAGATTTAGACAAAATTACAGACTAAAAGTTTCAATAAATTTTAATTCAAAAGTACTTTATCTTTCCATTACAGTTTACCAGACAGCTTCATAAAGGATATGAGTTATTTTACAACCTTAGTATTTATATCAATGATTGTAATGATCTGTATTAATCAAATCCTTCCCCACAAACTTAGGATTATCAAATGAGCATCGTATTTGATAATTGCAAAATTAATAATTAATTATCTGATTAATTAGACATTAATTTGCTAATTGGTTAATTATCAAATTAATTCTTATCAAAAATAGTTGGGCACATTTAGTTGGAATGGAAACAGATTTTAGCTAATGGAAGCATGCAGTGCACGGGTCAGAAGATGGGCTTTAAAGTCAGACTGCTGTTTTTTTTCCAATTCATTTTATTGAAATATAGTTAATTTACAACGTTGTGTTAATTTCTACTGTACAGCAAAGTGATTCAGTTATACATATATATATATACATATATATATATATATGCATTCTTTTTCACATTCTTTTCCATTATGGTTTATCACAGGATAGTGAATAGTTCCCTGTGCTATACAGTAGGACATTGTTGTTTGTCCTTTCTATATGTAGTAGTTTGCATCTGCTAATCCCAAACTCCCAATCCATCCCTCTCTAACCCCACCTTCCCCTTGGCAACCACAAGTCTGTTCTCTTTGTAGAGTCAGACTGTTTTTAACCCTGACTGTACAACTTACTTGCTGTGACTGAAATAAAGATTGAGAATATTTCTTAACCTCTCTGAGGCTAGTTTCCTCATCTGTGAAATTTGATGATCAGACTACCCTTCATACATTTCTTGCTTAGCACAGTAATTCACAACTATTATGTGCTCAATAATATTATCATCCCTAGAAGCTGGCGTTTGTTAGTGAAGTTATTTACATCCCTCTAACTTACTTTCTCTGTTGGTTAAATATCAAGTTAAAGGAGAGAAAATTCTGGTTGTAGTCTCTGTTAAATTAGATTCTAGTAAATAAAAATAACATACACACTCACAAAGTCCTCCTTATGACAGTGTTGTTTTAACCTTTTCACCTACATTCTACACTAAATATATACATAGAATAATAAACAAACATTCTATTGTAAATCACTATGCATACATAATTATTACAACAAAATAATGGGGAAGAATCATGACCCAATATTGTAATGCATAGCTTGGTAGGCAAACCATATCAATCCTTACATACATAATTACTTTGCTGCCTTCCTAAGAGAGAAACCTGAATTATAATAAAAATTAGCCAACATACTCAACAGGGTTAGTTGAGTTAGATCTGGGACCTGGTTAACTATGCTCCACTCCTCTTATCATTTCCAATATTCTTCTGTCTTTGGATCACTTTGGTTTGCTCCTTCTGGTATTCTATTTCAATGCTACAGTCTAGTTTCAAATTATGTTACTCATCTGGCCAGTGCCTTCAAATGGGCTTCCCAACTTACTTAAGATAAAGTCCCAAATCCTCTGTGTTGCCTGCAAGGAAGGCCCTTCATAATCTCCTCCCACCATTCTTCCTTTATCTTTCTGACCTTGTCTCTTATCACTCTTCTCTTTCCTCATCCCATCCACACAGGCCTCCTTGCTGAGCTCTGAATATATTCCAAACAAAGAGAATCACTGTTGTTATTTTTATCTATAATGTCTTTGATCCGAATCTCCACATGGCTTAGTCACAGTTATAGAGATTATTTTACCTTATCATATAAAGGGTGGAAAATAGAATAATGCCCCTCCCCAAGGTATCCACATTTTAATTCCCAGAATCTGTGTGTTATCTAACATGCCAAAGGAGACTTTGCAGGGTGATTAAGTTAAAGATTTGCAATGCAGAAACTATTCTGTCTTACCCAGGAGGGCCCAATACAATCATAAGAGTACTTAGAGAAGCAAGAGTGTCAAAGTTGGAGAAAAGGCAATGTGATTATGAAAGCAAAGGGAGATAATACTATTCAATACAGAGCCATAAACAAAGGAATGAGGAGAGCCACTAGACACTGGAAAAGTTAATGAAATGAATTGTCCCTCAGAACCTCCAAAAATAACACAGCTACCAACACCTATTTTAGGATATCTACCTCCAGACTGAAATAAAATAAGTTTGTGTGGCTTTAAGCCACAAAGTTTGTGACAATTTGTTACAACATTAAAAGAATGAACATACCAAGTTTTCCTTGGTAGCCCCCTTTTGTGTAAGATTGAGCCATGTGACTGGTTCTGCCCAGTAGCCTGTAAGCAGAAGAAGTGTGTATGATCTTGGAGCTAAAGCACTTAAACGCTGATGTAAGACACTCTCATCTCTCTTCCTGCAGCACAGAGACATCCAAGGCTGCGTGCTCCTATGCAGCCCACACAAGATGGAGCTGCCATCAGCCTTTGTGCCTCAGAGACTGTGTGGAGCAGAACACCTTACCCACTCTCATTGAACACGGAATGAAAGCAAGAAATAATCTCTGGCTGCATTATATCACTGATGTTTCAGAGTTAATTTGTTACTGAAGCGTAGACTAGCCCTACTCTGAATAATACGCATCTACTTCAGTTCTTTTGCCAACTGTCATATTCTCAGAAAGAGATTCCCTGACCACTTAAAGACACACACACACACACACACAGAGACACACACACACACACACACACACACGAAAAGATGTTCCGCATCGCTAATCATTAGAGATATGCAAATCAAAACCACAATGATATATCAATTTACATCTGCCAAAATGCCTATCATCAAAAAGAACATAAATAACAAACATTGGTGAGGATTCATAGAAAAGGTAACCCTTATACACTATTGTTGGGAAGGTAAAATTGGTGCAGCCATTATTGAAAACTGTATGGCGGTTCCTTAAAAAACTAAAAGTAGAGTTGCCATATGGCTCACCAGTTCCATTCCTAGATATATATCTGAAGAAAACAAAACCACTAATTTGAAAAGAGATCTGCACCCCAATGTTCACTGTAACTTTATTTACAATAGCCAAGATATGGAAGTAGCCTAAGTGTCCATCAACAGATGAATAGGTAAAGAGATATGGAAGAATATTTCTCAGCCATAGAAAATAATGAAATTCTGTCATTTGCAACAATACAGATGGATCTAGAGGATGTTAGGGAAGTAAGTCAGCCAGAGAAAGACAAATATTCTGTTATCACTTATATGTGGAATCTAAAAAAATAAAAACAAAGGAATATATATAACAAAACAGAAACAGATTCACAGATATAGAGAACAAACTAGTGGTTACCAATGGGGAGAGGGAAGAGGGGAGGGGCAAAATAGGGGTATGGGATTAAGAGATACAAACTACAATGTGTAAAACAAATAAGCAACAAGGATATATTGTACAACACAGAGAAATATAACCATTATTTTGTAAAAATTTAAATGGAGTACAGTCTATAAAAATATTGAATCACTATATTGGACACTTGATATTAATATTCTAAACCAACTATACTTCTATAAAATTTGCTCTGACAATAAATTTCCCTCTTGCCTTGGTTTATTTCTCATTTTTTTTCCTTTTTTTTTTTTTTCAATGTCAATCTTCACCATCTACATTTTTTAGCACTCTAGATGTTTCAGTTATTTATTTTGTCATCACCTGTCTCCTCCACATTATCATTGCCCTCATATAGCCTAGAGGCCTAAGGGATGAGCAGAGGCTTGTTAATGTCAGTTCAAACAGTGCCGAGATTTTTATTTGCTTATATCTGCTTTTTCCTAGCACCTGGAATAGTGCCTGCTATTTTTCACAGGTAGATAAATAAGCTTATGCTGGTGCCTGTGCATTCCTTGACACTTTTGTTCCTGATCAGACTTGTTTCAACTCACGTCCTGACTTCAATTTCTGCCCCAAGCTGCTCTAGCACTTCATTCCTGAACCATTTCTTCAATTCTTCTTGTCTACCAATTCTACTTTGTAAAGTATGGCAAGAACTCCCTCAATTTTTTTTTCTCCCGTGAACTTTGATAGAACTAAAAACAGGAAGGATAAAACAAAGAACAAGAATATTTGGACAAAGAACAAACCACATGCAAGATATTGGGGTACAGAAAAAAATGTAGTCCATCTTCAAGGATCTTGTGATCAAGAGGGTGGTATGCAAATTGAATCAAAATCATAATCAATTATAATCAATGAGTAAAGATTTTGTTACTTTTTACTAAAATACTTAGTTTAAGGTATATATGTTTAAACTGGGTATTTTGTCATTTATTCAGAAAATATTTACTGACTACTCACTGTGTAGCTGTCACTATAGTAAGTGCTTGAAATATAAAAGTGAGCTCAACCCACACTATCATAGCCCTTATATAGCTTAGTGGCCTAAGGAATTAGTAGAGGCTTGTGAAGAAAGGAAGACTGACATTCACATTTGGTTCAGAGGATGCAGCAAAAGAAATTGCATGCTGGCTGTGATGAATTGCAGATGATCTGTAATGTCTGGGTTACAGGGTCAGGACATAAAGAAGATTAATGGAGGCCTTATATTAACAATATTTCAAAAGGGTTAGAATTTTTATGAAGAAAAATTGGGTTCATCAAATAATTTAAACAGAAGGGTAATATGATTATGTAGGCAATTTGGAAAGATTGCTCTGTAAGAAATGTAGATAGATGGGAAGAGGACAAAAGTATACTCAGGATGTCTTATTAGAATCCTGTTATAACAATCCTAAAGAGAAATTATAAGATTCTTTGAAATTATCCATACCAGTGGGAATAAAAAATAGCTTAATGACTGAAAATTAAGGTTTCAAATTAAAAAAAAAGAAAAGATTGGTTCAGAGATAAAGTCAATCAAGACATTGGACACAAACCTTTTATTTTGAAATATCCTGATTGAAACTAGGCAGGTGGTAACCCTAATTTAATTGGTACTTTCTATGTGTCCTGATAATAATTTTCTCCCTCCTGGATCTCAGACCATATGCTAAGCTTAAATTCTTCTATTTTTTTGTTTTTTTTTCCAAGACCTTCTTAGATAATGCCTGTTAAAGTCTCCAAAGGATATTCAGTTTAAACCAAATCCAAATGTTTCATGCTAAAAAAAAACCCCAAAAAACTGAAAATCATAATTATGACAATGATGGATGTCTGCTTTGATTTTAAATTTAGAAGATATTTACTTCCAATAATCAAGTAACATGAAAAGTTCTTAAGCCACTATCATTTATTTTGCTCAGTGACAACTTTTCGTTTGTATGTGCTGATCATGGACAGTTGAAATTATATCTGGACAAGTGTCCAAAGCTGTAAATTTTTGTTGAAATACACACAATGACCATATACAATCCCAAGAGCATCCCCAAAGCAATCCTCTGATAACTTTACTGTGCATTTGCTTAAAATGACAATTGTGTACAAGCTCAGTGTAGTTTAGTAAGCTGTATACAAACTCCATGGTTATTATAAACTCTTTCTAAAGCATTAGAAAGAGATTTGCCTGTAAACCAGCATGAGCAATTTCTGGTTCTTTCCATGTATGCTGTACTCATTCACATCTTTCTAGTCTTATTTCTCCTGTGAAAGAAGAGACAGTGAAAGAAAAACTTGAGTAAAATCCCACCAAGGGGAAAATAAAAAAACTTTCTCTCTCTCTCATATATAAAGAGCTCAGTCACCCCTAAGCCTGGTAACCCCCAGTTAAGAGAAAACCTCAGTCCTGTTCAGACCATGCCAACCACAAGGAAGAACCAACATTCAAGGGAGGTATTCAAAGAAGGAGAGTAAATATTCAGAGAGACACTGCAACCTGAAATGTAATGCTTGTAACTCTTAATCATTGTCATACTAATGACTTTGATTTAAAGAGTGCTCACCTGTGCTGGGCTTGCACTCAGCACATTGTGTAGTGTCTCAAGCAGTCTTCACAATCGCCCTATATACATGCACTTCTGTATTAACAAAGAGGAAAATGAAGCTCTCACAAACTAAATCACAACCTAAGTCACATCACCCAGTGGAGAAGTAGAAGAGTAGGATTTGAATTCAGATCTTTTTAATCCTTCAATCATTTGCATTCCTTTGTGTTTGGCCTACCTTGGGTTTTAACCCAATAATTATCCAGTGTATTATTCCATCTCTTGCTCTTAGAAAAGGCTTTGAGCTTTCCCAAGCAGTTTGAGAGTATCATTGCTTAAAGTTACTGACATAGCAAAAGATTAACATACAAGCATGCAGCCTAGTTGGTTTGTCAGTGAGGATTCCAAGAAGAGACAAAACTGAACTGTGTTTGCTGGAAGTGGAATTGAGTATGAAGGTAGTGGACATGGTAGTCATTCTCAGCAGGGGTCAGGAAATGGACAAAAGCAAGGAGGTGTGTGTTATTGGCACTCAACCCTAGGCCATATCTGCTATCATTTTTGTTCCTACTGATACTGTGCAGGACACTGTGGGGCTCCTGGGCACAAAAGCCTTCCTGTGTCCACAATTTCTTTGATTAGGAAATAGGTTTCATTCAGCCTCCATGGCCTTCCTTGAGTTCCAATGGGCAGGTTCAAATAATTGCTAAATAGGGAAGGGAGGGGATGCCAGACAAGGGAGGAACAGTCAAGAGAAACAATAAGGCAGCTTTGGGACAAGGCCCTGGTTCCACATCAACAGATACACACAACAATATCTTTGAGCTGTTTTGCAGATACTGAATCCCCCTCTAGATGGGAGAAGTTAACAGTTAACAACAGTATGCTGCCCAGAAGCACGTAGACCCCAGACCTGTTGTAACAAGAAGGTTGATGATGCTGACTCCTACTTACCTCACCACAAACCAATAGGAAGAATGTCCAGGAGCTGATCATGCCCTCTTTGAATCATTACTGTAAAACTTCTCACCACCCTCTCCAGGTTGGGACACACAGTTTTGAGGGCACTAGCCTGCTGTGGCCCCCTTTGCCTGGCAAAGCCATAGTTATTCTTTTCTACTTCACCGAAACTCTGTCTCTGAGATTTAATTCAGTGATGGGGTAGAGGCTGGATTCAGCTTCACCACCACCTCCAAGACAGAAGAGCAACAACCAGTGTCACAGACCAGCACTTGAATACATGGTGTTGCATCCAGGGAGGATGGAGGAGGAGAACCAGGCCCATATTATCTACGTCAGCTGGGATCATGCCTTCTCTTTGACATGGTAAGAGAATCACTGCTAGTGAATAATCATTAAACATTTATACAATAATCTGGATGACACTGGGCCCTGACTGCAGTTGGGCACTTGGAAAAAAAAAAATTTAAATAAATAAAATAACAGCATATGAATGAGTCCACTTGGGGGTACCAAGTGAGATTTAGCCAACAACCATTGCAAAAGATAAGCCAAACAAAGAAAAACTTAGAAAGGAAAACTAGTGGCAGGAACAACAGGGATGAAGGAAGAGGCAAAATAAGCAGGAAACTTGAGGTAACCTCAGAGTTTTGTTTTGTTTGTTTTTCCAGTGGAAAATAAAATGTTATCTTGTGTCTTCATCAAAATTAAAACTGTTTGTCCCTTGACCACTACCATACCCACTTGCTGGCTGGTTTCCCCAGACTCTCTTTTTGTTCTCTTCCTCACTAGTGTGTGCAAGAAAATCATACAAGGCTAATAAGAACAGCAAAGAAAATTAATAAACCCCAGCATTTATCTTCACTATTTAATCAGAATACACTAAGATGTCCCTGTAAGAGGACCAGAGGAATTTCTATATTTTTGCAGCTGAACTTTGGTAACAGAATTATCCAAAGTAGAATCTTGTCTATTTAGTAATTGTGGGACATTAGATAAAAGTAATTATACATTCTAACTTTACTTTCCTAAAATATAAAAATCTGTCATGATCAAACATAATTTGCGGGACATTCTGAGGATTAGGGTAGATATATGTGGTAATATTTAGCACAATGTTTTATTCATCACAAATAGCACATACACACACACTAGAATCATAGCTTCTCCTTTTCTTTCCCCTTCCCTACTTGAAAATAAAGACTGGGTGGTAAGATTTAGGTTAACAGTGGTCATAACATAGAAAGAACATTTGACTTGGGGATTTGGTTTCTGGAACCTGTTTTGCTATTAAATAGGTCAAGAATAATGGCAGATAATTCTCAATCTACAATTAAATTTAGCGCAGTTACATAAGACGCTAAGAGTAATACAACCTCTCCAGATTTCAATAACTGTCAAGGTCTTTCTTGGCACTAGTACTGGAACTCTGGCATAGAGTAATTATACAACAGGACAGACATGCCATCTCTGATCTCTGCATCCAAAGAAGGTAAAGAATGCTGTGAAGTTAAAGATGAAAAAAAGACACATTCCCTCATCAAGTTATAATTGCCACCCATTTTACAGATTTATACCAATTGTTAAAATATATAAAAACAAATAGAATTATATCATGATCTAACATACTACACAATATCCCATTGAACTGAGGAGCAATGACATTTATTTATTCATTCATTTATTTAACAGAAAAGTATTTAGCACCATCTATGAACACTATTCTGCCTATGTGTAGCCTCTTGTTCTATTAAGTTATAAAACTTTCTTAATAATAGCTTGAGATCTGCTTTTAGGATACCAGTTGTACCTTCAAAATCAGATAAATTTTGTAAAACCACTCCTTTCATCCAACCTTGCTTCACTTGAGTGGCGATGAGGATTACATGAAACAGACACCATCAATTCTAACTCAGCTATCCACATCACCATGTAATTAGCCTTCAAATTTATAAAAATAAACTTCTCAAGTGCCCCAGACCTTACTTAGCTGCCAGAGTCCTTGGTTGCTGTCATACAAAGCATTGAAACAGGTCAATAAATGCCACAGAGAAACTGGAGTATATTCATTAAAATAGAAGAGAAGGTTGTTTGTAAATATATATTTCCAGCTAGGTCATGCCCACCCCCATCCTACACCCTCTCCATCATTCATATTAAAATGAAGAGGAGACAGTAATTTTAACCAGGCAGTGGGGTTTCCAGGGCATTCTCTCCTTCATTGTCCATCATATATCTTTCATCACAGTCTTTAATTCAGACCACTCTTGGTTCTTAAAGACTTGCTTTCTCAAAAAAATATTAAAATTAAAGGTGTCAAAATTTTTTGGCCTTAATGTTCTGGGAACAATTTCTCCCTCACATTATTTTCATTTCTTTTTATGTGACACCTTCCTCTAGAAAGTAGTTTTGCATTCACACAGTGACCTTAAAAAGTCCTAGATAGAGTGGGAGTGGTATTTTTAGTCTAAACAGCACCTTCTAGTTCACTCAATGAAGGTAGTCACTTAATATGCCTATTTACACATCCCACTTTGGCAGTGATCTTAAAGACCACAGGTTAGTGGTAGTCTTCCCTACTCTGTTCTGATTGTGTGTGGATGTGCTTTTTTTGAGAACTCAATCAATAAAAACCTATATCTACAACTATGTAAAAATCTATCTATACATATATCCATATTTGCTTTGTAATATGAAAGAGAGTTTGAAGATGAGCTAACTGTATAATGAGAGTCTTTGGAACCACAGCATCATCAAAAACACTTACTTACACTTACAGTAGTAAGTAAAAGTAATTCTGTTTTGTCTGGTGTGACAAAATTGAGATCTTTATTTTTTAAGCCACTAAAAAATTACATGGCTTTTTCCATTTCAGAATGGAAATTTCATCACCTTGACGTCAGGCTCTATGACTCCAAAACCAGTAAAGACTATATAAAGAACTGGGATAATGAAAGAAATTGAAGTTAAACATAATTGCTTTAAAGAGAGTATGAAAATGAAAATCCATTAACATATACTTTGACCATAGTGGAGCAGCTAACTTGCTGGATTTTCTAAGTCATAAACTAGAATCCAAAAAAAAAAAAAAAAAAAAAAAATTCCTCACACTGAAACCAGTCTGTGGGAAGTAATTAAAATATTAGCAAATGTTCACTTTCTGCATAGTTCTTTGCTAAAGACATTAAGTGAGTCATGTATTTAATCCACACAACAGTCCTGTTATGCAAGTACTTATAGATTTCCATTTTAGAAATAAACAGAAAATCAGTGAAGTTGGAAGTCTGTCCCAAGTCCACAGCTAGCAAATGTTGGATCTGAATTTAGAACCTCTCTACCACTAAAGCCCAGCACCTAAAACAGTGCAAGGCTCAAAACAAGCTCTCCATTAATATTATCAGTGCTATTTAAATATTACTTTCTACTGCTTTACATATAGCTGTAGCAGACAATGCACATAGATATGGCTGCCACATAGCTACTGTGATTTTGTGGGTTCTGTAGGCTTTGCTCCAATGAATAATATATTCATCCCTCAGAGTTAATTTTAAAGTTCACTCTTGGATGGTATCTTCTTAACATTGTTCTTTGATTTGCAGTAATGTCCAAATTATTGGGGAATATGAACCATAAAGCAGGAGTTTTATGGAAATGGTTGCAGTTGGGTAGGGGAGGAATAATCATGAGCCTCTTAACAAGCAAGATAATTTACTTTGTAGATAAATTCCACTGCCATCTCCCAACACCCACACCCACCAGAACCAATAGTAATGGACAAATAGTAATAGTAATACAAATAGTAGTGACTTTGTCTCTCTGTTAAAACTTCTTAGGACAGGCTTCATGAAATTAACAGTGTTTGGGGGGCCCCATACAACCTTGTTCATGCAAAAATAAGAGGTAAAAAAATATAGTTGGCAGTTGACTAAAAAAAGGATAGAGACTGGAAAGTTGCTTGAGTGGGAAAGGAAGTGGTATTATTCTCTCCATCTTGGAAGTAAAGCTATTAATAAGCTACTGAAAAGTCAGTTGATAGTATTATGGGAGTTCCCTTGTATGTAAAATTGTTACTTTTCCTTGCTGCTTTTAATATTTTCTCTTTATCTCTAATTTTTGCCATTTTAATTATAAAGTGTCTTGGTGTGGTCCTCTTTGGGTTGATCATGTGTGCGACTCTCTGTAATTCCTGGACATAGATATCTGTTTCCTTTCCCAGATTAGGGAAGTCTTTAGCTATTATGTCATCAAATATGCTCTCTACCCCTTTCTCTCTCTCTCTCTCCTCCTTCTTGCACATCTATAATACTAATACTAGTATGCTTGATGTTATTCCAGATGTCTCTGAAACTGTCCTCATTTCTTTTTATTCTTTTTTTCTTTTTCTTTGTTCAACATCAGTGAGTTCCACTACTTTTCTAGTTAGCTGACCTGTTCCTCTGTATCATCCACTGTTGATTCTTTCTAGTGTATTTTTTGTTTCAGTTATTGCATTCTTGATCTCTCTTTGGTTCTTCTTTATATTTTCTCTTTATTGAAAATGTCTAACTTCTCGCTCTGCTCATCCATTCTTCTCTCAAATTCTTTGATCATCTTTATGATCATTACCTTGAATACTTTATCGGGTAGATTGCCTATCTCCAATTCACTTAGTTCTTCTGGGGTTTTATCTTGTTCCTTTGTCTGGAATATGTTCCTCTGCCACCTCATTTTGCCTTATTTGCTGTTTTTATTCCTATGTAGCTCGTAGGCTGGTTACATTTCCTGACCTTAAAGAAGTGGCCTCTTTTAGGAGACTCCCTATGCTTCCCAGAAGCACACTCCCTATGGTCGCTAGAGCTGCATGCTCTAGGAGTGCCCCCTATGTGGACTCCATGGGTCCTTCTATTGTGGTGGCTGTGGGCAGTCTGGTGGGCATGGCTGACTCCCTGCCCAGTTGGTTGCCAGGCCCTGCCACTATTTGGTGGATTCAGGTCATGAGGTGGTTGGCTGCAGAACCCCAGGGGGTCTTGGGGCTGGTGTCAGCTCAATGGTGGGCAGAGCCAGCTTCTGGCATGTGTGGTTGTGGGGCCGGAGTTTCTGGATCTAGAGTCAGCCTCCTAGTGGGCAAAGCCATGGCCCAGGGAGTCCTGGGGCTAATGTTAGCTCACTGACAGGCAGAGCTGGATCCTAGGGTCTCTGGCTGCAGGACCCTGGGGTCCTGAAGCTAGTTTCAGCCCAGTGGTGGGTGGGGCAGGATCTGGGGGCTGGTGCCCATCCATAGGTGTATGAAGCTATGTCTGGGGCTAGCTGTGTCTTGGGGCCCAGTGGTGGGCAGAGTCGAATCCTGATAGGTGAGGCCGGTTCCTGACACAGCTGGATACAGGGTCCAGGGTGTCCTGAAGCTTTTGTGTGCTCACTTCTTGGTGGAACTGGATTCCAGGGAAGTTGGCTGAGGGGCCCAATGTGTCTCAGAGTTTGTTTTGGCCTGCTAGTGGGCCAGGCCAGGGAGCAGGGGATCCAAGGCTGGTGCTGGCCTGCTGGTGGGAGTACTGGGTTTTGCCACAGCAGGCTGAGGGGCTACAGTAGCCTGGGCCTGGTGTCCACCCACAGTGGGCATTGCCAGTGCCCTTGGTGTCCTGGAGCTGGTGCCTGCCCACTAATGTGTGAGGTTGGTCCCAGGGCTAGTTCTATCTCTCTGGTGGGCAGAACCAGGTCCTAGTGTCTCTGCTTGCAGTGCCCTGGGGGTCCCTGAGTTTATTGTCAGCCTGGTGCTGTGCAAGACTTGGGTCCATTGGGTCTTGGGGCTGGTACCAACTCACTGGTAGGCAGAGTGGGGTCCCATGGTCTCTGGCTGCAGGACCCTAGAGGTCCCATTGTTGGTGTGTCATCCCACTGGTGGTCAGGGCTGGGGCCCAGTTAGGTCCTAGGGCAGGTGCTTACCCACTGGTGGGTGAGGCTGATCCCAAGGCTAGAGCTGCCTCACTGGTGGGCAGAGGTGGTTCCTGGGGCCTCTGGCTGCAGGGTCCTGGTGGTCCTGGGTTTAGTGCCTGCTCACTGGAGGGTGGGGTCTGCTCCTGGGTCTTTTGGTGGATAAGGCCATGTCCCAGAGAGGCTATGGAATCAGGGAGTCTTAAAGCATCCTGCTTACTGGTAGGTGGGGCAGTATCCAGTACTAATAATTTACAGGGAGAATTAAAAAAATATCACTCGCCTATACCAGTATCCATGTTGTAGAGTGAGCTCCCAAAAATGGTTGCCACCAGTGTCTATGTCTCCAGGGTGAGCTCCACTTGCCTCCTGCCTCTTTGGGAGACTCTCCAAAATCAGCAGGTGGGTCTGACCCAGACTTCTTTCAAATTACTGCTTCTTCTCTGGGTCCCAAAACATCTGAGATTTTGTGTGTGTCCTTTAAAAGTGGAGTCTTTATTTCCCACAGCCTTCTGTGCCTCCTGAAAGCAAGCCTTGATGGCCTTCAAAACCAAACTTTCTTGGGGTTCATCTTCCCAGTGCAGAAACCCAGGGCTGGGGAGCCCAATGTGGGGCTCAGACCCAATGCTCCTTGGGGAGAACCTCTGCAATTATAATTATCTTAGTGTTTGTGGGTTACTCACCAAGGGGTATTTGTCTCTATTCTACTGCAAGTCCACGCTCCTACCCATCTCGTGTGGTTCCTTTTTTATACCTTTGGTTGTAGATCTTTTTTGCTGGATTCCAGTATTTCTCATCAACAGTTGGCCTGTAAACACTTGTAATTTTTGGTGTGCCTGTGAGAGGAGTTGGAGTCAGAGTCTTCCTACTCTGCCATCTTGGTCACTCTCCAGGAAATCCTTTTTGAAGGGATAAATGCTCAACCCAGACCTTTCATAATTCTCACGAAAGCCTTAGAAAATATGAGTTCAAAAAGAAGAAAATTCACCATATGAAAGTGTAAGCCAAATCAAAGCAAACAAACATGGACATACAATTATTAGACATAGACTGTAAATAACTATGTGATCCAAGTGTTTAAAACAGAAAACATAAAAATGGACAAGAAATAAATAACAAAAGTATCAAATTGGTTTGATTTTAAAATAAACTTCTATTACTTTATCCCCACTAGGAAGGCTATAATTTTAAACAAAGAAAAGAAAAGAAAAGAAAATGGCAAGTGTGTTGGTGAACATTTAGAAAAATTGGAATCCTTATACACTGCCCTTGGAAATGTAAAATGGTATAGTCATTATGGGAAATATTTTGATGCTTCCTCAAAAAGTTAAACAGGGAATTATGCAATTGTGGGGGCTGGGAAGTCTCAGTTTTGTATGGCAAGCCAGCACATGGACAGGCTAGAAATTTAAGCAAGAGTTGATATTTCAATTTTGAGTCCACATTCTGTGTGGCAGCAGTCTAGAAACTCAGGCAGGATTTCTGTGTTATAATCTGGAGGCAGAATCCTTCTCCTTTAGAAAACTTCATTGTTGATTGAACAACTGGGCACCATAGTCTAACTACTGTGAGACGTAAAATTAACCATCACAGCCACTTTCTGGTAGGAGCTTTCAGTGCCAGAATCCATTGGCCAAATCCCTTTCCTTTGTGAGAATGATGGTAGAAACACATTTTGAGACAGAACTTTTGTCAGTCCAAGATCCTGACCAACAGATGCTGGGCATGTAGCACTAGTTAGAAACATCTACCATTGGTTACTTGGGGATTTTTATTACTGTAGTATAATCTAGCCTCTCCTACATGACACAACAGTAGTGTGAGTGTGTGATATTCTATACTCAAATCAAGAAAATATTCCTTAAATTGGTGGCATTTTAGGAAATGAAAAAAGGTCTGAATCTACAATATTGTAGCAAATCAATCATACTAAAGACATTTAAGTGGTATTACTAGTGACTCTTAAATTTATGACATTGTCAATGACCTGAAACTCATCAGACTGTGACCAGTTACATTGAGTTGAGGAACGTCTGAAAGAATATTTATTGGATGCAAGACCATCCTCTTTACTGGTATGAATTTGTATGTCTAAAAAACATCACTGTGTTATGAAAGACTTATCATTGATTTTAAATATTTGGGCAGTGTTAACCTACACAATGAAGAAACACAAAATAAGTTGGGTATTTTGTGTAGGACTTAATTATTCAGCTGTATTACTGGGAAGGAGCATATCTGGAAAGTAAATTACATGCTTCTCTGCTGCATGAACTCAAAAATTACTCATCAATCAAACAGTAATGTTAAATATGTTTCTTTTCTCAGAAAGAATAATTCCTGATTAAAGATCTACCATAAAAATGGACTTCTCTTTGGCCAGCATCATTGGTGTTATAGTCTAAGCAGCATAATAAAGGTCGCTGCTTCCATTATTTTGAGAACTTTCTTATCTAATATATTATTTATAATATAGTTAAAAGAAATCATGAAACTATCTGCACAGTGCCTGAGCAATGCAAGAGATATATTTGGTAGTAAGTCAGTTCAAAATAGCTCAAATGCAGCTTCCCTGGTGGCACAGTGGTTAAGAATCTGCCTGCCAATTCAGGGGACATGGGTTCGAGCCCTGGTCTGGGAAGATCCCACATGCCACGGAGCAACAAAGCCCGTGCGCCACAACTACTGAGCCTGCATGTCACAACTACTGAAGCCCATGTGCCTAGAGCCTATGCTCCGCAACAAGAGAAGACACCGCAATGAGAAGCCCACGCGCTCCAACAAAGCGTAGCTCCTGCTCGCCTCAACTAGAGAAAGCCCGCATGCAGCAACGAAGACCCAACACAGCCAAAAAAAAAAAAGAATAAATAAAAATAAATAAATTGAAAAAAAAATAGCTCAAATGCATGTTGTAGGCAGCATCCATAAAGGCAGTCGGGTCTGAGATGAGATTTACTTTATGCCTTGGAACGGGTTCACTGCATACTTAGTAATGTGCTTGTACTAGCTTTCTTCCTAATATAGGGAGATGATTTGTGACAAATTGTAGGTAATATGTAAGTCACGTCTTCCTTTCAGTATGTCTGAATCTTCAGACTTTGTGTGTAGAAGAAATAAAAATGTTCAATTAATATTAAAAAAAATCAACATCTCCGGAAATAGAACTCAAAAATAAGGGATGTAAAAATGCTTTGCTTTTTAGATTGGTCAAGGTTTTTTAAAATTATAATTGATGGGGACTCTCATGCACTGCAGGTAGTAAAATACTTCCTTCCAGAATATTTAATAGAAATATTGGATGTAAAAAAAATATGCACAAGTGTTGATTCAAAAATTCCACTCATAGTAAATTGTCCTGAAGAAAATATAATGGAGAATAATACATGTATAAAGATGTATATCACTGTGTTTTTCAAAGTTGTGAAAAATGAGACAAAATCTAAGTAGTTACTTATAGATATTAAATAAAACATGGGTTAGCATTTGCATAGATAAAATTTTAGACATAACATTGGTCATCTATATGGAAAATATGTATATCATCCCATTTGTGAGGCAATCACTTAAATTTTACAGAATATAATCATACAAACATGTCACATTGGATATCTATCAAAATATTGATAGTATTATATTCAGGCAGTGTGAGTACATGCTTATATATAATTAGACTGTTTGTTTAATTCATTTAATCTTTTTCCTGAAATGAGCATGTACTATTTTCATCACAAAATAACATTCTTATACATATTAACTGAGTCATCTACAGGTGGTCTCTAAGTTAGGCTAGAGACTGCACATTTAAACCTAAGCAGCCTATTTTTTATTGATTCTTTGTGGTAAAAAAGATGACTTTATTCAAGAGTGTAAACCAGTAAGCACAGTGGAACAAAGTTCAGGTGATTATGATATATAAAGTTATGTCATTTTGCTTATATATCTTTTCCCCTCATTCATGTGTCACATACAGAATTATTCCCATTTATTCCAATGAGGATAAGGATGGTGAGGAGGGAGAAGGGGATGTCAGAGCAGGAGAAGGGTAATTATGTCTTTTCTTTATTCCAGGTAATTTCTTGATATAGAAATCCATGGGTTAAAAAATAAATAAATAAATAAATAAATGTAAACATGAAGTGCACTGTATTCTGCAATGGAATCACTTTTCAAGTATGTGGTTTTAAAAAATGCTAACTATAAGGATGAAAGAAAACACACACAAAAAAATGTAAATAGAACTCTATTACCAAAGATTGCTCTGCAATTGAGATAAATGCACTCAGTGAACTAATGGTTCTTTATTGCTCTTCTTAATCTTCTTAATTCTAGTAGGAAAAATAGCCCATGTAGGCCTTTGGGGCTTAACCATTCTGAACATGACTGAAAATTAATTTAGCAACTGAATCGATTCATGGGTAATATTTTAATTGCACAATCCCTCATTTTCAGTGATTTTGGATGGTTCTATTAAATGCAAATTGTTGAAAGATTAGAATTACTATGCAGATGATGGTGGTAGTACATTTTTGTAGACTTAGGATGTATTTGATGTGTGTGTTTTTTCCATGTTTAAAATAGATTTAAAGGCCTATAGCAAAGGCTTTCAAACTATTCTATGCAGAAAAGAGGAGCTAAGAAAATAGATCTTAAGGCCCAGACTCAACTTCAATGACAAAAGACTCAATTTTATCCATAGGACAAAAAAAAAGAAAAAAAACTTGAAAGCCGTTGAGACTCTACCCTCAGCCTCCAGTGGGTAGAGGCTCATGAATTTTTACTGTAGTTGCCAGTAGAAAAATATACAGGGGCAAGGACATGATTATTCTCCAGGCACAGATAATCTGAAAAGTAGCTTTAAACATGACAATACATTTTACACTCAAATTAATCCTATTCTCTTAACCAAAGTTCATTAATAATTAAATGTAATGTAACCCTTAGAAGAGTTTTTTAAGTTCTTTAAGATTTTGATTAGATCATTTTCACCTCCATGTCCTCAAGGCAGTAGGTTTCTAAGATAGCTCTCTTCTGACACGATAATACCTATCTTCATCTGTGTAGTATCTTTACTTGCAACACCTTTAAGGGGAAGGAACAACCCACTTTCAAATTAGGATATCTTAGTTTAAATCTCACCTGTGTTATTATCTATATAAATTTGAGCAAATCTGTTAACTTTGCCTAGTCTCAGTTTCTCAACATAAAATGTAAGTATCTATGTCACAGTTTTTATACAAATTTACTGAGATGGTTTACTAACAAATTTGTTCAACAAACATATATTGTGAACCTACTACATGCTAAACCATTAGTAGGTGCCTGAGATGCAGAGCTGAATCAATCAGAATGAGGTTACAGGCATATAGGGGAGAAATACTTTAATATGTCATGCAAATAGTGGCAGGCACTGCTAAGATTCCAAAAAAGAAAGTATGAGAATTAAATGGTATATACTGTAAGGAAGAAGAAAAGCTTCTATAAGGAAATGATATGTAAGCTGAGACCTGAACAATATTAAGAGACTACCAGGCAAAAAATGAGAGGTAACATATCTGAGGCAGGCCAGATGGTAATTAAGGTGAGAAAAAAAAACCTTTAAAGTCAAAATAAATATTCTTCTTCAATAGGTGACTGGGTAAGCTAACTGTAGTACATCTATATGATGCATTGATAAAAAGAAATGAGCTATCAAACCACAGAAAGACATGTTTAAATCTTAAATGTATATTGCTAAGTTGCAGAAGCCAGTCTGAAACGACATATACAATATAATCCCAATTATATGACATTCTGGAAAAGACAAAACTATAGAAACAATAAAAAATATCAGTGGTTTCCAGAGGGTTTAGGGTTGGCTCACTAAATCACAGAGGATTGTTTAGGGTGGTGAACTACACTGTATGATACTATAATTGTGACTATATTACATTATGTATTTGTCAAAACCCATTGAACTTTATCTACAAAAAGAGTGAACCTTAATATATGCAAATTAAAAAATATTCAGGAGTTCAGTGGAAAACCCAACATGTAATTAAGAATGTGAAAAAATAATCTGGCTGTATTATTAACGTGTGAAACAGCCTCTTTGAATGGGGAAAAAGCTGCTGACCTAAGTGACTTTGGAAAGTGGAATCTATAAAACTAAAGGCAAAAGATACTTTTTACAAACACTGTACTCCAGTTGATAAACTTATGTCTCAAGGGGATATGAATTAACAATTCAGATGCTTTTATTCATGTATACTGGAAATGAAAAATTAAGTAAATGGATGGCAATTGTGATAGGTAAGTTTTTCACTGTTGTAGTGGAAGTGTACAGATAAGCAAGTGGAGGAGGTTGTAAAAATCAAAGTGGTGATAGATTAGAATTGGAGATATCAGTACAAACTCATTTTTAGCTTAATATAGATGCATATTGCTATTACAGAAATACGTATGGATATAAGTGTGAGCATATACACAGGTATTTCCATGCTCCGTCAGCTGACAGAGTCTAGAAGTAATGATATCCCAGTAGTAATGAGCACACCTGGCACCAGGTTTTGGTTTCTAATAGCATTCTGTAATAAATGGAACCAGAGGTTCTTGGAGAAATTGCTCGTTCTAGGACAGGGGCAATAAATAAATGAGATCAACTTGGAGCATCTTGTAATGCAAAGAAGTAAGGAAATGCACAGAAAAACAAATCAAAAGCAAAATCCCTCAATAACGGGAACATGTCAAAAGGAAACAGGAGCCAACAACAAAAAAGCTACTAATAGCCAAAGCTGGAGGAATTTGACCAACAAAATAAAGTAGCACTGGATTAAAACTCAAAATATAAACTAAATATCCAGAGTGTGTATTGACACAAATACATGCCATACATACCTAAATACATTACATAAGTTGATAACTGGGGGGGAAAGAGACAAAACTCTCATTCAGAAGAATTCCAAATAATGTTTGTATATACTCTGCCCTGAAGGAAGTGGAACACAACTCCTCACTCTTTAAGTGTGGGTTGTGCGGAGTAACTTCCTTCCAAGGAGGAGAATTTAAAAAAGTGAAAAAGAAGAGTAAATTTATGGTGGAGAACCCTGACAAACACTACCTTAGCCAGGTTATCAAGGTCAACATCAACAGTGATGAGTCTTGTTGAAAGTAGATATGCTTGATATAATGCAATCAGAAGAACATTTTCTCTCTGTGGTCTTTCTCCCCAAAATCCTAATCTCAAGTGTGATCATGAAAAAAGAAAATCAGACAAATCCCAATAGAGGCCCATTTTACAAAATCCCCAACCAGTATTCCTCAGAGTCTTCAAGGTTATCATCATAAATAAGGTAAGTCTGAGAAACTGTCACAGCTATGAGGAGCCTATGAAAACATGATGACTAATTTTTTTCTTTTTTTAAAAATTTTTACTGGAGTATAGTTGATTTACAATGTTGTGTTGGTTTCAAGTGTACAGAAAGATGAAGCAGTTATACGTATATATATATATCCACTCTTTCCTTTTCTTAAGATAACAAAATAATGCCATTTGCAGCAACATGGAGGGACCAGAGATTGTCATAGTGAGTGAATTAAGTCAGATACAGAAAGATAAATATCAGATGATATCGCTTATATGTGGAATCTAAAAAAAAGGGGGGGTACAAATGAACTTATTTACATGATGACTAATTTTAATGTAGTATCCTGGATGGAATCCTGCAGCAGAAAAAAGGTCATTTAGTAAAAACTAAGGAAATACTAACAAGGCATGAACTTTAGTTATTAATAATATATCAAGATTAGGTCAGTAATTATAACAAATATACCATATTAATATAAGATGTTAGCATTAGTGAAAACTGGCTATGGGGTTTATGGGAATGCTCATACTTCTCTCAGTTTTTACATAAATGTAAAACTGTTCTAAAAACTAGAGTTTATTTTTAAAAAACTGAAAGAAAGAAATTGGGAACATGGAAATTTAGGTAAGGGTCAGGTCACACAGGGCTTTGCAGTCCATCAAAAGGTGTTTGGAATTTCTTCTCAGTGCAATGGGAAGCAATTGGACAATCTAAATCTGGTGTGTGATATGATTCATTTATGATTTAAAATAATAAAATTCTAGCAGTAGTGAAGAATGGATTGTAATTGGAAGTAGGGAGGACAAGGATGTAAGGATTAAAACAAGGGCAACACAAATGAAGTTCCTGTAATAGTACAAGATAAAGATGGTGGTAGCTGAGAAGATTTGGATGGAAGTACATGAATTTGAAATACATTTTGGATATAAAATGGAAAAACTTTGTTATCGATTAAATGTTGGGTTGAGGTAGAATGAATAATGACACAGATTTCTAGCATTCTGGTAGGAGAAAATTTACAGAGATATATAGAACTATAGGAGAAAGTTGGGAGGAAAACATCCAGAATTTTT